>NW_028145663.1:1507500-1555000 GCF_977016875.1 Pavona decussata | reverse complement strand
CGACACGAATTGTTTCGTGTAAATCAAACTCACAACTCGCTTACGACTTTCGTGCACGTCACAAAAAATGTCGTAGGATTTTAAAACATGTTTCAAAATCCTACGACAATCGTAGGTATAGGCAATGTTGAATGACGAGAGTTGTGTGCGATTTTTTGCATGACGCGAGCAGCGTGCGCTCTAGAAATCGAATGCGACAGTCGTAAGCAAAAGTTGTACCGTCTAAATCGTCATTTCAAGAACGACATGAATTATGAACGACGAACTGGGAAGAAAAACAAGTTATAATCAACTGCCACTTAATAGGGGCTAAAAAAAATATCGAAATCTAAAAAAAAATTCTTCAGTGAATTGATCAGAGGGTCTTACCTCATCTTCACGAGTTAAAACGCTCTTCACTTTGGTGGCCTAGAGAAAGAGCAAACCAAACAAATTAGCAAGAAGTTATTTATTAATAACGACTTTATTGAGCAAATAAACCCGTTCAGGTGGATGGTATATCGGACGATATTGGATATTATTAAAAACTGGTTCATTGTATAATGCAATTCCAGGGATTTGATCGGCTTAGCGACCATGGTGTATGAGCCATTATACCATGCCCGAGAAATGGTGACCATTAATTATCTTCTGGTTGTTCTTGCAAAGCAAAATCAGCAAGATTTAGCAATATTTCTTGATTGTTTTAAATAATACAATTATTCCACTCACGCTTGTCGAATACGAGATGATTATAGCTAACTCGGCATTACGCGCCTCATTAGCTATCATCTCATATCCAACGTGCGCTCGTGGAATACTTGTTAAATACCCTAGGCTAGAAGATTTGTCCGAAGGATGAACAGTTGGTCATATCTTAGCCAAAGGTATTATTAGAAAAAGGTTTATTTATTTCATAACCCTCGGATTAATTTCTTAAACGTGCACACTTTATTGTGGGCAAGAGAAAACAGCCAATAATGGGGAGGTCCCAGTGATTGCCCGTACATAAAATAAGCAAGCTGACTCGATTACAAAATTTTATGACATGTGATAGAGTTTTTAAAAGTAAAAACCCTAAAAATGTGAGCTTCATTTTGAATATTTTTCCAGGGCATAAAATTCGAACGACGGGTATCAAATCGGCGTTGGTTATCGCCTGATTACCGCCATCCGCTTCTGTACTACGCGACATGTTTTTGTCTTTTTGATAGCACGCGGAAATTAATGGCTGGGTTACAAATCAACACATCCCTCTTTTATGAAGAATATCGAACACTCAACTTTACAAGCGAACTTGAACTAATGTGGCGAAGATAATGATTACCTCCTCCTCTGAATTTTGAAATTTGTTCTTAGCTTCATCGATGGCCTTGTTCAATGTCTGGATGTCAATCTTCATGGCTGCTATCGTGGCTTCTTTCTCTGCGCATTCCGTACGTGACCTGGCAAGCTCTTTGACTTTTGATGCCACTGTGTTTTCTGCTTCCTGGCAAGAAGTACAGAGAGAACGTTATGTTTTACTACCCTGCGTGTCTGGAAAAAGAAGCTTTTGCCACATCTTTGACCAATTACATATAAAAGTAAACCCAAACTCAGCCCTACTATAGAGCGGTTTCCAATTGAATGTCGTAAAACCAAAACCAAAGTAATTACTCTGGCCATTCGCAACAGATGTTAACAGCACAACCAGCCAATCAGAATTCGAAGCAAATACATGTAACCGGCGTCAAGCGCGGGAAAACGCGTGCGGCGAAAACACGATTGGTTTTGGTTTGGATTGATATTCCCATTGGTTGAGAAAGTGGCGCGAGTTTTGTTAACCAATCACAGAGCGTAGTAATACAAAACCAAAGCAAACGCAAAATTACTTTCGACACTCAATTGAAAACCGCTCTAACGCCATTCAGAATTTGCATTTACAGTGGAACTCCGCCTTACGACCATCACGTTATTAAGACCACTATTTTGTGCCCCAAACGAATTGAAAGTCTGGTCATTTCCTTAGTTTTACAACCTCGTTAATCAGACCACGCCGTTATTACGACCACATTTTCACGGCCCGGAAGGTGGTAGTATTAACGGGGTTCCGCTTCGAGCTCTGGGCGCAGTTGTTCAAAGCTAGGTTAAGCTAATCCTGGGTTAACATAAACTTTGATTCAAGTTTAATGACTAATCAATAAAGATTCTTCCAAAAGATTTTTATCCTTTAGTTTCAGTAACTTAGACCTTTCTTTACCATTACTTTTTTAGCTTAAAATTAGCTCTTGAAAACATTTAAAATAAGCAAGATGAAAACCTTGTTTAAGTTTTAATTGGGGATTAGTGTTAATCGGCTTTCGAACAACCCGGCCCTGATGGGTTCATTATAAATATGTATACACTCGATTGCAAAAACGTTGATACCTAAAAAGCATAAACCATGGACGATGAGACCCAACGGACTTGTGGGTAGTGTTTAAAAATTGCCCCTTGTTGGCCAACTTGACACTTTAAGGAAAGCTTGAACAGTTTCCGTCATTCACCACGTGCAACTAATTTTGGTTATCAACCAACGCACGAGAATAGAATGCTATGCAAATAAATTTAGTACACTTATACCCATAAAGCCATTGGGTCTCATCGTTCACGGTTTATGCTTTTTAGGTGTCAACGTTTTTGCAATCGAGTGTATATATTTTGATCTGTTTTGAACAGCTAAGGTTACTACTTTGGTTTTCGTTTTACGACACTCTTTAGAAGCAAATATAAGCGTGGTAAACGAATACGACAAGTCACGATTGGCTTACAAGCAGATTTTATTTTGTTGAGAAAGTGGCGTTGAAGAAAGGTACCTGAGGCCAGCTGCGCCAAGCACGAGTGCATGCGCCAAATCATGATTGGTTCTGATTGGCTGAAGAAAGATCATGTTTTCTCTGATTGGCTAACACAAGCACGGGATATTTTCAAACACAAGAAAGCACTTTGTGTGGAGGACTGCGCGTAAAAATTGCTGGGTCAGTCCAAAATATTAACACAGTACCAACAAAGTAAACACCACGTTAATGAATCTGACTTTAGAAAGGCTAATTGACTACAGACACAGTGATTTAACACTCTACCAACAAAGAAAGAAGGTACATTTAAGCCTGTGCAACAAGTGGCACAAGATACTTTGTTTGAACTAATTAAGGACGGTGCTTACTTTTGTTCCTGCGCATACGTTCTGCGCATCTCGAGATACTCGGGTTTCTTATGGGTGGTGCCTACTAATACAAACATGTTTTTGCGCGTTTTAAAACTATGCGGAGGAAGAAGAACTTGGTATCCAAAGAGAAAATTGGGGCTAAGAATGCATTTTTCAGAGATAATTAAGTTTCAATTTGGTAAAAAAGCCATACATTGCTTTGAATTTTACTGCTTTTTAGAATTATTGTTGCTTAATTACCCCCAAAAGATGCCCTGCTACCTATTTTCATTCTGGATTCCGGTGGTCCATACTAAAGGTATACTTTTCCCGAATAGTCATAAACTGTGCAAAAATACTTCTTTATTAGGAGGCACCGCCCTTAATTACAGAGCTACCACAACAAACAGCAGTTAGTTGCTAACTTACTTTCATTGCTTTTTCTCTGCTGGTCACCATTTCTCTGTAATGATCACAATCTGCTGATAGCTTTTCCACAACTTCCCTCAATCGTTTGAGCTGAAATTATTTAAAACAAACACTCATTGATTATATGCATTGCACGTGTAAATAATAGGGAACTTCAGCAACCACAAGGGCGACGGAAACGAAAACGGCACTTGAAAATATTACTTCATTTCATTTGTACTACATCGTGATTATTTCAACTCATTCAACTTGCACAAAAACGTCGAACTACTCAGGAACCAAATTAGTAGGAGTGGCGTTCGAGTTAAGAAAGAGAATGAAAAATTCACCGTTGTGTGTTCACGTTCTCCACAAAACCTTGAATTTAGTCATTTCACATTGTGTTTTGCAAAGGACGGCAATGAAATAAACCAAAAATTAAAACACACGTGCAGAGCGCTTATTTTTCCTTATTAAACCTATTGTTTTGAGGCGTTGTCTTTGCCTTCACCGTCGTCGTTGCTTAAGTTCCCTAATAGACCTTAATCACTCGGCGGCCATGTTAAGTCTCAGGAGAATAAAAAGCTTTGTTTTTGCACGGCAAGCCTCGCACTGAATTCGCGTCTGGCCGAGGCTTGCCGTGCAAAAACAAAGCTTTTATTCTCCTGAGACTTAACATGGCCGCCGAGTGATAAAGGTCTATTTAGGCTAAAGACGGTGGCTTCTTTTTGCCACTGCGCATACGTTGTGCGCATCTCTTGTGGCCCTATGTTCTTGCGTGGTTTGTAACTACGCTGGAAAAGCAGATCTTGACAAGGGTTATTGGAATCCGAGAAGAAAATTAGGGGTAATCACGCATTTTTTTGAGATAATCTTCAATATGGGGAAAATGCCATACATTGTTTTGTAGTTTATCTCTGACAAAAATTCCTGAAAACCCACAGTTTTCTTTTTGGATTCCAATAGTCCTTGCTAAGATCTGTTTTACCCGAAAAAATACCTCTGTTTTAGAAAAAAAAGGGTCTTTACACTCGGACTACGTAGAATACGCGTTCTTTTGCGAGAAAATTAAATTCCAATGGAAGCTATAGAGCAGACGTTTCCGTGGCACTGTTTATCATGCGTTACATGGTGTTTCTTACTTTCGAGTCTCTAGGTAAAACCATCAAATAGAAGCTATTAAGCAGTACTTTCCAGAGGAATTTGACTTCATTTTTTACAGCTAGAAATTTCAGATATTTTGGCACTGAAAATTGTCATTAAGTCGTCTTACAGCAGTTTCCAATTGAGTGTCGTAAAACTAAAACCAAAGTAATTACTCTGGCCAATCGCAACAGATGTAAACAACACAACGAGCCAATCAGAATTCGAAGCAAATACATGTAACTGGCGCCAAGCGCGGGAAAACGCGTGCGGCCAAAACATGATTGGTTTTGGTTTGGATTCCCATTGGTTAAGTGGCGCGAGTTTTGTTAACCAATCACAGAGCGTAGCACTGCAAAACCAAACCAAACGCGAATTACTTTCGACACTCAATTGAAAAACCGCTCTAAGAGGCACCAAAGCAACTAAGTGTCAAGCGCACCTCAGCTGTCGCATTAGAGCACCGGTTCTGATAATCCACTAGTGTGTGGCGCAGATTCTCCAACACAGCAGCTGGTGACAAAGCCTTCTGTTTTTCTCTCCTGTGACCTAACAATAGGAACAAACGATTGAAAGCAGTCATGATGACATGGAACTTCAACTGCGCCTGCAGGTCTAAACAGATATTTGACTTTTTGCATACACCCTGTATACACATACACTCAACATCAAGGATTGCATGTACCTTGTCGCTTGTGCTCATCAGGTTTTTCAATCTGAAAATTCTCCAAGAGCAGTTCCAGTTCACGCATGCTGCTCCCATAGGTTGTGTCCAGCTGAATTTGTCGTTTCTTTGCCTACAAAATAAAAAAACAAAACCATTTTGTAACAGTACACACCTGACCGAAATTTCGACACCAGCCTGGGAGGCCCGGATGGCCGCAAACTACAGTCAACTCCCTTTGTTGCGGACACTCTCGGGACCGCGAGTTAGTGTCCTTAATAGCGAGAGCCCGTAATAGAAGGAATCTATGTCAGCCGTCAAACGTCTGTAATTTATATTTGACGGGGATTTAGCTGCTGTCCGTATTATCGGTGTGTCCGTAATAGCGAGGTGTCCGCAAGGTGAGAGTGGACTGTACAAGCAAATGACATTACTGTAATAATTCAGTTCTTGTAGAGGAATGGTGGTGTAGTGATTAGCGCATAGGGCTTTCGGTCGGACGAGGAAAGTAGGATGGTCAACGGTTCAAGATTGGGTTGAAGCGTGGTCAGGTTATATCTTTTTTCCATGTTGTTGCTCTTTACTCAGGTGTATAAACGGCTATCAGTCCCATACGATGGGGGGTTCACTACGATGTTGTAACACTGATCCAATCCCGTAAGTCGCACTACGAGCGGAAGAGAACAGCCTAGCCTCGAACCACGAACTTGGGCAAGTGCAAGCACATCCTCCAAGTTGTTTAATGCTACAACCTCGACCGTGTGAGCACTCAGCCTTGAAGGCAATGCTAGCTACAGTGCCCCACATTATTGACGTACAACAAGACAACACAGCAAAATTGCCCGTTCCGAAGTTCATAGTTTGAATAAAAATTATTTGTTCAAATTGCGTCATATGAAGGAACCCCATCGCTGGGAAGACCACATAAAAATTAGTAAGTTTATTAAGTTTGGCTATGTTTCATTGCTAGGTGACCAGTCTGCATGTGACCTGTCAAATGTCGCCCAAATTCCATACAAGTGTCTCTAATTCTGAGATGGCGTCCCTCAAATCCAAACAAGTCACTAATTTTCCCGAAATTTGAAAGCCTTCTACATGGTTGCAATCTAACAACAGAACCTCAAACTTAGTAAACTGACTAATTTTTATGTGATCTTGTGATGGACTCCAATGAAAATTGAAAACCTCGTCCACAGTCTGTATTTGAACTCCGGAACGGGCAATATGGTTTTTACCTGATTAAGTTCACTCTTTAAGGCATCAAAGTTCTTCTGATGTACTTCCAGTTGTTTCGACAAGTCTGTTATTATGTGTAGTTTTTCGTCAATCTCCTCCTGAAGTTTCTTTCTTTCTGAGCCAAGACACTCCTCTAAGCTTGCTACTTTTGCTTTCTCGGCTTTGCAGGCATCTCTTTCTTCATCAAAAGCTGTCTCAAGCTCCCTAAACAGAAAATGATAAGTAATCAACTTCTCACACGAAGTTTATTGACCAAAAATCCTCAGACAAGTGGACTTTTAGAATGCGAATTGACTGTCACCAGGGAACTTAAGCAACGACGACGGCGACGCCACAAAACAATAGGTTTAACGAGCAAAAACAATCGCTCTCCACGTGCGTTATGTTTTTGTTTTATTCTTTGCCGTCGTCAGAAAAACAACAACGTGAAATGACCAAATTCAAGGTTTTTTGGAGAACGCGAGCATGCGACGGTGAATTGTTCATCCTCCTTTCTTACTTAAACGCCGTTCTTATCAATTTAGTTCCCAGATACTTCAACCACATTGCACAAGTTGAACGAATTGGAATAATCGCGAAGTAGTACAAGTAACACGAACTTAAACAAGCAACGTTTTCGTTGCCAGCGTTACCGTCGTCGTTGCTTAAGTTCCGGAGTTCCTTAATCTCTAAATAATCTCCAAACCCAGGGAACTACAAGCCAGTACAGGGGTAAACTGATGAAATTTGTGAATTGTGGCAGAAAAAGAAACCTACAGTGCTACATGTACATGTTTTCAACCCCAAAAACAAGAAAGAGGCTGGAACAACTAAGCAGGCAACAGGAGCTAGGAGTAAAAAAAATTATTATGAAGAGTGGAAAGTTCTGAACCGTCCCTCCTTCACTAACAGTCACTGCTAACCAGAGGTAGCCGCAGAGCACAAATGAAATCATGTGAGTGAAATAATAAAGGCAAAAGAGCAAATTTTCACAGCACGATAAATCTCATACGGTGTCAAATGTAATCGATCAGAACAGGATGTAAACTGTAACCAATGCCCATACAAATATATTACCATTACCATCCTCATTAAGTAAAATAAAAAAAAATAAAAAATAAAATAAATAAATGCTTTGTTTATAGTGGAAATGCACTTAGCTACCCAA
This sequence comes from Pavona decussata, assembly GCF_977016875.1. Lineage (NCBI taxonomy): Eukaryota > Metazoa > Cnidaria > Anthozoa > Scleractinia > Agariciidae > Pavona > Pavona decussata. The sequence continues at coordinate 1,547,257 of NW_028145663.1, read as the reverse complement.
AGCTAGTTTACAGGCATTCCACTCAGAAATAACAGGAAACAAATAATAATCAAATCAAACATAACACAAAGTAAAGTCGTATTTGTTTTTATTAAGCCAGAATCTTTGCACAAACCTGTGTTGTTTTGTGAGCATATCTAAATTGTATTTAACTTCCTTAACTTCTGATTTTTCAACCTCCAAGGCACCCTCAAGATCTCTCACCCTAAGCTTTTCAAATAAATATAAACAAAGCGTATTTTAGTAACGTTCACTCCAAAGCTCTCAAGTACCTTGTGTATTACAATTCTATTACATTTGACTGTTTTCATTATACTTGGATGGATTACATGCATAAAAGCCATAATAGAATCACTTCAAAAAGTACTGAACTGATCAAGGTGTGTTTAAACTTAAACAGCGAGATATCTGCTGTACTTTGTTTCATTAATTATGTCTTCGTGTACTTCTGTCACAGTTTAAACTTCAGGTAATACTCTTGACTGTTCATTTTGAAAGAAATCACCAGTCAAATTCAGTCACCCGCATGTTAGAACCTCTTTTTGCTGATCTGTTAAAAATTAGCCTGCAAAGCAAGCGTTTCCTTGAAGTGTTTCTGCACTAAAAAGCTATTTTTTGTATTTTGGATGTGCGCAAAATGGGGCGAGAGCAAAAAAAAAGAAACGGAGAGGAGAGGAGAGAGGGTGGAAACTTCATCTCTCCTTTCCCCTCCCTTCTCTTCCATTTTTCGTTCTCGTTAAAAAATGAACACTCACTTGAACAATCTCCGAGTTGAACTTTGTTTCTAAGTGAGCCGCTCTCTCAGCCTCGATGCTTTCCTCTAATGACTTGGTACGTTCTTGATATTGCTTGTTGGGAAGTAAAAAATATGTTATAGCACCGCTCAAAAGTAAATTACCACCCTCATGGGAGACGTAAGTCACGTTGCACGCGACGTGATTGGCGTCGTTCACTACGAGAATCATGTAGCGCGCGAAGATCTAAAAACTGTAAGTATCGTGGCGTAAAGTTCTCGCGCGATGTTTAGAAACTATTGAAAGGACAACAATACTACACGAAAAAACTAACAAAAGTGTTTACCTGACTGCTTAAAACTAGGTAATCGAACCTAGTTATTAGCTTCTAGTTTGCTTCCTTTCGAGCAAAATAACGAAGAGCCACCGTAGCTAGCACATGTATTCGGCTAAGTTTACTGTATTTATTTGTGCCAAAAGCCGAACGGTTTTATGTTGAATTCAATGTGATTTTAGCTAAAACTCTCTAGAATGTGGGGTATTGGCCCGCAACCAAGAGTTTTGACAGAAGAAACTGTTTAGTGATTCGAAAGGAACCAAAAAATCTCGCAAAAAATTAGTTCAGCCACAGTAGCTTGCACTTCTTGCTAACTCAAACCAAGAGTAGACTGATTGACTTTTTTCAGTAACATGACAAGGCCTAACAGGAGCCCAGTAGCCTGGTTAGCTCAGTTGGTAGAGTGCCGGACTACCGTGCGGGAGGTCGTGGGTTCAAACCCAGGCCGGACCACCACTCAGGGTCTTTAAATAACTCAGGAGAAAGTGCTGCCTTTGCTCTTACATCTGCAAATGGTTAGACTTTCTAGTCTTCTCGGATAAGGACGATAAACCGTAGGCCCCGTCTCACAAACCTTGTTTGTAAATAACTCTGTGGGACGTTAAAGAACCCACTCACTGTTCGCAAAGAGTAAGGGACGTAGTTCCCGGTGTTGTGGTCTGGTCTTTGAGCGTATATTATCATGGTTGGTTGGAAAATGCTCGGAGATATTAGCTGCATTAAGCTACTCTACAATCCGAGGGTAAATAAAGATTGATGATGATGATGATGATGATGATGATGATGATGATGATGATGATGATGATGATGATGATGATGATGGGGCACCCAAGAAAATGCTCTGGGTGCCTAAAATTCTTATTCCAGAATACGGTCAATCGAACGCAACCTAAAATCAATGAAAAACTTAAAAGAAAATTTCCCATATTTACGTGTATTTCAGCTGTGAGCTACATGTACTTTACAGTACTACAATAAATTAATGGTAAAATGGTAAAATTAATTTCTGCCATGCACTGTAAATTCAAAACGTCGTGCAGTAAATGCAAACAAGCAATACCTCAATCTCTTTCTTTAGTCGTTCTTCTTTCTCAGAAGAAAATTCCAAATCTCTCTGTTGTTTTTGCAAAGTTTCTCCTTGGCTTGATCTTTGGGCTAAAAAAAATAATACACCATAGAGGTTCCCAAAGAAATGAACCTTTTGGATTGAAGAGCCTTTCGCTATAACACATTTTAAGTTCTGAGGAGTGCATTACTCTTGCTTTATTGACGTCATAGCCTAGCCCTACCATCCCCAGTCTACCATCTTGTGGGGTATCGTTTCTCAACTGGAAGTGACATTCCACGTTTTTAATATACAGTACGTCTCAAACCAAGAAAGAAAAATTCATAGGGAAATTTCTTTACAATTTTCATACAACAACATGACGATTTGATTAAGCAAATAAAAAATTTCCATCATATTAAGAGGCAAAGGAAATAACACAACACACAGAGGCCAGGTAGGACACCAGATTAGGAGTCAAACCTCTACTAATGGCTACCTCTCCATAACAACCACTTTTCTACAGTTGACGTGCTTTCTTGTCCTAACTTGTTATTGATTTGGGACAATTCTGTCTGAGGATAGCCATTGCAGAGAAGTTCAACTGTACCAACCTTAAGATCAACTGCCTACCAACAGAAAAAAACTTACTTTCAAGAGATGAGCACTTTTCTTTCAGCTCTGCATACAGACTGTGGACAAGATAGCAATCAGATTATGTCATTACAGTCAGGGAAAAACCGAAGGATGAAAAGAGCACATTAAGATCACTTCCACTATGATTATAGCCAGAGAAAAACCTGAAAAAATTCAGGCTTGAACCGTTCAAGCCTGAATTTTTTTCAGGCTTTCTTTTTGCAATTAATTAAGTTGCGTATAACCGGGATGATCATTCATTTATGTGTGAATTTTCATATAATCATTCACTTTCAATGCTGGATGGGTCAATGAATAGCAAAACAGACAAAGAGTAGGAACGTTTCTCTCCAGGGTGGGGTTTGGCAAAGGGCTGATGACCCACTCCCTGAAAAATCAAGGACTATGGGCTGAGTTGCTCGAAGCATGGTTAGCGCTAACCATTGGTTAAGAGGTATTAAAACCTATAGGTTGTCATGGTATTTAACGCGGGTTAGCGCTAACCATGCTTCAAGCAACTGGGCCATGGAATCCAGAGATACTGTTCTTGTATGCCTGGGGCACAAAATGTTACAGTAATGATTGGTGAAAAGCGAAAGATTTATACTAATGGATTATAACCTTTCTTGTTCTTCAATCACAACGTGGAGTTTCCGTTTTTCGTCTCCTTCAATCTGGAGTTGGTTTGTGAGCTGAAGAATCATATTTTCCTAAAACCAAAAGGTTTGGTAATAAAATGTACATGTATGGTGACGACAATATTAACAATAGGTTTATGCATCAGCATGCGATCATCAAGATATGAAGCAGGCGGGAAGTTTGGAAAGCACGAAAAGTGCGTAAGAGTTACTTGAGGCACAGCCAAGAGCAACTCTAGCTTCTTGAGTGCTTTCCAAACTTCCTGCGTTTTTCATATCTCAATGAACGCAAAGCTGACGTATGAACCAATTGTTTTATAACATTTTCAACATGGTAGTTAAAATGTTGTCTTGAGGCATTTGTTTGTTGACATTACCAGCCTGCATAATGGGAATATAAAGCATGTACGCGCAATTGAATTTGATTACACGAAAATGTAATAATAATAATAATAATAATAATAATAATAATAATAATAATAATAATAATAATAATAATAATACCAGTAAATAATAAATAAATGATAAACTCAACCATAAATAATATCCCTGCACTTCAATGAGTTATCTGGTGTCCTCCCCATGCATTGTATATTAAGCAAAATAAGTATCTGCTTTTTTTATTTTGTGGCAATATAGGGTATTTTTATTTAACAACTTCGCTTAAGGCTGTATGGAAGATGGGTACCTGGGATATCCACGAGGCTCCAAGCCCTGTGATCAGCTGGTCCGTACGAATACCCCACAACCCAGCCATGAGTCCTAACACAAAGTCCTCCAAGGACTCATTGCACTTAATGTCTTTTCAAGATTGTATAAAAAGCCTTGATGAGTACATACTACTCCACCCTAAATGATTGCTATATGTATTCCACTGTAAAGTTGAATATACACCCAAAACGTTAAATCTAAGAAGTTGGCCAGAAACAGTATCAGCAGATCAGGCTTGCTTATAGCATGATAGTCTCAGTAGTCAGGATAAAACATGCAGAACAGCAAATAAACTGCAGCTCATACCTTTTCTGCAAGAAGTAGATTAGACTTGTGTTCCTCATTTTTGCCTGATTGTCTGGTTGCTTCCAAGGTTTCTTCGACATTTTGCAGCTGCCTCTTGAGCTGACTGATGTTTTCTTTTCATGCAAAGAACAATAGATAGTACATGCACTGTAAGTACGTAAATTATGATCAACTGGGTGAGTGTAGTTCTGAGAAGGACTGTTTGGGGTGACATTGACTGACATTTCGACAACCCGAGCAACCTGAGTCTTTCTCAGGACTACACTCACCCGGATGATCATAATTTACGTACCTGTATGACATGACTCCTGGGTTCAAACCATTTACAGTTTTAATAAATAGTACAGGTGACATAATTTCTTTTATTTTCTTGATCAAATGTCATAATACACTTTTAATACACTGTTCAACATAGTTATTTGACTGTTGTTGAGTCTCACAAGTCTAACAGTAGCCTATCAGACAGGATTTCAAGTATCTGTGATGTCCATGGCTTAAAGTAATTATACCACTCCCTTGGAGGGTTACTAACGAGTCTATCACAGTGATACCCTTCCCTGATGGTTGCTGTCACTCATTTGTACAATTATCCAGGATTTTCATTTGAGGCCGGAGGCCGGACGTTTCATCCAGTCGTTTGCCATTCCACATCCCGTACTTTGAGATCAATATTGGCGATTTTTTTTTTTTTACTACGGTATTATATATTTTTTCTTACTAAGGCATCTCATGAACATACTGACCAGAGGATAACAGAATAATCAATTACATTCTTCAAAACAGCCATATAACTCTTTTTTCTTTGCTTATTGAGCGGTGTGATATTTTATTGGTTTCCCCTCTTCATTGCCTAGGAAACTGTTTCCTTGGTTCCAGAAATGCTGGAAATGGTGTTTCTGAGTATTCTATTTTAAAAATTTCCTGGTGGAGCATGCCCCCAGACCTCCCTAGGTGCTTACGCCTTCGGCGCCTTACAGCGCCAAGAAAACATTCACTTCCAGTGCTTTCAGAAGTATGTCCGCTACTTTACAAAACAGTTGAAAAACCTGATTTTCATGCACACCTGGGTAGCTACTGCACAGACAGCGTGGAGAAAAGTTAAACTTTTTCAGTGACAAAGGAAAGGTCTTGAACCAATGACTTTCAATAAAGTTGACCACTAGTCAGAACACAGTATATGCTGTGGTTCTCTTGCCCCTTACATCTTCACCTAGACATGTTGTAGTACAATGAACTACTGGGTATCACATTTAAGAATAGTATTTAATAAACACATAAATTAGGATCATCCTGGTGAGTGTAGTCCTGAAAAGGACTGTTTGAGGTGAAACTGACAGTTCATGTCACCTCAAACAGTCCTTCTCAGGACTTACACTCACCTGGATGATCATAATTTATGTACTTATGACATGACTCCTGGGTTCAAGCCATTTACAATAGTATTTAATTAATTCTTAAAATCAATGTGTCTCTACAAGGCTGTTGTCTAAGAGGAGCCCTGTAGCATGGGACACCCAAGGGTGCCTAATGTTTTGCAGCAATACCTAACACTTTACATGCTGGGGTCCTAACGTAGACCTCGGCTTTTGGCCTTGTGGGATCCCCAAAATTTTACATAGGCAACAGCCTTGCATTATGTACACATCATACCTTTAAGGCTGGCATTTGTCTTTTGCAGTGCACTTTCCCTTTCTGCTGCTGCCCTCTTCTCCTGATTGGCTGCTCTACTAGCAATGGTCAGATCATATTCAAGCTTCTGTCTGTTAGCCTCGCCTTTCTCCACAGTGGAGCGCAGCTTTGCCACTTGACTTTGAAGCCCCATAATCTGTAGGATCAGGCATACATGTAGTTCTCAAATAAAAAAGGGAAGGTTAACCCCTAAACTACTTAAATTCTAGCAAAACCCTACATAAATGTAGCCCAAAAGTGCATTATTCGACTCTCTGGTCAGTGACGTCAGTTGCAGCCAAATGTTGTTGTGGCTCAAACACTACATATTAATTTTTATCACTCAGTGTTCCTGATAAGAGAGGGTTCTCAGGTCAAAACCTGAGAAAGCTTGCTAATTATCCTGACCTGGAAAATTGAATGGTAAACTTAAGAAGATTGGATCTCGAGGACCAGAGCTACTGACAGTGACCCCTCAAATTTTTTCATTGACTCCCTGACTTTGAAACCTTTCTGGAATGCTGTAACTTTCTCTTTATACTGGAGGTCAATTTTGAAAGCTTTTGCTTGGGCATATGTGCAGAAAACAAACTTTTGAGGTTTCTTTTTCCCATTAAACTTTTCCCACCCACTTGTCTTTTTACTATACATAGATTAATAAATATTTTTTGGTCCTCCTTTTTTCTTTTTTCTTCGTTTGTTTGCTGTGTTTGTGAACCTTTAGGTCCTACATGTACCTCTTTCTCCTCGGAAACTAACGTGGGATTCATGTTTGAGAAAAGAGGACATTTTTACTCCAGACAAACATGACTAGATTGGAGTAATATTAGTGGTCAAGCTAAAATTTCCTCCCATTTTGCATTATTGTTAGTGTTTTGGGCACACGGTTAATGAAATTTGATTTGATATTAATCATTTATTAATGCATTCTAAGATTTCCTCCTACACTTGTCACATGACTAAAAACTGATGACATCACAAGTTGTACAACTGGCAAGCTGACCCCCAAAGCATACTTAAATGCATGCTCAGGGGTCTAATAGTTAAGTTCAATTCAGATCACTAGCATCCCATACAGTGCTGCTCAAAAGTAACTTAAAGTGTACCACCCTCACGCAAGATGCGACTCTTGTCTCGAGAGATAAGAGTCGCGTCTCAAGAGATGAGACACTTGTCTTGCAAGAGGCTGAAAAAATTGTAAGTACTAAGGCTTGACTTTTTCACAAGAGTTTCGCCAGAATATCAAGCTGAGTGTCAGTGTCGTTGATATAGCATGACACCCTTGTCACCGAGCTAGCTGAATTTATGGAGTTTGATCGCAAGCTTATCGATTGTGAACTCGCATGTGATTTACATGCTTGCATACAGGAGGAGAAGTGTACATGGGAGTTTCTGTACCAGGAAGTAACTAGACCTAAAACCCCTCTCCCCTCCCTAGTTAGGATCATAGTCCACTCCAGGGTCACCCTTACACTTGTTTGATGGAGATGAATTGACCATGTGCTTTGAAAGGAGTAGAAATTACACTTCAAGAATGGCGTTGTGATGGAAACCTTAGGGCAGAAGGAAGAGAGGGCAACCAGCTAAAACAACTTGGCATACAACTGAAAGACTGAATATGTGCTCAAGCTGCATCAAGGACTTGGTAAAAGGACCAGCAGGCCTGGAAAGATTTTATCACTGTCCCACGTTGCATTGGGTATGATAATATTTTTTTGCTGAGCAGGTGTGTTTTTAGAATCATATATAAGCTAAAAGTATGTAACGAGACTGAAAAACTTTAGAGCAAACTTCCTTTACATGTTTAGAAAAATATGGAATATTTTTTGTGGTTCGAATTTATCTTTGGTTTAAATTTTATCTTCCTATTGTTCTTGGGTATGGTAATGTATGAAAATGAGTTTGAAACAATGGAAAATAAAATTTAAACCAAGGATAAAATTGAACCACAACATATTCACTACTGCAGAGAACAGCCTAGAAACACAAACCTCAGCACAAACCTCTACATTTTTATGGATAAGGGGGTTAGTTTCTAGAGAAACTGCAGTACTGCGTCAGCAGGGAGTAGAAACAAATGTTTAGTAAATATCAACAGAGTTGATAACTTAAGGTGTTGACATTTTGAGCATGAGCCCTTAATGAGAGCAAAACAGAACTCTAATCTCTTTACAGCATTCAACTCTTTTGATAAACCAAACATATACCACTACATAGTTGTGTCTCTGAGGGCATAACCTCATGTACACAGTAACATGATTTAAATCAGTTTCCAGCATAGCAATACAGGTTGTACAGCTGTACATACCTCTTCATTGAATTGCCTGGTTTTATTGGCATGCTCTTCGTCACCTCTAGCAAGCTTGCGTCTCAGCTCATTGGCATCTAGACCAAAATACAGGAAAACATATCAAAAATATGTTGTTTTTTGTTTGTTTGTATTTTTCATAACAGGCTGCCCCTTTGACATTTTCTCCCGGAGCTTATGTTCAATGAAAAATTTAATTGTAGTACTGTTCACTACATCTACAAGTATTCAGTGTTCCAAAGTAGAAGTTTGAAATTTGTATGATCAGTACTAGAATGTGTTCATTCAGTATATGCTACAGGCAGTGTTTAATTTCTTCTTCAGAAGCATATATCAATACACTACTACATATATTATTATGAGTTACAATAAAAGAAATGATCACAGGGTTTCCATTGATCACAATAAAATAAATTTCCTAACTTTTCACAGACCACAAAGCAATTTTCACTGACCATTCAAGACAAATCATTTGGTTATAGAGCCAGCGAAGAAGATGCACAAAACAAATTCCTTCAAAAATATTTTTGAAACAACATTACCTTTGGCAACAAGGAAACTCATTCGCGAACCTTGTGGCAAGATAAAAATAAAATTCGCAAACTTTTCACTGACTTGAAGATATAATTAAAGAATTTCCCCGGCTTGATGCAAAATTTCCTGGCTTTTCCCTGCAAGGGCCCTTGAAAAAAAATCTGTTTTTCCCTGACTATGGTAATCCTGTGATCAACAAAGATAAAATGAACTGCCTTGACATTTAAGCTTCTTGTAACAACTACATTTACAACAAACAGATGGAAAATAATGATTAGCAGGGTCCGACAAATACTGAGCCCGGACGCCCGGGACAAGCTGAAAATTTTACCGGGCAAGTGTTCCGGTTCTCGAAGAAGCCCGCCGGGCCGTGGTGGTTTACTGACAAGTTATTTTGCGTAAAATGCTGAAATCTATGTAATGTTTACCTTTTGCAATAAAACTTGAGGCATTTTAGGGTACAATACAGACCTTTTTGTCAACATGTCGTCCAGTTTTGTACTGTTGTTTTTATCGACATTCTTACATGCTTCGTAACTTTCAGACCCAGTTTTTCCCGGTAGAGGCCAAAAGGCCAGGCCACGATTCCCCTAACAACGTGGTCTTTCACCATTATCGTGCGATTATAGATAAGTTTGTCACGAATTGACCAAAGCCCATTACCGGTAACACGAGTGCCAAAAAAAGGGAAAACGGAAGAGAAAATATGACGACAAGGAGTATGATTCCAAAAGATGCAAAATTAAGGGTATGCTAAACGAGGTGGCTTCAGGAATTTCCTTGGCTAATGGTGGATGCCGTAGGCGGCGGAATTAATTGTCTCAGTCTGTATATTCTACGAATGAGACAGATAGCGACCTTCATCGTAAAGAAAAATGTTTTATCTAAGCCATAGAGTCAAAATGTTGTTGCAAATAAAGAAACATTTTGCAGTCACCTGCAATTTTGCTTTTGATACAAATGCATTAGAATATTGTACTTTCTTCACTCTTTTACTTAGCAAATTACAGGAATTGATTTTGCTAGACTTTCTTCCATCCTGCTATATATTGGACAACCAGGTTCTCCTGCCGGGCAAGTGGTTTTTGTCTCCCACTTGCCCAGGGACAAGTTTTGTCAAAAATATTTGTCGGACCCTGGATTAGGAGAATCCGTAATGTTACACAATGTAACAATTATTTAACAACAAAGAAAGTGCCCTACCAGAATAATCCTTAATGTTTCCAGCCTCTTGTAGTTGTTGGATTTGCCATCTAAGCTCTTGAATTTCTTTCTCGTATTCAGCAGCTTGGTCACTGTTCCTGGGAATCTCATCCATGTCGTCACCCTGTTCAATGCTCTAAACATGAAGGAAACTAAATTAATCAAGCCTCTACAGTATAGATCATGTGCAACGTGTTGCAACAACATATTTGCAAGTAACTTGATGGACATTATTTTTATTATTAAAAATGTCTAAAAAAGATTAATATCTATCTTCAAAGCAGAAATGTACAAAACAAACTCTGCAGATTTTGAGAGATAAGAAAGACTATCATGCTGATTAGCCAACTTTTTCTCAGATCTGTTAATCTCTTCATCTGTTAATTACATGTAGCTGGATAACCATTTGGTTTTCTTTGTTCATTTTAGTCATTCTTTTGTTTAGATAAATCAAAAATAAGCACTTAATTCTACCAATTCCTGCTTTCATTCACGTTCCACTAACTAATGTCATCATTGTGGCTAGTAAAACCCACCATGATTAGCTTAAAACTAAATTAGCTTAAAATTTAGCTTAAAACTACCTGCAGGTTGCAGCATATTAAATTTCAATCTAAATCCAGTAAGCTAATTGTAATTTGCACTAATGTACATTAAACAGGTTATGTATGCATGAAAATAATGAATAAAAAAAATTAATCAATAGTGTACTCAATACTCAATAAAAGGATGAGTCCAGAAAGAGGGGTACTGGTACTACTAAACGTAGTAATAATAATTAATAACAACAGTTTATTTAACAGTTCCACCAGGTGGTTCTTCTCTGTTAAATAATAAATAATAACGACTAATTAAATATACATCAAGATAAACAAATATCAAATTAAAATATATCAAACTGTTATAGACAAGCTAACATATCATATTTTAGTTGGTGTCTATGTTGGGGTCTTGAAAGACTTCAAAAGGCTACTTAAAGTTGCATAATTGGTACAGTTTCTTTTATATTGGGAGAGTGTTAAATAGCCTTGATGCATTATCCTGGAAAGTCCCACTTTCAGTGGGAACCAGCAGTCTAATCAACCCACTTGAGCGTAATTCCTTGGCGCATTGCTGTTTCACTAAGAAAAGATAGCCTGGCCATGTGTTGCTGTTATGCAAGGCTTTGTTACTGCGCATACTGTACATTCTGCGCATCTCAAAATACTCGGGTTTCCTATAAGTGGTGCCTACTTATACAGGAATATTCTTGCACGGTTTAAAACTGTGCAGAGAAAGCAGAACTGAGCAAGTGCTCTTGGAATCCAAAAAGAAAACTGGGTGTAACCATGCATTTTTCAAAGATAATAAAGCTTCAATTTGGGAAAAAATGCCATACATTGCTTTGTATTTAATAGCACTTTTTAAAATTTTTGTTGCTTAATTATCTCCAAAAAATGCATGGTTACCCCCAATTTTCTTTTTGGATTCCAATAGCCCTTGCTGAGAACTGCTTTTCCCACATAGTAATAAACTGCGCAAAAATACCTCTGTATTAGCAGGCATCGTCCTTAAGGAGGTGAGGTGGATAATGGTGGACGTCTAGCGAGATGCCAAGCAGCAATGTGGGGGTTTGTTTTGTTTGATTATAATTATACCAAACCAATGTGTTTTGCTTTAGCCAATTCCAGGGGTTTCATTAAGTTTTAAAGTAGTGGGGCAACTGCAGGAGAGTAGCTGGGCAGAAAATTACACTTGAAGTTAATTTCTTTATGTTCAGTTTGAAAGTAGGCAGGTACTGACTCTTGTGTATCCTGGTACTGGTACCCGGGTCCCGCCTTCTGATGAGAACCCTGCAATTCACATTGTGGTTTCAGACGTCCTGTTCAAAAACATTATTTGTCAAGTAGTAGATCCTTTCTCTTTTATCACTGTTCAGACTAAAATTGTCAAAAAAATTAAATTTCTTTAAATGAATCCTTATCACATTTGCATTTTGTTCCCATAAAGGTTTCAACTGTCTTTTTACCACATATAAGCTTAATTTTTTTGTTTATAAATCCAGTCTAGAAGCCAAAGGCATACATTATATACGCCATACATTGCTTTGTATTTTAGCACTTTTTTTAAAATTATTGTTGCTTAATTATCTCTAAAAAATGCATGGTTACCCCCAATTTTCTTTTTGGATTCCAATAGCCCTAGCTAGGATCTGTAGCCCTACAGTGTAGCTAGGAAATTTCTTTAAATGAATCCTTACCACATTTGCATTTTGTTACCATAAAGGTTTCAACTGTCTTTTTACCACATATAAGCTTAATTTTTTTTGTTTATAAATCCAGTCTAGAAGCTAAGGGCAGGTGGTCTGAATTGTTGTTACATAAGTTGATTCTTCTCCAGGAAGTTGGGGGTTTAACCATAATATTGTTGTAAGAGTACAACAATGCATCTTTAAATGTTGGCATACTTTTTGGCATATTTTTCCATTTGCCGATCAAACATTAAGTTATTTTACATAATCTTAATTAAACAATCTGGCTTTCCAACAATTTACAGATCAAGCGCGACAAACATTAATTGACGAAGAGGAAGGTAATAAGCTAAAGGAGGGAGGCGATAAAATTAAATCATTTGCCAGCTTTCAGCGTAAATCTAGATCGCAATGATTCACTTATTACAGTATTGTGTTAGTACGGATGTAAGCTAAATAATGTCAAAAGTGAAAGCGAAAATGTGCAAATTAAAGCCATTCGATCAAGATTAGCTAGAAAACTACACTTTACTCGATTCCCGCGAAAAACATACAACTGATACAATCACTCTTATAGATTTACTCAGAAGTTCAAAAAGACTTACGTCTTGAGCAAATGCAGGAGAATTCGGCGAGCTATTTCCACTGTCCGGAGGTGAACCCGTTGAAACAAGAATGGGAGAAAGCGAAGCGCTAGCCGGGCGACTTGCAGATCCGCGGTCCGTGTACGTTGAACTCCAATCGCTAGTCGCCATGTTGCATGATTTACACGATTTCGGAGCAACTAGTGAGTTGAGAGACGAAGCTTTATGTCACATCCATCAGATCGCATTTGTTTGTCTTTTGTTTTTACAACAATGCGCTGGAAATCTTGAAATGAAGAGAGCTTCAACGGAAAATGGCACACAAACTGCGATTTGTGTTGTTGTTGATTACCGCTGACCATATTTTCCCGCTTTTTTTTTACTCATTCCCAGCCTTCCTGCTGCAGGGAAGTTTGGTCAAAGGAACAAGGAGACGTCTGGGAAAGCGGGCACCATAAGTGTCATTTCCAAGTTACTTTGAACTTCATTATAAAAGCGAAGCTAAGTGCAAAGTTTTAATTACTAAAATTAGTTTTCATTCATTTGTAACCAAAACTAATTTTCACTGAAAAGATTACGAAACTTTTGAATGCAGGAAACCACGCGGCGCGACGCACAAATAAACTGTTCTGAATACGTTCCATTGCCGGATCTCTTGTACTAGAAATGCACGCGTCAGCCCAGACGTCACTTTTCGTGCAAATAAACTAAACTGATGGCAGGGCTGACGCTAGGGCAAAAAGCTTATTTATTTGGGCCAATATTTCAACTAGTACAACTGCTCTTTTTCAGGGCCAGAGTTCCATTGAGAAAAACTAACGGTTCTAACTTTTAAGACATGGCATGTTAGTTTTTCTCATTGTAACTCTGGCCTTGAAGAAGACTAGTTGTACTAGTTGAAATATTGGCCCAAATACACAAGCCCTCCAATCAGTTTGGTTTATTCAAATGAAAAGCTTTGCACTCAGCCTCGCTTTCTTAATGAGGTTCGCAGCAATTCGAAAACAACCTAACAGAACAGAAGGTCCTAGTAACTAGGCTAATCAATCAATTAGTGCAGTACTTTGATTGCCCCAGCCCCAAAGCTGCAAAGTTTATTATCGTTATCATGTACAGAAAAATCAGTTGTCTGGAGCAGGAGCTCTCAAAAAAAAACCCTCAGTGGTATTACAAGGAGGGCTGCTATTTCAGCATTCTGATTATTACACAATTACATTGCGATGCGCCTTACCTTAGCCACCCAACAAACTTTGTTACAAGTTAGCCAATCAGGATACACGAATTTGATTAACGGTCACTCGCCTCCTTGCAAAGTCCAACAGGGAGTGACGCAACAACGAATTATTGAAAACATGTCGTTTTGTATTTTATGAACAAGGAGGAAGATATCCTGATTGGCTAACTTATAAAAATACTTTGTGTTGTGTGACCACGGTAAGGCCCGTCGCACTGTAACAGTACTTTGATAATCAACAACCAAAAAAATCGCAGATTTGTTAAACTTATAGTATCAAACTATAAGCTCAGGAAGGAAGGGAATCAACTCAACTCCTGAGTCCTCACTCCTGACCGCCCTCACTTCCAATCAAAGTCAGAGCCCGTTTCGAATCGATTGGAATTAACTTTAGTTGACTTGCGTACACTTTGCACACAGTTACAGAATTTTAAAACTTAGCTTTCAAAATCAACAAAGATTGCATCTCTACTACAGCTGAGCGTTCAACACCGTGCGTACATAAAAAATAATTTTCAGACCCAATGAGTTTTCGGGAGTTTCGAGAAAAGGGGGCAACGTAACTGAGGTCACAGAGTTGTACCGTGCAGTGCTATTTGTGGCTTAAACCCGATAGGCCATTTCCGATTTACTGTGAACCTATGAAAGTGAGGTTAAGGGCGAAGCTTTTCATATCAAAATTAGTTTTGCTGTATTATGAGGGAAAACTAATTTTTCACAATAAAAACTTTGCACTTAGCCTTGCTTTCACAATGAGGCCTATTGTACCCCCCAAAAACGAGAATAAACGGCTGCTTACTGATCCGAATTCATAGAAAACAACTTTCCTTCTTTATAAGTCCGACATTGGGATGGATCGTCTAAACGGTGACTCTATAGAAAAAGAAGGGAAGGAGATATCGCTTCCTGAAGAGTCCTTCCCAAAAGCTGGCTCAATACATCATACTTGATTTCGGATATTGACGCCGATGTATGTGTGCAATCGATCTTTTGCTGATGCAGCCTTACACTGATTAGCCACTTCCTGTATTACGTTCAGCTGCTGACGGAAAACCGATTGTGTTACTACAAGTAATTTTTTTAAAAAATGTTCGCTAAAAGCGAGGTCGGCAAGACGACAATAAAATAACTTCCACTAAAAAGGATAATGTATAAAGTCTTTTTTTTTTCCAGAGGACAAGTAGTGTTAATTACTCGTGTAGTTTTTCCTTTTTGTGCTTCCAATATTTAGACGGAAAAGCAAAACAAAATTAATCAGTGAGATCTTTCCTTCCTTCCTGCTCGATAAGTCCGACATTTGGATAGATCTTCTAAAGGATGATTGTACGTGACAAAGAGACTATTCCTTTAAGTCATGGTCCTTATACAAAATTGGCTCTATACATAATTTCCATCACGGCTCAGTGTAACTGTGCAATTGATCTTTTATTGACGCAACCTTACATTGACCTGCTTTCAGCTATTATAAGCTACAAACAATATTCTTATACTCTATCATTAGAGAGCGGTTTTCAATTGAGTGTCGCGAAACCAAACCTAAGTGTTTACTGCTGTCAATCATTACAAACGTAAACAGCAAAATACACCAATCAGAATTGAATTCAGAGCAAAAACAAGTAACCAGCGTCAAGCGTTGGCGCGCGCGGGAAAACGCTTGCGAGCAAGTCACGCACCATTGGTTTTAGTTCTGCTTGTCACTTGTTAAGAAAAGTGGAGGGAGGTTTGCCAACCAATCACAAAGTGTTGTAAGGCAAAACCAAAGCAAACCCCACGTCCTGTCGACACTCAATTAAAAACTGCTCCAGCACTTATCAAAACATACATTAGCTTTTATTTTGCAAGATGATTGATAGCATGGCGTGAGCCGATTGAGACAACTCCTCTAGCCTAAAGAGATTGTTAAAATCAGTGTATGGTTTTTAAAGCAAAGAACAATAAAGGGTAGGTTTTGAGGAAAGGGCACATTTCGGTCATATCTGGGGCGTCGTTCTGGCATAACATTCTATTGTTGAACTGACTTGCACCCGCCTTATATGGTTCTTAGTTATAGAAGACACGATGAAGTCACAAATAAAGGGATCCTTATCATAGGTTGTTTCATTCCCATTAAATCCAAAATTATAGAATAGAGTTTTAAAACTACCATAACTGAAGTAGCCTATTAAATCCTAAAGCAAATAATCTAAAAAAAGAGCAAGGCTGATTTCGTATCGGGGCGGCATCGGTTGCCGCCGCTGCTGGCTTGCCAAACTGGCTTATTAAAGTGCTTGGACGCTGGTCCGTCCGACTGTTACCAGCTTTACATCAGCTCCACAGTTCGTCTTGCACTCAGTTGCTCCCAAGATGGCGACTGTTTCGGGTTGTTTTGCTCCTAATTAAACTTATTTCCTTTTCCTTTGCTTCGGGGGATGCATTGCCTTGCATGCATCTGTGGCGGTTAAGTCTGCGCAGCAAATTCCCCCAAGCTTGCCGTGAAATCAGCCTTGCTCTTTTTTTAGATTATTTGCTTTACAATTTTTTTGCTGATTAGATCCTTCACTACAGGATCCGGTACTTTTATTTTGTCACGGTGGTCCTTGCAAACACAGTTTATCACTGGTTTTATTAAATCCTAGTACAGGACGAGTACCCCTCTGCCGTCTGACGGGACAATTTACGGAGTAACCTCCCATCCCCCTCCCCCTTACCCTTCCGTACCCTCAAATAAAACGTACTATTCTTCGCATTTACCCCGTAACTAGTCTTAGTTTCTAGAAAACAGCTACAGTACTTAAAAATGGTTACGAGTGATTGGCAAGGGTTTTCCTTTTTCATATTATATTAAAAGCCGTGCTTGTCAGATAAAATCCGTCTAAAGGTCAGTCGATGTACACGCTCACGTATGCTTGACTGAGACACCGAAGCCATTTTTCTTTCTTCATTTTCAGGACGAATTGTGCGACTTTTCGGTTGGAGAAACTGTTCTGTTATAATTTAAACTTGTCTGTCTACAGTTTTGGCTAAATAGGAGTATAACAGGAGCTTGTCTCAAGCACTGCGTAAATGACCACTGGAAAATCTGGACCATTTACAGACTTGATGAAATGTTTGTAAATGTAGAATTTACAGACTTTTTACAAGAATTAAATTCTGCCTACTTTTACTTATCGAATGCAAAATGTTTGTAAAATCTTTTTTGCAGACATTTCATACAGTTTTCTCAATGTCCTCTTTCTAGAATATCTGTGAAATGTCTGTAAAATTTAACTGAAGTAAAAATGGGAAATTTACAGACTTAATGAAATCTGCGAAGAATGCTTGTAAATCGTACTTTTACAATGATTTTCTTTAACGTCTAAAATGTCTATAAAAAGTAGCACTGGCATTTCATTTCAAATTCTCTGTAAACTGGCGCATAAAATCTCTGTAAATTGTCATAAGCAGGGCATTATGAAATCTCTGTAAATTGTCATAAGCAGGGCATTATAAAGTCTCTGTAAATTGTCATAAGCAGGGCATTATGAAATCTCTGTAAATTGTCATAAGCAGGGCATTATAAAATCTCTGTAAATTGTCATAAGCAGGGCATTATGAAATCTCTGTAAATTGTCATAAGCAGGGCATTATAAAATCTCTGTAAATTGTCATAAGCAGGGCATTATAAAATCTCTGTAAATTGTCATAAGCAGGGCATTATAAAATCTCTGTAAATTGTCATAAGCAGGGCATTATGAAATCTCTGTAAATTGTCATAAGCAGGGCATTATGAAATCTCTGTAAATTGTCGTTTCATTTACGAAATCATTTGTTGTCCGCCAACTTTGTCGATCAGCTCGCTGTACACCCGGTTCTCATGGGCTCTGCTCGTTGGCCTGCCCATTGTCGGTCATCGGTATTAATTCAATATAGCGGACATGGACAGGGCTCAGAGAAACTCGTTGTCTATTTCAATGGCAGGAGCCGTTAAGTGGTGAGTAAATCCTCTAGGACATTGGTTAGGAAGTGTCGGGGAGAAATCGTTGCAATAGCAATTATTTTGTGTTAACTTCGAGACAAAATATAACTTGAGTATTAAACAGCTGGTAACAGCACGAACACATCTAATGACAGTGTGATCGTCATATCGCTACTTTCTTATATCTTGATTAAGCCGAAGCGAGTCGAGGCAAACAGTTGGGCAGGTTTTAGGAGAATAACAACTGTCAGTGTCATAACTGAACCGTGTTAGTTCTGGTATAGATCTAAACGAAGGCTATAAACTGACTTGTTGTGTAATGAGCAAAGCGGGTCTGGTTTTGGGGGAAAAATGGGTCAAATTGCAGCAAAACTGTTGCGATTCTTGATAACCAAACTGACTCTATGTATTGAGTGAATCTAGTCACGTGTGGCCAGACACTAGTTATTGCATTCCTGACATTCCAGTTGAACAAGAAAAAATTCAGCCTACATGTGTCGCACACCCGCAGGGTGTACATGTAAGACTGTAAGTCTGCTGATTGATACGGTAATTAGTCTTCTCACTCCTAATTGTCGCCCACAATTTTTTTTATTTCTTCTAACATAACAAATCCATATTTATTATATGTTAGGATAAGGGCCAACCTTCGTGAAGAGTCCAGGTGTAAAACGGAAGTGAAGCTTATTATGTCAGAATTGAAGAAGGTCAATCCCTCCCTGTCCCCTCGACCATTAGGAATGGCAATAAGATGTGCCTTCCCAGCATTCAACCTTGCACATAATTTTTCTTTTTTTCGTCCTTGGGCCTGGCTATTTATTATTAGTATGAATCTACTAGTCAAGAGTTCTATAATTTGATTGGCTACGCTACTTGCTGTCTGTTCCATAATAAACAGTGAGTACCAAAAAGGTTATTGGCAGCAACAGACTAAGGCTGCATTAATTTGGGATGATCCAGATCAGGATCTATTCCTCTGCCCTGATCCTGATCTGGATTATCCCAAAGGAATGCACCCATATACTTCAAAATAACAATACAATGAAGCAAAGCGTTTCATTTTAGAATTTTAAGTACATACGCGCTCTTAAATCACGCTTGCATGGTAACCTGTGTCACATACGCTTTGTTGACCTGTGGTTTTTTTAGGATTTTAGGCGGGATTCAAGCGTTCAGGATACATTTCCTCTGGATTTTTACCTCTGTTAAGCGAGAAAACGATGAATTAAGGCAGCACATGTGGACAACTACCTTTAGAAAGTACATGTAAGATTTCACACAATAATTTTGATGAAAGACTGCGTGAAAATGTGTGATTTAATAGATCTTCTGGGCGAGTGCAATAGGCCATTTTACAGTTGTGTGCTTAGTGACCTGGCCTTGGATTGGAAGCGAGGCTGGGGGTGAGCTTGTTTTGATACAAACCTCACTGCTTTTCACATGTAAATCATGCTGTCCTTATGCTAACTAGTTTTCATTTACATATGAAAAGCAATGAGGTTTGTATCAAAACAAGGTCACCCCCAGCCTCGCTTCTAATCCAAGGCCAGGTCAGTAAGCACACAACTGTAAAATGGGCTATTGCCTCTCTTGAATTCGAGATTTTTGAAGAACAGTCGACTTCCGATAACTCGAACCTTCAAAGGAAATTGAAAAAGGTTCGAGTTTTCGGGAGTTCGAGTTATCGAGGGTAAAATTATATAGAAAATGACCTGAAGGGAAAGGAAAATTGGTTCGAGTTAGCGCGAGGTTCGAGTTAGCGAGGGTTCGAGTTATCGGGAGTCGACTGTAGACATTCCCTATTTATTTTTAATATAAAGCCTTTGCAATTTTTTTTACCAGGAAATAAATATTATTTTTTGTAGCTGTTTTAATATAATGTCTTGGTATATTAAAGCTTAAGACTTATACACCTATCATCGTCCATCCCCTGGGGGGGGGGGACCCCGGGCAGATACAACTTTATATGGGGACTTAATGGGAGATTTAAACGATTATTTCACCCTGGAGGTGGGAGAAATGAGGGAGGTTTGGCTTTCAAAAGCCTTACACCACGGGGAAAACAGGGGACTTTGTAAACTAAGAGTGAGTGTAACTCTTTCGCTAATGTTTTAATCTACGAATGATTTGCCAGTAATCAGAGACCCATGTATGCGCAAAGGGTTTTGGGATCGCCAGGGAGCAAACGTTGCAAGTTGCTAGAAAGAAATGTATGGCGTAAAGTTGTTTCTTTGTCAAAGGCAATGGTTTTGGACAAAGAATAGCGCATTTTCGCCGTGATTTTGTGAGAAGCGGAGGTGGCTAATGTTGTTGCGTGAAAATTGTAAGTTTTTGTGTGATTGATGCGATAAAATCTATCGATAAACACTCTTACGTAAGGTTGATTGTAAAATCTGCTGAATCTACATCAAGTTATTGTATCGAAAAAGTACAAACTTAGGCAGCTTAGGTGTGAATTTGAGGGGATTGACTCAATAAAGCCTTTTCCGTTGTAATTATGTATGTCGAGATTGTTTTCTTTATAGTTACGTACGTGTGTTATAACTTCATGGCTGCTGAAATTTTACCCAAACAAAGGAGAGAAATTGTTGTGCGAGGGGATGGAAATTACCGAGCTATTGCACTGTCATGTAAAGACGCGTAATGATCGCGCGAGTTAAATCAGTTGAAAGATTAAACAAGCTAACCTGTCGAAAGTAATGTTTATATTGAGCTAACCTGTTTGAAATATTGAGCTACTGCTGAGGGAATTAACGTTGGACTACAGTTTACATGTATACGTTAAATGTGGAGTTACAGAAGTAAGTTTTCTTTGTTTGTTTAATTCCTTTTATCTTGTTGTTACATTTGAGCGTTGGAAGGCCAGGTGCCAACGATAATTTTCCTTTTACTTAGATTGAATTATAACCCAATAAATACGATATCTCCACATTGGCGTGAGTTCTTGTCTTCACGGAACAGTTACAATAATATAAAAATTAATTTACATAGTTCTGAATATTCTCAATCTCTACTCCTACATGTAACTTAACATGTTGTGGTTGATCTGGTTTTTCAGTTTTTAACGATGGGTACATTTTTTTTATTTCTTAGCCTGTTGAAACAAGGAACTCACTATCACCCTATGAGAAGGAGAGGTTGAAAAAAATGGGACTGGAAAACAAACTGGAATTACTGAAAAATGAAATGGTAAGGAACAGTGCCATTCTTGTAACCAAAAATAATAAAGGCAATGGCAGTGAATGCAATTTCCAACAGAATATTTCCAATGCTGTGTGGACTTCTACCATGTTTTATTAAATGCATTTACAAATATATCTCATCTGGAAATAAAAAAAAAAAGAGCAGTTTCATTTCCCCAAAGAATATGCTGTTGCATATTAGTGATATGCATAGTATCATTACCGTTATGTTCCGAAGAGAAAGAATAAGCTCATTACTAAAATTGACAACATTTGAGACCCAGCTGCGGTTTGCTTTGACACTGGAAACTTTGTTGGTTGTATGAAAATTGTCATTCCTGATAACTATTCAATAACCCAGGCCTGACTCAGCAGCACAAGGAGCAGGGGATTTCCCAAAGCCGTTTTGAGTTTCAGCTCCTGGCATTTTGGCAGAAAAACATAGTATTGACCACAATAAGGAAAAGAACATCCCTGGTAACTTTTCCGTTTCCTAAATCCTGAAACATACAATAAACTGCAACTGGTTCATGTATGTGTACAGAGGAAACAATTCATTTTATTGGCCTTGGAAATAGTAACAGATACAATTTTCAGTCAAACACAGGACACTGTTTCATTAGGATTAGACGACATATTTTACACTTGTTAACATTGTTTGCTCTTGATTGCTTTCAGATACCCAAGCACGTGGCCATTATATCTGGCCTTTTCTATTTAAGGTTACTCCAAACCTTCGCGGGTGCCTTCCCGAAAAAAATTCGTGCGCGCGTTGTTTTTTATGAAACCATCGCAATCTATATATCGATAAAAAGCTTACTTAATGCAAAATTCGATAAAATTATAAGCTATTTTGGTTATTCCTCTGCTAAGGCGGAGGAAATCGGTAAACAGTAAAATGACAGAGCGCCATTCCGTCGAATTAATCGGGTATCAAACGTGATCTCTGACAAAATGTAGCTGCACAGTGTTAATCACAAATTATCAATCTCTCAAAGGGTGTGAGCATTTCCCCGTATTCCTATTGGTTTTCTTTTAATATATCTGTCAAGTTCCAGTAAAAAAGAATTTGCAAACGTGTTGCGTTCCGAGGCCGCACGGAGGGAAGTATTTGATTTTAAAAAAAAATGCCGACACCCTTTTGTTCCTCGTTGTTCAGTTAACTTTCGGGCCAAATTTCACGAAATTCCGTCAATTCTACATACCCTATTAATTCATTTGAAGAGGAGGCATTTTGCAGCAATCGTATTGCGAATTTTCGCCTTCTAAAGATTTAGAAGCATGTCACGCCTTCATGAAGAATTATGTCAACACCGGGCTCACACTGTGAGCCGCCAGCCAATAACATAGTAGAACCCCTGACGTTCACAGGAAGCAAAATGGTGCTTCGCGGGAAAGTTATAGTTTTTCAGTCATGTTTTTTCCAGTTAGCTTCAGCGAGCACGTTTTCGGTATTACCTAGTGGAAAAAACGTTTTACAAAAAAGAAACAAAAAGAAAAGAAGATAAACCGACAAGCAAGCGCCAATGCAGCATCATAGGGAGGCGCTAGTGGCCGACATGAAAGCTATCGGGTAAGTTTTGCTTGTGTTCAGTAACATTGCAAGTCTTCGAATTGATGAGCGTATTTTTGTTTATAAACCAAGATGTGCAAGAATACTAGTCTTGTAGAATATTGAAACTACAATATATAAGGTTTTTAAATTTAATTAAAGTACATTTACAGCAATAACAACATAAGAGTTGCACAGTTTCAAGGTGAAATCAGTAAAAAGTACAAGTGCGCAGCGTGAATCGTGAACTTGAAAATAAAACCGGAAACGAAAGTTTATGCGAATATTTTTCAATAAACGCGCATAATAATATCTCATTGCATCTCATAGCACATTTCAAAAGCTTTATTTTGGTGCAAGAACGAGAATTTTACGATGATTTAAACCCAAGCTATAGATTTTTGAACATTTTGCATTTTAAGTATGGCGTAACACGCATCAACAGAGAGGCCGTTACGCGCACTGGAGATGTAAGAAAAACTAAACGTGTAGCTACTTTTGGTAGTACGTTTTCAAATAGTTTATTAAACAACGTTTTAAAGCATGGTTTTCTTCCGTTTAATAGTTCAAAAGATATGAATTTTCAAACTTTTGGTTACACGTTAATGACTGACGCATAATTTCCATGCGTGCAAGATAATAAAAAACTCGCTTGAATTTTTCAAATGAAAATGAAGTTCAAATCGACATTCTATTATACAAGATTGAAAATAGAATATATAAGGCTTTCAATATCAATTAAACTGCATTAAAAGGATAAGAGTTTCCCATTTTTTAAGTTGAATCAATGAACAGCAGAACTACGCCTGTGTCTTTTCACTTGTAGCATCGCGTTTTTGAGTTCTCTTTCGAGGAGCTCGTTTGCAGCTTTCGGCTCTGGAGCCTTCGTATGTGCAGTCCACGAAACATTGCTCACTGGCCTAGAAAAGGTTCAAGATACTTAGCACCTTCTGTGCTGCAAAGTGATAAGAAATTGACTTGCCTATTTCCAAAACCACAGCACTCAAACTCGATTGTAAACAAAAAATGCTAATAAGTTGAAATGAAGCCGTTGCCGCGAAAAGGTCGCTGGGGAGTCCACGCCTTACAGAGATTATGTCACCTTGAAAACTTATTAACTTTTTTACGAAAATACCTTTTTCTCAATGTTCTCGCGCGTGTTTTAAGATTTTAAATAATTTGTTTTTGAAAATGTAAGTTTAAGTAATTCAAGTAACTTTAATTTGATCGAAAAATAAACATTCGGCAAAAAGTAGCCCCTCGAAGGTTTGGAGTAACCTTAAAGGCAACTAAAGTGAATGAGGTAAAAATCATAACAGTTAAAAAGGAACTAACCACATTGGGCATATGACTGCCCAGTAGCCAGTCATTCACAAACGAGGTTTTATAGTTCTTCCAGGGAAAGAACTTTATAAAGAGAGCAAAATTAAGAGGAAAAAAACTTAGAAAAAGTTGTATTTCCAAGGATAATCTGGTCCTGGTTGACTAATTAGAAGGGCAAAGAAACGTTCACTTATGTCAAGACAAGTACTCTTGAAAAGGTGACAGCATAAACATGTCCTGCATATAAATCTGATAGAAAAAGTAAATGCCACTTGATATATGTAAATCACACTGTACATTTAGGTTCAGATCATCTATGCATTTTTTTCAGTGTGACTAAATGACTAATCGACGAGTTCAGTGCTCTTCTGAGTAGGCATGAACTGGGACCAAAATCTTTTGAAAATGACTCTGCCTAGTAAAATCTCTATGGCTTCTGTTGAGAATCATAGTTATGTAGAGAGAGTTTAGAGTTTTTAAATGATATATAGTACTACAAACGTTTATGCTTCATATGCTTATGCATCTCTAATTTACCATTTGAAAAAAAAAGTATGGCTTCTGTTGAGAGTCTTAGTTATGTGGAGGGAGTTCAGAGTTTTTAAATGATATATAGTACTACAAACGTTTATGCTTCATATGCTTATGCATCTCTAATTAACCATTTGAAAAAAAAAGTATGGCTTCTGTTGAGAGTCTTAGTTATGTTGAGAGAGTTGAGAGTTTTTAAATGATATCTAGTACTACAAACGTTTATGCTTCGTACACTTATGCATCTCTAATTTACCATTTGAAAACAAAATATGGCTTCTGTTTTTAAATGATATATAGTACTACAAACGTTTATGCTTCATACACTTATGCATCTCTAATTAACCGTTTGAAAAAAATATGGCTTCTGTTCAGAGTCATAGTTATGTTGACAGCCCTGGTTGAGATTTTTAAAGCAATAGTAATACAGGTGTTTATGCCTCATACGCTTATGCATCTCTAATTTACCAATTGACGACAATATATGTATCGTATGTCTTCCTTTAAGAGTCTTATGCCCCATTCACACCAAACACGTTTGAAAGCTGTTTAGTTAAACACAATTTAAAATTGGTACCTTCATAAAAGCTGCTTTTGGGTTTTTGTCGACTACAGATTTAGCACAAATGAAAGCATAAGTTAAAGTTTACTTGAATCCTATGTCAAAGCCAATGGTTCAGCTTTCTGTTACCAGTTTTCATTTTGTTAAACCTGGTTAATTAAACATTTTTGTTGGTGTGAATGGGGCTTTAGATATGTTGAGAGAGTTCGGACACGCTTATTTATCATACACTTGTTTTGCTTATTATAGATTATATATTTCTGGCATTAAAAATTTGATATAGATTATTTCTTTTGTATTAATTTAAAGGATTTATGAATATGCATTTTATTTAAAATTCAATTCAATTTACACTTTATTCCTTATGAGAATTACAAGTAAACTTGTATAGAACAGTGACTTAAGGACGGTGCCTACTAATTAAGAAGTTTTTTTTGTGTGGTTTATGGCTAAGAGGCGAAAACAGCAGGGTACCTGTTGCAGAGATTTGTTGTAATAAAATGTTTACATTTTAAAGACTTTATATGCACTTAATTTATGACAATTTTAGTAATATTTTATGGTCTGATTTTAGCTTTTTGCAGAGATTTTATTGGGATTTTGTGTTCTGGCAGTTGTATTCTGTTTTTTAAACAGCCGGTTTTTTTTACAGAGAAAATGTGAATAATTTACAGAGATTAAACTGTATACATTTTACAGACATTAAATGTACTTTTCGATGACATTATGTGTAGTTTATTTGTGTACATTATACTAACATTTTATGCAGTAATTTTTGTTTGATTTTTACAGACGTTTTATTGACGTTTTATATTCTTCGTTTAACAAAGTTTTTTTCTGAGCTTTTTTTTACAGAGAAAATGTGCAGATTTTACAAGGATTAGTATATACGTTATAAAATGTCTGTAGATTTCGGACAAAATTTACAAGGAAAAAGTTAACAAATCGAATGTGGTTTGGCGTTGTCTGTACTCTTATCGACAACGATATTCGTCATCACAGTGGTCAAAACAACAATTTTGACCGCCACTGTGATGACGAATATCGCTGTCGATAAGAGTACAGACAACGCCAAACCACATTCGATTTGTTTTTTACCACAATATCAACGTCAAAGAAATTTTTTACAATAACTGTCAAAATTTCCGCGCGCTGATTGACGCGAGCAGCATTGTCTAGACTCTTATCGACAACGGAAAATTAGCCAATCAGATTGCGAGATTAGAAACAGTTGTGGTAAAACAACGATTTTACAGACATTTCATAGACCTTATTCCAAAATGGCTACCATTTTAATATTCTTTTGTTAGTATTTAAATTAGCCCTTCTTGCCTCGTTCTTAAGCTCAAAAATCAAAAGAATATTTTACCTTGAACAAGGCAAGAAGGGCTAATTTGAATGCGAACAAAAGGATATTAAAATGGAAGCAAGCCATTTTGGAATATGGTTTATGCGATCTTAAGGCACAAAATGTGGTGAAATTTACAGAGATTCTATACGGTTTATAAAATCTCTGTGACTGGCACATTTACAGACATCGAAATTTACAAGTAAAATGTAGACATTTTCCAGCGATTTAGTTAACTTTATTGAAGTCTGTAAATGGTCCAAGTTTTCCAGTGGACTTTTTAAATTTCTTTAAAAAATCATAACCTGATATTAAAGGAAATAAACTGAAAAAAAAGGTTCATGCATACGGCAGCTTCTTCACGGTTTCCAAGTCTCCATCGAGCTTGTCCACTTTATACTGCTTGATTGGCATCGTGGACAGGTCTGGAAACTTCTCCTCCTTGGCATTTGTAAATGTGACCATGCCCTGCAAGCCATCTACAACAGGCCCCGCGTTAGTGATGATCTGGTTGACTTGGTCGATTGTGGGAGCAACGGCAGTCTTCTTTCCGCTTCCATTGTCCGGCCACAGCTCTTTGGCGACATTGTAGATTGTGTCCAGGTGCTGTATACATTAAAAAGTAAAACAAACGACACTGAGTTGAAACATCATCAGCAATCAATTTCCACGAAAGGTCGCGCCAGTTTTTTTCGATTCAATGATCAACCATCAAACCCTGTTCTCTATCAAGCCCTTCTCTCTACTAACCCACCCCCACGTTTGGTTTGTAGGACACAGGTTTTTCAATAACCCCCTCTACCCTACTCTAAATACAGCCCCTACTACTTTAATACAGCCCCCCTTCTTTATTTACCCACCCCCACACCACCCCAACTAAGGACTAAAAATAAACAAACCCCCTGGAGGTTAAAGGGTGTTTACGGTAACTGGATTTTTGAAATCTCCTTCCACTGGCCTACAAGCAAAGCTATAACTTTCTCGCAATGAGTGAACTCACCTTCTGCATTGCCTGAGTGTACTTGGTATAAACATCTGGCAGGGGCACCTCAAATCCGCTTCCAGTATCCACCATGATGTTCTTCTTGGCCTGCATCCAATCGGTAAGATCTTTGAAATAGGTGGAGATATCGGTGATCAGCTGCGACAGCGACTTGATCTTTTTCTGCTTCTTCTGCATTGCCTCCTTTTCAATGCCGCTGGACTTCGATATTAACTTGGTCAAGCCAGAATTCACTGCCCAAAGTATGGCACCAATCGCCAAATTTTTGGCAACGAACTTAACGACTTGTTGTACCACCGTTCCCCACTCGATCTCCTTCAGTGAGTTGAGGGCACTTTTCAGCTTGCCGACATTTTCTTTGGCGATTTTTATCTCCTCAAGCTCTTCCTCCTCCAATCCTTCTTCTGCAGCATCTTCTTCAATTTCTGCTTCGGCTTCGTCGGCAATTTCAAGAGCTTCTTCAATCACAGACATTTCTAATTATTTGGCTAGTCACAATGTATGGAGAAGAGTTTCAACTGCGGTTTGCAATGTTGCACCTGCAAAGATACAGAGCAGTTTAATAACGTGCTCAGTTGAAAACAAAGATATATAGCGTAACACGCACTATTTTAAGCTGTAAATGCGTTAATATATGGGTGGTACGGACAGCCAGACAACAAACCGAGGCGAGGAATCTTCTAATGTTACTTTAATACCGTAATAAATTCTGAAATCATACAGTGCAAACGGATTTTAAAACTACATTCCAATCATATCTGGGGCGTATCGCAAATCGATTTCTGGCTCTCTTGATACAATAACAAAATGGCTATCACGAGCTTAAAGACGAGAAACAAAGTAAAATGAACAAACAAAATAGTTCCTGAAGGGTAAAACCTCGCACGATCGAAGAGATCCAGATTTACAAAGGAACTGTCCGTTAAAGGTCTAGACAGTGGATTATGAATGTTCCTTATATAAAAAGCTGAATTCTGTACGCATTTTGATTGGTTCTTACTTATGATCTATTGGAGGACAGACGCATATATGACGTCACCATTAGCATCTTTTGCTTCTTTATTATATAAAACAAATAGATTACATTTTGCCGTGCGTCTGTTCAGTAATAGATCACAGAAGACGTCAAAATGTGGTAAGAACATCAGTGGCCGAGTTCTTACCACATCTTGATGTCATCTGTGATCTATTACTGAACAGACGCACGGCAACATGGAATCTATTTGTTAATTGGAGTACTTTTTAAACAAGACGCCTATGGGTTTTTACGCGGGATGAGTTGGTGTATGTTTAGCACTAAGTGCAAATGGAAACGTATCCTTCCGTCGCGATTGAGCTAATGGAATAGTTTGAGTCACAAAGATAGCGTGATTTGTTTCGGTATCCCCTTTCGTTACGCTACTTATCGTCGTACCGGAAATTGCGTTACGAAAACGTAATGACCACAAACATACAGGCCTTTTCTGGTTATATAATGTCAATAAGTGTAAGATTACAAATTGTCCTCGTTTCATAAAATAAAAATAGTAAGAAAGACTAAAAGCTTTCCTAAATGAAAACTTTTAGTAAAAATTGACAATCAAACCTTTATTTTTTTTTGTGTGTGTGTGTGTGAAATGGATTTCAAGTAGCGTTCAGGGCTGAGTTGCTCGAAGCATGGTTAGCGCTAACCATCGGTTAAGAGGTATTAAAACCTATAGGTTGTTATGGTATTTAACCCGGGTTAGCGCTAACCATGCTTCGAGCAACTGGGCCCAGGGCTGAGTTGCTCGAAGCATGCTTAGCGCTAACCGTTGGTGAAGAGGTATTAAAACCTATAGGTTGTCATGGTATTTAACCCGGGTTAGCGCTAACCATGCTTCGAGCAACTGGGCCCAGGGATCAGCTCGATAAAGTGATGTGATGTGTGTTTTAGCTTATCAATGAACTTTCCTCCTCAAATGTGGTTCTACAATCTGTCAAACAGAGCGTGATTTCTTCGCCGGGAAGATTTAATTCTTTTCTACAATACGTGCGTGAGGTCCGTAATTGATTACGCTGTTCAAGTATTTTACAACGCCTTGCCGCAGTATCTCATTAACGACCATATCCACATCGAGAAAAGAGCGCTCTCAATTATTATGCCCGACACGAGCTACAATAATGCATGCGAAATTCTTGGCGAATCACCCATAGTGAATCATATTGATTCATTATGTGATAAGCTTTTTTATAGCATTACATCCGATAAAGACCATAGGCTGAACAGCTTACTTCCGCCATTATATAAGAATCCAAGGTATAACTTATGATATACCACATGTCCGCACCAACAGGGAAAAAAACTCGTTTATCCTCGCAATGGCCCACCAAACGAATCAATTTTTTGGAAACGTGATAAAGGTATTATTAAATTGATTATTATTTGCTAAATTCCTTTAAGACATAGTTAGCATTTGTATTATATTTTAATCATTATTGTAAAATTTTTATTGTAAGTATTAGTATGTAATTGCCAACGAGTCACCCTCGCGAGGACGCGAGGGTGACGAGGCGGCAGCATTATAAAGCCGACGCGCGAGTTAGTTTTGTTACAGGCAGAAAAAGTCTCGAATAAAAATGTAAGCATAAGGTAATGTAAGAGTGACATCATCGGTGATTGTTTTCGAGCTAGCCAATGGCATCGCGGTATTTTTTTTATCTAAACCAATCACATCAGGAGTATCATGAGCGCTAGTACCCAGATTCTTCTTACACACGCGCGAACTTAAATTTTATAAACAATATGGCGGCCTAAGTGGCGAATTTAGTTGTCTTCGCTCTGTTCAAGAGATTTGGATAAGAATAGCAGTGTTTATACGTCTTACTGTATCAGGATGGTGTATAAAAATAGCAAATATCTTTTTAAGCGCTAGGAAACTTTGCAGAAGTTTTCACGTTTAAGAGCAATCAAATTTTTCCTACGCGCCATCTTATTTTTCGATCCTGCGCGACTGTGTGGAAATGTTCCGCTCTAATCACAGGGAGTCCACAAAAGTTGTGAAAAAGAAATAAATTAATAAATTATTGACTTACGTTGTTCGTTTCTTGCGTTTTTCTTTAGTGCTCATTTGCATAAAATTTACGCGACAGCACTAATGTCGTGTACTGAGTTGTGCGCGAGCGGATCTAAGCTCTGCTGACTTTACTATATATATTGACAAGGGAGGCAACTTTTTCGCGAAACAATTTGCACACACTCAGCAAAATAGCTTTGAGCGTTCGACTTGTTCGCCGCTTTGCAACCAAATTCGTATCAAATGAAAGCTGGATAAATTTGGGAACACACTTACCTGTCAGAATCCCAAGAAGAAACAATTTTGAGCCAGCATTTTAGCTCCGTTTTCGTAGTTTTGCTCGGTGTGTTTTTTCGCAACAGCTGCGGCCAGTTACCTTGGCGCAGACGTCACAGATTTACGCGCCATCACGAGCGAAATGTCGCCTCTCCCTACCTCGCAAAGATGGTTTTGAGCGACAGCTATGGACAGTCATCTCTCCCTGTTTAGTCACAAATTGCGCGAGACCGCAAAAAATTTTCGGCCGACTTGTCGCGCAAACCTAAATTTTGTAAATAAAACCAAAGTAGAATGTCAGTTCGCGCAATTTGTGACTAAACAGGGAGCGATGACTGTCCATAGCTGTCGCGCAAAAACATCTTTGCGAGGTAGGGAGAGGCGACATTTCGCTCGTGATGGCGCGTAAATCTGTGACGTCTGCGCCAAGGTAACTGGCCGCAGCTGTTGCGAAAAAATACACCAAGCAAAACTACGAAAACGGAGCTAAAATGCTGGCTCAAAATTGTTTCTTCTTGAGATTCTGACAGGTAAGTGTGTTCCCAAATTTATCCAGCTTTCATTTGATACGAATTTGGTTGCAAAGCGGCGAACAAGTCGAACGCTCAAAGCTATTTTGCTGAGTGTGTTCAAATTGTTCCGCGAAAAAGTTGCCTCCCTTGTCAATATATATAGTAAAGTCAGCAGAGCTTAGATCCGCTCGCGCACAACTCAGTACACGACATTAGTGCTGTCGCGTAAATTTTATGCAAATGAGCACTAAAGAAAACCGCAAGAAACGACGTAAGTCAATAATTTATTAATTTATTTCTTTTTCACAACTTTTGTGGACTCCCTGTGCTCTAATGGCAGATTTG
Source organism: Pavona decussata (assembly GCF_977016875.1). Classification (NCBI taxonomy): domain Eukaryota; kingdom Metazoa; phylum Cnidaria; class Anthozoa; order Scleractinia; family Agariciidae; genus Pavona; species Pavona decussata. Next base: position 1,515,486 of record NW_028145663.1, on the reverse strand, counting down.
TTGCTCCGTTGGTGGACGGCAAAAATTCCGACGACTCTGTCAATCGAGGAGGTAAGAGAATTCAAATCTTGTAGTGTGTTTGTAGTGTGTTTTGTTTTCTGAGGAGGGAGCATTTTTCTTAAAGTAACCTTTAATCTTTAAACATGATGATATTCAAATAGCCCTTTATCGGCGGTGTGCGACAAATGCAGACTGCAGACTTGCAGACTTGCAGACTTGCAGACCTGCAGACTTGCAGACCTGCAGACTTGCAGACTCAACATACTGGCCTTTCCCAATTCATTTTAAAAATAGTATTGTGTAACCTCCGTCATTCCATATCATGCGCTGTCCGCTTGGTACGCTTTGATACTTGGCCACTTTCACGGTTGTCCTTCAGGAATTAAATTCGTACGTGCGCCAGTTTTGAGAAAACGTTGTCAAACTATTTAGCAAACAGCATAATAAGGGCTAAGTTCTGGAAAAAAAATACAATTTTAGTGATTATTTTACATTCTAAAATATCAGGATCGGGTAAACGCTTCGACGAACGAGGCCTGTTGGATTGAATTTGTCGGCTATCGAACGCCTGGCAAGAACGAAATAGATGCACAGCGTTATAATTATTCAAAAGACATTAATAAGGCTTTTCCGATATTTTGATTGGTTATCGAGATATCCATGTTCAAAGTTAGAATAAAAGAAATGATTTAGAAATACATGAAACAAGAAATATGAGTGATAGGAACCGACGTTTCGGTGCATCTTGCGCCATTATCAAGGTTACATAATTAATGATAAAAAGCGGTTTGTAAAAAGGCTAAGTTGAAGCGAATTTGCCTAACATAGCGGCAAGCTAATTACTTAAACGGCAAGCTAATTACTTAAATACTTTAGCACGAAGAGAATCGGACTGCACATTTGACTGCCTTGCTAATGAAATGTTGTATATTCAAGAGCTTTTAAAAACCAACATTGAATGTGCAGTCCGATTCTCTTCGTGCTAAAGTATTTTTAATTAGCTTGCCGCTATGTTAGGCAAATTCGCTTCAACTTAGCCTTTTTACAAACCGCCTTTTTATGTAACCTTGATAATGGCGCAAGATGCACCGAAACGTCGGTTCCTATCACTCATATTTCTTGTTTAAAGTTAGAATAGCAAAAAAAATATGTAGACGTGTTGCTCAAGTGGTCGCCATGCCAAAGTTAGTTTGAATTTAAATCCCTGTGCGAGATTTTAGCTCTTAAAATTTTGTAAACAACCAATGCCTCCACAAGGGATTATATCACCTCGATCGTACTAAATGCCGCGAGCTAGTGAATCAGCAACACTCCATGGAACTAACAACACTAGCACATAATTCTCGTTAAATTCCAAAGTCGCGAAAATCTGGAAGTATGCAGGTCGCGCAAGTCTTCACGGTTGTCCTGAAGGACAACCGTGAAAGTAGCCAAGTAGCCTTAAAGCGTACTAAGCGGACAGCGCATGATGTGGAATGGCGGACTGGTTACACAATATTATTTTTAAAATGAATTGGGAAAGGCCAGTATGTTGAGTCTGCAAGTCTGCAGGTCTGCAAGTCTGCAGGTCTGCAGGTCTGCAAGTCTGCAAGTCTGCAAGTCTGCAGTCTGCATTTGTCGCACGCCGCTTTATCGGTTGATTTTTCTCATTTGCATTACAATGTTATCCAACGCAGATGCGAGGCAATTTCGGGCTAAAACTACAAAATAGCCCGAAATTGCCTCACTTACATACTAGATTTCATTGTAATGCAAATGAGCAGAGTTAACCGTGAAAAGGGCTATTGGAAGCTATAAATACGGACAATAGTAGGCCAGTGTCGTTATATGTGAATTCATGTGGTCGGTAACATAATATGCACAATAAAGATATCATTCCAGACTGATACACTGCGGACCAACACAAATCCTTAATTATAGGGATTTACAAAATATTTTAGATAAAAATCATCGTTTTCTAGTCAAACTGAGTGTTTTTTTTTTTTTGTTGATGTTTAGGTTCTGTTTGAGGGAGATGCACATTGGAGATGTTTGAATACAGGAGAAATATTTAAAGTCAATTGCAACTTAGCTTTGTTCCATTCTTCTATTTTCTTTTAAATACCGTACTTGTGGCTCATTAATTCAATAAATTGGATTGAAAAGCTCATTTTTATTGTAAAATTCTGTTATTCGTAGGTTGATAGCCATTCTTGTACACATTAAAGTTGTTTATTTTGGTTTTTGTATAAACTCAAACAGGTAATGCAAGGGCCGCAGATGTTTCACCTCTAATCTACCTCACAAGTTTAGTTCTTATAGACATTCTAAACAACAAAGAATAGCATGGGAGTTTTGCAATGCTTTATGATTCAGTTTGAAAACTGTTTTGTAGTCTGGTTACTTCTTAATTTTCATTCGGCACGCAACTGTGACAGTTTTTATTCGTTGGCACTCTACCGGCAGGTATTACTAGTCATTACGTAATTCAGCCCACGGGCTGCGATGTAAATTTAAAAAACTTTAAGAAGCCTTCTAATTTACCGGCCGTCACGCAGTAGCGTGACCCCTGCTTCCAGTAATACAGTACTCATTTCTTAGCCATCACGCAGTAGCGTGACCGCCGTCAAAACATTCGTGAGTTGGAAAACCGGCAGCCTAAGCTAACTATTTAATAACATGAAAGTGAAATGGATTTATAGAATTTATACGTTTTTATTTTGGTGAGAAAAGAGCCCGGGATTGAGGGGGGATTCCTATATAAAAGTGACGGAGGTGCTCGCCGTACCCTCGTGGTTTGGTACCCCTTAGGGTGTTGAAAACTATGAGGGGAAGTAAATCTTTACGAGTAGAAGGCATTCATAGGAAAATCCCGTAAGTCTTTATAGCTGTTGAACTTATTGTCAAAGTTCCATTTATTGTTTTGTTTAAAAGTTGGTACCTCTCAGCGGTAAAAGTTTATTCAGGCCACTTCCACAAAATACCCATCAGGGGTCCTTTTAAAAATTCCCAACGACCACCAAAGTCACTTTTATAAGGGAGAACTCCCCCCCCCCCCCCCCCACCCCTGGGATGAAAGACACGGGCTGGAAGGCTCGAATAGAACAACATAGTGGTTCAACTGATTTAGCCGGCAGGGATTACGGGCGAAATCGGGAAAAAGATAGAAAATCATATGGAGAAACGTCCGAAGGTGTTCAAAACTCGTTCGCTTATATTTTTGAGTGCCGAAAAGTTGATTAACTATTGAAATTTCCCTACCTTTATCCAGCACCCGAATTAGTCAGTGACTCGAAAGATGATTTCGATTCATGTAACTAAGGTAGATAAAAGGTTTTGTCCTTCACCATTGTCCTTTGATTTTACACTTTGCCATACCGAAAAATCATTACATCTAGTAACCACTGAGAATTAAAGGCATAAAATATTGTAGTATGACCTAGTATCTATGGCTCTTTAGACCATGTCGTAAAAGCGCTCTTGTGAGTTGTTGCATGACAGCGCTTTCTTCACGCAAATATTTGGAAGATCCACGATCTCAAAATAAAATAAATGATGATACGATTGTTTCATTGGAGTTGTCTGAAAACTTGACCATGAAATAGCGAGTCATCAATTTTAAAACCCTGGCGGAAACAAAGAATACGTTTTCTTGGTTATGTTTCAAGTGACGCTCGACTCACAGTCCAATATATGTCGCAAAGTAGCAGGACATTGAGCATTTTGCATCAGTGGATAACACAGCCAAAAATCAGGGAACAGAAAAAAGTTCTAAGCCCTCAGCCTACTTGGAATATGGTCGTGTTTTAACCTGCATAAAACGTGGTCATCAAGATTAACTTAATAGCATTTGAACACAAATCAACTGAACAACTTTCAGCTCTTAACAGATATCCTTTTTAAATGTTTAATGGAGCAAAAAACTACCCTGCAAAGCTTGTGCCTGTTTGCCGCTCACAGCCAAATATTCGAGTAATAGGAGAAATAGGAAAAAGCCCGTCCTTTATAATGAAGAACTTGACAGATAATCCAGTCAAACTGGAGAAACCGGAAAATTCAATTTTCAAATGCCATTACGAAATCGCGCCCATTGAAACACGTCGCTCGTAAATGCAAATGAGCTTTATTTTGGACGTCAATCACAGCAGTCTCTTGTGTATGGTATTGTTAAAGTGACAATTCGCGGAACGCATCTATTCATTTAGCCTGCGTCGCAGACAGTCTATAAATCCCTGATATAGACAGTCTGCGCAACGGCTCCAAAAAGCTTGTTCTGGTATCCCGCCGGTTTGCAGGGATATCTGTAACCATTTCTGATTAGGAAGTTAAATGAAAGTCTGTCTAGTTTGCACTGAGTATCTTAAAGATTTCTTGCGACATATTGCATAAATTTGATAACCTTCTCAAGATTAACTCAATGGCAATTGAACACAAATCAACTAAAACTTATTATCGACCTTGAACAACCTTTTTAATTAACTCATATCCTTCTTTTGCCTGTTTGCCGCTGTGCTATTTCCCTGGAGAATAACTCATTACGAAATCGCGCCCATTAAAACACGTCGCCCGATAAACGTGGGGTACGATGCTTTGCGAGCATTACAAAGCGTGCCGCTGGTGGCGGTATCTTTCGTCTCGCAGCATAATAGTCTGAAATGAGGGGGCGCGGGAGAGAGAGACCTATTGTACCAGATCTGTTGTACCAACACGCACTGTACTTTCTTCGGTTGCATATTTGATTAAGGCATCTCACTGATAGAAAGCTGTACTACTATAAATTTTGGAATAATTCTAAAGCTAAAGATTATTCATTTGATAATCGAAAGTTTGATTTGAAATTTGTCGCACAATTTGTTACCTCTTCCTGTTTATCAAGCACAAGGGTTAGTCCTTAGTCATTAACTCAACAGATGATTTCGATTCATGTAATTTAGCATATATAGGGAGGTAAAGGGTTTCGTCCTTCTTCACGATTGTCCTTTGATTTTACAATGCTTTGCCATACCGAAAAATCATTACATCTAGTAACCACTGAGAATTAAAGGCATAAAATATTGTAGTATGACCTAGTATCTATGGCTCTTTAGACTATGTCGTAAAACCGCTCTCGTGAGTTGTTCCATGACAGCGCTTTCTTAACGCAAATATTTGGAAGATCCACGATCTCAAAATAAAATAAATGATGATACGATTGTTTCATTGGAGTTGTCTGAAAACTTAAACAAGAAATAGCGAGTCATCAATTTTAAAACGTTTTCTTGGTTATGGTTTCAAGTGACGCTCCACTCACAGTCCAATATATGTCGCAAAGTAGCAGGACATTGAGCATTTTCATCAGTGGATAGCACAGCCAAAAATCAGGGAACAGGGAAAAGTTCTAAGCCCTCAGCCTACTTGGAATATGGTCGTGTTTTAACCCGCATAAAACGTAGTCATCAAGATTAACTTAATAGCATTTCAACACAAATCAACTTAAAGTTATCAGAATCGACCTTGAACAACTTTCAGCTCTTAACAGATATCCTTTTTAAATGTTTAATGGAGCAAACACTTACCCTGCAAAGCTTGTGCCTGTTTGCCGCTCACAGCCAAATATTCGAGTAATAGGAGAAATAGGAAAAAGCCCGTCCTTTATAATGAAGAACTTGACAGATAATCCAGTCAAACTGGAGAAACCGGAAAATTCAGTTTTCAAATGCCATTACGAAATCGCGCCCATTGAAACACGTCGCTCGTAAATGCAAATGAGCTTTATTTTGGACGTCAATCACAGCAGTCTTTTGTGTATGGTATTGTTAAAGTGACAATTCGCGGAACGCATCCAAATCCTTGATATAGACAGTCTGCGCAACGGCTCCAAAAAGCTTGTTCTGGTATCCCGCCGGTTTGCAGGGATATCTGTAACCATTTCTGATTAGGAAGTTAAATGAAAGTCTGTCTAGTTTGCACTGAGTATCTTAAAGATTTCTTGCGACATATTGCATAAATTAGATAACCTTCTCAAGATTAACTCAATGGCAATTGAACACAAATCAACTAAAACTTATTATCGACCTTTTACAACCTTTTTAATTAACTCATATCCTTCTTTTGCCTGTTTGCCGCTGTGCTATTTCCCTGGAGAATTACTCATTACGAAATCGCGCCCATTAAAACACGTCGCCCGATAAACGTGGGGTACGATGCTTTGCGAGCATTACAAAGCGTGCCGCTGGTGGCGGTATCTTTCGTCTCGCAGCATAATAGTCTGAAATGAGGGGGCGCGGGAGAGAGAGACCTATTGTACCAGATCTGTTGTACCAACACGTACTGCACTTTCTTCGGTTGCATATTTGATTAAGGCATCTCACTGATAGAAAGCTGTACTACTATAAATTTTGTAATAATTCTAAAGCTAAAGATTATTCATTTGATAATCGAAAGTTTGATTTGAAATTTGTCGCACAATTTGTTACCTCTTCCTGTTTATCAAGCACAAGGGTTAGTCCTTAGTCATTGACTCAAGAGATGATTTCGATTCATGTAATTTAGCATATATAGGGAGGTAAAGGGTTTCGTCCTTCTTCACGATTGTCCTTTGATTTTACAATGCTTTGCCATACCGAAAAATCATTACATCTAGTAACCACTGAGAATTAAAGGCATAAAATATTGTAGTATGACCTAGTATCTATGGCTCTTTAGACCATGTCGTAAAAGCGCTCTCGTGAGTTGTTCCATGACAGCGCTTTCTTAACGCAAATATTTGGAAGATCCACGATCTCAAAATAAAATAAATGATGATACGATTGTTTCAATGGAGTTGTCTGAAAACTTAAACAAGAAATAGCGAGTCATCAATTTTAAAACATTTTCTTGGTTATGGTTTTAAGTGACGCTCCACTCACAGTCCAATATATGTCGCAAAGTAGCAGGACATTGAGCATTTTGCATCAGTGGATAGCACAGCCAAAAATCAGGGAACAGGGAAAAGTTCTAAGCCCTCAGCCTACTTGGAATATGGTCGTGTTTTAACCCGCATAAAACGTAGTCATCAAGATTAACTTAATAGCATTTCAACACAAATCAACTTAAAGTTATCAGAATCGACCTTGAACAACTTTCAGCTCTTAACAGATATCCTTTTTAAATGTTTGATGGAGCAAACACTTACCCTGCAAAGCTTGTGCCTGTTTGCCGCTCACAGCCAAATATTCGAGTAATAGGAGAAATAGGAAAAAGCCCGTCCTTTATAATGAAGAACTTGACAGATAATCCAGTCAAACTGGAGAAACCGGAAAATTCAGTTTTCAAATGCCATTACGAAATCGCGCCCATTGAAACACGTCGCTCGGAAATGCAAATGATTTTAATTTTGGACGTCAATCACAGCATTTTTTTGTGTATGGTATTGTGAAAGTGACAATTCGCGGAACGCATCTATTCATTTAGCCTGCGTCGCAGACAGTCTATAAATCCCTGATATAGACAGTCTGCGCAACGGCTCCAAAAATATCCCGCCGGTTTGCAGGGATATCTGTAACCATTTCTGATTAGGAAGTTAAATGAAAGTCTGTCTAGTTTGCACTGAGTATCTTAAAGATTTCTTGCGACATATTGCATAAATTTGATAACCTTCTCAAGATTAACTCAATGGCAATTGAACACAAATCAACTAAAACTTATTATCGACCTTTTACAACCTTTTTAATTAACTCATATCCTTCTTTTGCCTGTTTGCCGCTGTGCTATTTCCCTCGAGAATTACTCATTACGAAATCGTCCGATAAACGTGGGGTACGATGCTTTGCGTGCATTACAAAGCGTGCCGCTTGTTTTTCGTGTTGTGTGCGTCTGTCGTAAGAATTTTGTAGGTTGATTTACACGACGCGATTCGTGTCGTAGGCATGGCGTAAGCGTGTCGCATGAGACAAATCGTAGGCAAAATCGTATCGTCTAAATCGCCCTTAATAATAATAATAACACTTATATAGCGCTTATCCGCATGCGTTCTAAGCGCTTTACATC
>NW_028145663.1:1167500-1505000 GCF_977016875.1 Pavona decussata | reverse complement strand
AGATTAACTTAATAGCATTTGAACACAAATCAACTTAAAGATATCAGAATCGACCTTGAACAACTTTCAGCTCTTAACAGATATCCTTTTTAAACTGATTGACCCTCAAAGATTACGTGCATCGTGTAAGTAAAATCCTGCGTTACGACATATTACGAAAAATAAGCAATGTTTAATTTAGGGCTCACGGTCATTGTCTCGGTCCAAGATAGGGACTATGACCGTGGGGCTAGTCTCCTACGCAGCCGTTGTGGGGAGGAGTGTTGCGTGACGAGCCTAAAAGCGGCTGCGTGGGAGACTAGGCAGGGGCAAGCATTCGAACCCGCTTTTAACCAAGCGCGTTTGAAAGCGCTTAGTTACAGTGCCAGTACTCTAGTTTTAGCGTTGGGATTATTGAAAACTACTAAAGGCTGCTTATCCTAAAGTGTTTCAATTCTTTGTTCCCTCTTTCTCATTCTCTGTTTCAATCGTCCGTTGCATTTGCAGCTTCATCGGTAATTTCTAAAAATTTTTTGATGCCTAATGCTTGCATCACCGATTTGGCTTTTAAAACAACAAAATGAAAAAAAAGGTTTTAAATTTGATCTGCAGTGCGGCGCTGGGAACGAGACCGAGCAGGTACAGTAATCCACCCCCAAGAAACTAATATTGTACGTGCTCACTTCTTTGTATTTGAAACAAAAAGTAATACGAACTGTTTTAATTAAGGCGTACGTGCCAATCAAAATTAGAGCAGAAGGCTAATTTGGTACGACTGTGATATAGAGTTATAAGAAAGTCTTCAGCAATCAATACTTAGAAATCAGCGTAACTGTTTGAAGCTGACATTGACCTTTAGAAACTTTGGTGGTTTTAGAGTTTTTGTTCACTCAGCTTTTTTGTTTTATTGAAGAGAAATCAACGGACCATTTTGTGAGAGTTTATTATCAAACGACACAATGGGAATCGTTATTGGAGTAGAAGTTGCCGTAGCTGTTGCTGAAGCTGCAGAAGCGGCGGCAGGGGCTGCCGAGGCTGGGGAGGCGATTGGTTCCGCTGCCGAGGCTGGAGAGGCGATTGGCTCTGCTGCCGAGGCTGGAGAAGCCGCTGGTACAGAGGCGGGTGACGGAGCTGCAGCCGCTGCTGAATCTGGCGGAGAAGCCCTGCAAACAGCCCTTGAAACGCTGACCAAAGCTGTGAAGAAATTAGGAAAAATTGTGGTAGACTTCGTGGGCATCGATCTCATTTTCAAAGCAGCCAAAGCAATCTTGGAATTGCTTATTCCGTCTGATGCATCGGCTCGAGCCAAAGCAGAAAAACTTACAAAATTGATTGAAGTGCTCAATGAAAGCTCTACTCTGCTAAACAATCTCACGGATTGGCTCAAGGTTCATGCACAAGACACCGTTCAAACGAAAAATTTTACTGTCACGATCGGAGCAGTGTTGTCAAAGTTTATTCCTCGACTGGGAGCGGTGAGTAAACGTTGTTCCTACATGTGATTTGGGCTCGCATGATGGGGGAGGACTCCCATTTGAAAGTGACGGGGGTTAAAATTCGTGGTTTGGTTTGGTACTAAAGTGTAAAATGACTTCTGTCAGAGGTATGGTGGTACCTTTTAGGGTATTGAGCCGAAAAATATGAGAGGAAGTCAATGTCAGTCAACTGATTTGAAACCTCTTAGGGGTAAAAAATTGTTCGGATCACGCCCACAAAACAGAATTCTGGTACCTTAAAGTTCTTTTCAAAATTTCCGAGTATCACCCCTGTCAGTTTTATATAGGAGTCCCCCTGTGGGTTGGGGTCCTCCATTTTTTTTTTCGACTTGAATTCGGAAGATACCGAATTGTGATAGCCTCCTGAAATATCAATAACGTAATTTATTTTAGCGTTATTCCGTTGGGTACCCTACTGAGAATCGGATGAGTCAAACCCCCAACCCCGGGCTGTGCTGGGAAATGAAGTGTGGAGAAGGGTTAGTCTGTTACATAAGCTATATTGGAGCGGTCTCAAACTAAGGTCTTTTTTCAGCTCAAATTCCTTTTCTTATGACAATGGAATGCACATCGCAAGCTACGTCAGATAACAACATCAATTATTAAAAACTGGACCAAGTTTTTTTTTTCTTTTACATTTATAATTGTAGTTAGGTAGATAAATAGTTAATGATAATGATAATTATGTAGCTGATGGAATTACCGTGTCTAACATCTCATATCCAACGCACGCTCGTGGAATAATTGTTAAATATCAGTTTCTGCTCGATTTTATAGGCTGCGGGCGTCCTGATGAGGCTTTCCAAACAGATTGACAAGAATAACGCCAAAAAGCAGACTATGACGGATGGTGAAATAGATGCTACTGAGCACAGCTTGCAAACGGTCCTCGACTGTTACAAGTCTCTGGCTGACTTCAAAGCAAAGCATCAAGCCCAGGTTCCAAATCTTGATGGAATGCCAATCGATGAAAACATGGTTGCTTCAATGCAGGCTAAAATGCCTTGAAATTACCCTCAAGCTTATTTCATAATGACGCCATGAACCGAAGTCTTATATTATGAACTGAAACGATTTGTGTTGAGCGTAGCTTTGCAATGTGACATGAACTTTATTTTGTTTTTGTTGCTGTTGTTGTTGTTGTTGTTGTTGTTGTTGTTGTTGTTGTTGTTGTTTATTTTTAAAATTAAAATGACAAGAATACATAAGGATCAGTTTTGTGAGGTTGGGAGTCTTTGAGTCAGTACTCAATCATTTTAAGATTTACTTAAGACTTTTTCAGTCACTGAAGTATGTGGAAACTGGTCGGCGCGGTGTGCATGTCTTTGCTTTCTGTTTGAGTTTTTCACATCAGGGTAAACCGATTCACCTAATGACCTGAAACTTTTTAGTATATTGTAAAATAAGATTTAATAAACTCACGGACTCACAAAAAAATATCAGTTTTGAGTTCTCAAGGTAGAAACCTTTTCTTGAGTGGACTTTGCTTGTGTTGTTTTCTTACCTTTGACTACAGTAATTTTTATAGAGAATTATTTTAAATCCAATAGGAAAGTAGTGCCAAGGTGACAAACCGAAAGAGCAATTTTTTACATGTACCTTCAGTAAGGACTGAATCGGCTAAGAAGTCCTTTTATTACAAGGATAACGTCGTTTTTAATAATTTTTTAAAATAGTTATTTTATACTACAGTTTTCAATTCTACTAGTGCGTGTTTGTGAATTGAAGATTTTTAAACCTTTATACTTTATTCTTCAATGCTATGTAATTGTAATTTTGTATTCATGGCTGTCATTGATAACAGTATTAATTTGTTCACAAATGCTGAAGGAATCACCATGACTAAAATAAATAAAAGTATCTGTTCTGTTTTAAAAAATAACCCAAACGTGTTGACATTTGGTACTGTAAAACCCTTCAGGCGGCTGTTGCATCGGATGATAACGCCCAAGGCTGAATGATTGTCCGAAAAATGAACAGATAGCTGAGCAGCGAAGCTTCGAGGACAGCGGTGAAATTTTGAGGACAATCCTTGAGCGGAACGAATTATTTTCCGAAATACCAGCAAGCCGGAAAGAAGTTTATTTATTTTATAACGGCCTGCGATTAATTTCCGAAACGCTCAGGCTTTACTGTTTTTACTGTCTTTACTATGCGGGAAAAGACCAGGCTCACTGAAATAGCCTTTCTATAGTGAAATTCTAAGACAGATAAGAAACTGCCTCGATCAGAACAAGACAGGATGAACTTCATTCTCTCTTGCTCAGAACTAAAACTTTTTTTTTCAAGCTACCAGTATTTACTGTTTTGGGCTAGTGCCAGTGCCTCTTCAAAATTTGAATGATCCAGTTACCAGGGAGAAGGCGAGGGGGTGGGGGTTTGTAGTGCAGGGGTGGACGATTAAGAAACTGCGTACACTCTTATGCTTTCAATTATTCACCAAAGTGGAGGTGAATAGTGATGGATATTTACCGAGCGACGAGGTAAATATTCATCACTTTCACCGACACTGAGGTAAATAATTGTTTTAGTATATACCACACAAGCTGAATAAGAAGTGGACCCAAAATTACTTTATTTTTGACGATATACCGACAAATGGTGGGAAATTTTAAAATCTCGCGCGCTGCGCGGTAAGCGATTTCTTATTGTAGAAAGTTCCGTCTCTCTTTCTTGTGGACAAATAAAACTTCTGGAGGCACTTGTTTAGTTACTACGGTCTTTTCTTCGATCGTTGTGTGAAATTTGTCCCGTTGTTGAAACCATACCGCAAAACATTAGAAGTATCATTGTTTACATTGTAATTGTACTGAGCTCGACAGTTTTCGTAAACAATCCACTGTACTTTTATTTTTCGCCTTAGAATGTGAGATTTGAAAGATTAAAAAACTTACCATGTAATGCAGTCAAACCAAACTTTGTTGCCATTTTTGTTTTGTTTTTTGCAATAGCCGTCTCTTTTATTGAAATATTTTTCTCTTAAGTGACCGCGTGGCGAAACGGGAAGCCATCTTGTTTCTCTTCGGCTGCTCGGAGGTGAATAGTACTTGGCTAATCACCTCCGAGCTAGCCAATCAGCGCGCGCGAAAAGCATTATTCACTTGTGTGGTATATTAACAGGAGCCATGATCAGGGATCCCTAATTATGGCTCCTGATATTAATTATTACATATAATCCCGTGATGGTAGGAAGTGGATTTTTGGGTGGAGCTTTGCATCATTGAACAGCCACTTCTTGTATTACTTTCAGCTGCTGACGGAAAACCGGTTGTTGCAACAAGTATTTTATTTTAACTGCCGCTAAAAACAGGGTCGGCAAGACGACAGTGAAATAACTTCCATAATGAAGAATAAAGTATAAAGTCATTTTTTTTCCAGGGGACAAGTCGTGTTGCCCGTGTGGTTTTTCTGTTTTGTGTTTCCAATATTTAGAAAAGCAAAACAAAATTAATGAGATCTTTCCTTCCTTCCTCCCCGATAAGTCCGACATTTGGATAGATCTTCTAAAGGGTGATTGTACGTGGCAAAGAGATGAAGGAGCTATTCCTTTAAGTCATGGCCCTTATCCAAAATTGGCTCTTTACATAATTTCTATACTCGATGTATCTGTGCAATTAATCTTTTATTGACGCAACCTTACATTGACCAGCTTTGAGCTATTATAAGCTACAAACAATATTCTTATACTCTATCATTAGAGAGCGGTTTTCAATTGAGTGTCGTAAAACCCAACCTAAGTATTTACTGCTGCCAATCATAACAAACGTAAACAGCAAAATAGACCAATCAGAATTGAATTCAGAGCAAAAACAAGTAACCAGCGTCACGCGTTGGCGCGCGAGAGAAAACGCTTGCGAGTAAGTCACGCACCATTGGTTTTGGTTTTGCTTGACATTTGTTAAGAAAAGTGGCGGGAATTTTGCTAATCAATCACAAAGTGTAGTGAGGCAAAACCAAAGCAAACCCCACGTCCTGTCGACACTCAATTAAAAACTGCTCCAGCACTATCAAAACATACATTAGCTTTTATTTTGTAAGATAATTGATAGCATGGCTGAGCCGATTGAGACAAATCCTCTAGCCTAAAAAGATTCTTGAAATCAGTGTATGGCTTTTAAGGCAAAGAACAATAAAGGGCAGGTTTTGATGAAAGGGTACATTCCAGTCATATCTGGGGCGTTGTTTCATAACATTTTATTACTGAACTGACTTGCACCCGCCTTACATGGTTCTTAGCTCTAGAAGACATCAACAAGTCACAAATTAAGGAATCCTTATCACAGGTTGTTTCATTGCAATTTAATCCAAAACTATAAAATAGAGCTTTAGAACTACCATTACCGACGTAGCCGAATAAATCCTAATACAAGAGGAGTACCCCTCAGGTGACTGACAGGACAATTTAGTAAGACTTCCCCCCCCCCCCCCCCACCCCTCTTCTGTACCCTCAGAGAAAACGTGCTATCCCCGTAAATTGAACAGACCTACTCTTGGAAAAACAGCTACAACAGCTAAAGTAGTTGAAAAGGTTACGAGTGATTGACAGTGATAAAATCTAAAGGTCAGTCATGCATATGTTCACGTATGCTTGACTAAAACACCGAAGCCATTTTTCTTTCTTCATTTTCAGGACGAGTTGTCAACAGATAGTATCATTAGAAGCGACTTTTTCGGTGGGAGAGACACTTGTGTTTTATTATAATTTAAACTTTTCTGTCCGCACTTTTGGCTACACATGGAGCGAACAGGAGCTTGTCTCAAGCTTTGCGTAAATCACTATTTCAATTTCTTTAAAAATTTCAAGCTGCTATTAAATGAAATCAACTGCTGTAAAGAAAAAAATGGTTCATGCATACGGGAGCGCTTTGACGGTTTCCAAGCTTGTCCACATTATACTGCTTGATTGGCATCGTGGACAGGTCTGGAAACTTCTCCTTATTGGCATTTGTAAACGTGACTATATTCTGCAAGCCATCCACAACAGGCCCCGTGTTAGTGACGATCTTGTCGACTTGGTCGATTGTGGGAACAAGAGCAGTCTTCTTTCCTCTTCCACTGTCCGGCCACAGCTCTTTGGCGACATTGTAGATTGTGTCTATGTGCTGTATGTATTCAAAAAGTAAAACAAACAAGAGTGAGTTAGAAAAATCATTACTAATCAATTTCCACGAAGGTCACGCGCCAGTTTCTTCAGATTCAACCATCAGGCCCTGTACTCTATCAAGACCCCCTCTCTAACGACTGTGACCTCCACCTTTGTTTGGGGACACAGATTTCCTACCCTACTCCCTCCCCCACCAACCCACACACACACACACAAACATACCTCTTACCTCTCATGTTAGAAAACGCGAACCGCGAACCAATGATCAAACTATGAGGCAGTCCGGAAAAAAATTGGTCTTCAATGTGCAGCAGTATTATCGTGGTAAGATAAAATGCCGTTTTACTTCTAATAACACACAACCCGCTAGCGCCAGTTATGTTTCAGTTAGTATATGCTAAAATTATGGATAAACTAATTTAACTTTTGCTTAAACACATTCCTCTTCTTTATTGACTAGCCCCCCCCCCCTCCCCCCCCCCCACGGACCACCACCCCAACGGAGGGCTAAAAACAAACAAGCCCCTTGGGGGCTAATAGGGTATTTACGGCAATAAAAACTGGTTGTTTTTCTTTTTGTTGTTTGTTTGTTTGTTTTTTGTTATCTCCTTTCATTAAGTAGTCGGACCTATAAGCAAAGTTATAACTTTCTTGTGATCATGAGAGAACTCACCGTCTGCATTGGTTTAGTGTACTTGGTATAAACATCTGGCAGAGGCACCATTATTCCGCTGCCAGCATCCACCGTCACGTCCTCCTTGGCCTGCATCCAATCGGAAAGGTTTTACATATAGGTGGAGATATCGGAGATCAGCTGCGCCAATGCCTGAATCTTTTTCTGCTTCTTCTGGTTTGTTGTCTTTTCTGTGCCACGGGACTTCGATATTATCGCATTCAAGGCAACCATCACTCCCCAAAGTATGGCACCAACCGCAACATTTTTGATGACGAACTTAACAAAATCTTTTACCACCTTTCCCCACTCGATTTCTTTCAGCGAGTTGAGGGTACTTCTTAGCTTGCCGACTTTTTCTTTGGCCTCTTTTATCTTCTCCTTCTGTTCCTCGTCTTGTTCTTCTTTGTGTGCATCTTTGTCTGCAGCTTCATCTGCCATTTCTTCGTCGACATCGTCGAGAAGTTTCTCAGTTAGTTCTATCTCGCTCATTTGTGGTAATTTGCCTCACAATTAAAAAAAATTCAGATGCGGTTTGCAATGTTGCGCCTGGAAGGGTCCCGAGCAGTTTGATATCGTGGATAGATAGGCATCTATTTATACAGCATAGTTCAACCGTACGTGCTCATGGAAACAAAGCTTAACACGAGCTATTAAACCGTACGTGTGTCACTTTAACATCTCTAAACGCAAAACGGCCCAATCGCATTACTTTTGCACCTGACGAGAAATTAAATACTGCAATGAAAATAAAATAGATAAAAGAAATATTGTCACGCATTTCCTATCAAACATTGAATGCTATTACGTCATTCTAACGTCTTTCTATTCCCGGGCAGAAGACCCGTGAGAATGGGCTCCACATAGCTCGTGTAAACGTAACAGAGCGTCTAATCCGAGCGAGGTTTGGGAACATTCTTCGAAATATTTCGCCTTGCGCTGAATCAGTTTATCAGATGTCAGATGAAGAAATTCAAGCTCGATGTTTGAATGAATATTAGGAAGAACTGAGTGATTATGACGACTCTGAAACAGCTCGGAAGTCACGGTAGACGAAGGCGAGACCGTACAGAGAGAAATATAATTCAATAAAAGCCCAACTATGCCAGAGATTAAAGTCTCGGGTGTTGCAGGCGGTTCAGGCGTTATGATGTTGAACTATGGTAAAGGACTCGACTCGACATGGCAGAAGAACAATTTTTCCTTTCGGAGAGCATTTCCGATTTATGCAAAAAAATATAATTAATTTTCAAAATTGATAAATGATGTAAACCAACGTTCCAAGGCCATAATTTTCCGCCTTTACTGAAATTCCATTACTGCAGGTTGGTGATGAGTTAGAGACGGTTGTGAAACAAAATATATACCACACAAACTGGAACCTGCGTCAATTTTTTTTTAACTTATGCAAAGATAATTAAAAATTAATTCCACATGGATGACGATTTAATGACTTTTCAGAATATATACAGGTTCGTTTTGCTTCACTGCAGTCTGTAAAAAAAAGCCTCTTGCCGCTTCTGTACCAATTATAAGTAAAAAAACAAACCAACTGCGCCATTTATTTGTCGATCGTACGTGATTTCCCGCGAATTGTCTCACAAAGGCATTGCTTTGGATGTTGGAAACGTGACCTATCTAGTCACGATTGATTCTGTTTGAACCTCTGCCAAACTAGTGAGCAGAACAAAGCAACTCTCGAATCTTGTTAACTTGGTTTATTTTCTGACTGGTTTTATATAACCGTAGAGGCTTTAATATCAAAAAGAAAGAGTTTGACAAGATAACAAAAAGAAGTAAGTTTCATAGCTTAACTTTAGGTATTGAATTATTTACAAAGCAAATCACGTTCCCGGTTTAGGATGTGTACAGCACGTGCAGGATATGACTTAAGTCCTCCGTTAATTAATATGCAATGTTTATTAGTTTAGGAGCTCTCGGAGTTAACATAATATGTATGTCATAGTCCATACGTTAAACACGCGACCATTATCTGAAGAAATAAATTATGTCCAAGATACAACTAACTTATAAGTTACAATGTTTGACTTTTCTGGGCTCACGGATTTTTAAAATTTCGCGATCCAAGCTAGATCGATTTGGACTTTCAAAGATTACAAACAAGATATGACGACTAATATCCTGTGTTACCGTAACGTACATATGCAATATTGGATTTTCGGGCTCAAGAATCAGTAATGACGTGATCCATGATTTGAACCCGGGACATTCAAAGTTTTCGTGCAGGATATGAATAAAATCCTGTGTTACAAAATAAGCAATGTTTTGTTTTAGGGATCACGGTTCTAATGTCGTGAACGAGGAACAGGAAAGGGACCGTGACCATGAAGCAAATCCAAGTGATCAAGGAAGGGGCAAGAGGGGCAAGCATTTCAACCCGGGACCTCAAGACTACACGTCTACCCCCCTTACCCGTTCAGTCATACCGCCTTTGCAGTCTTCTATATACGTTTTGCTTGGTTAGCGTGTAACATGTTTTCTGCAACTAGCAACGTAATGCTTTAGATAACATTGCGTGAATTTACAGGAAAAGTTAACTCTTGTTAGAGAACCTCTAAATGTAGTTGCCATGGCGTTCTAGTTTGTTTACTGTGTTGTTCACATTTGATGTCCTTATTATGTTACAGTGAGTATTCTCGTTTTGGTGTTAGGAGACTCAATTGAAAACCAAAAGCTGCCTATACTGAAGACTTCCTACGGAAATGTAAAAAATAAACTACAAACGACCGCGAACGAAAATGCTGGAAGTATACCGGCGCAGGATCTGTAAAAGATCAAATCCGGCAGCCAAAAATAAAAAAAAAGTAACTGAAACTCCCTATTTTTCACGCTCTTTTTCAACCTCTTCCAGCTACATTGCTAATTTCTAAAGCTTCTTCTATCTGTGACATTTGCATTGGACAAAAGAAAGAATGCCAAGACTTTTCTCATTAGGAATTAAATTGTTTTTGTTTTGCCCGAGGGACATGCAAATATTTCTGTCATGTATTTGCTATAAAAATTCCATGTTTTTTTAGTCGGATCAGATCTTGTTGTTTTTCTTGTGTTGTACGCAGGCGCGTAAGAGGGGGGGTTCGAGGGGTTCGAACGAACCCCCTTTGAAGATCAACAATGGCCGAAGAAAAACTTTTAGATAAAGTTCCTGTCGTCGAAATACATCAACCAAAGAAAAATAGAGATATAAACCCGTTTGTTAGGCCTTATGTCTTATCCACAGTAAAAATAAAAATTGTCAAGAACCCTTGGAGATTAATTTCAATGACGTTTCATTTTGCGGTAAAACCGCATCCGCTCGAAAAAGCCATAGAAAAGCATGCTTTGCGATACGTTTTGTTCTCTGAATGCTGCATTGTTCTGAAAGGAGATTCACTTCAAACTTAATAGTTCAAGCCTTGTTGAGTTTCACGCGCAATTACGTACAAGTTCGCCTGAGAACATTCACTTGTGAGTGTGAACGTTCCATAAGCGCAATGAGGAGGCTGAACAACTACATGAGGTGTACCATGGGAGAGAGTAGGCTGCCCGCCCTGGCTCTAATGCATATCAAATATGATATGCCTGTCAATCTTGACGAGATAGTCAGTTTGTTCGAAGGCCCACACCCAAGAATGATGCAATTTACCAGCTTGGTGTATGACTATCAGCAGATCAAATAGCTATCAGAACTTGACAGGGCACGGAATGTACTTTGAACTTTCTTGTTTAAGTTGAAACAATTATGCCGCCGAAATGATGTATATAGCTTAAAAAGCTGCTGTAAAACAAAATTGTGATTTGCCTAAAATGGGTCTCAAAATGCAGGAAATGAGGTTTCTGGGAACCTAGATTTTCAAAAATTTCCGGGCGAGCATGCCCCCGGACCCCCCTAGTAAGAGCGCCTCCGGCGGTCAGCAAGGTTTGGGGCTCAACGAACACCCCTATCGAAACCTTAGCTACGCGCCTGGTACGAGATGGTTTTTTGGTAAATTCCAAGTGGAGTTTGACAGACAAATAAACACATTTCCTGTTCGTATTGAAGTCTTGAGGACATAATTACTTGGTAGCAGAGCGAGGTTCTGTGGACGTTTCAATATGACTGCTGGAGATGACGAGAATGTTTTGAATGACGCCGATGCAAATGAGGACCTCATCGATACTGGCAAGGAACAGAAACGGGTCGTAAAAACGCAACTTACGAAGCTTTATACTCGCTTGATAAAGTTGATGACGGAAGAAACCATTGACAGAGATGCTATTCTAACAGCCCTTGAAGAAACAGAAGAAAACAAGATGGAAACGATCCAAATAGTGGACGATTTAGTCAGATTATGTTTCCAAAGCCTTTGACAGTGCCTTGAATAAAGTAACCTTCTGGTCTGATAGCATGAATGTACTGTGGTGGTTCAAAGGAAGAAGCCGGTCGTTCAAACCGTTTGTCGCAAATCGAGTGGGAGAGATCCAGTGTCAGTGAGTGATCCTCGGCAATGGCGATTCGTTCCAACCAAAGAAAATCCAGCTGACCTGGTTACAAGAGGCTTAAAAGTGTCGGAACTAGCTAACTGCGAGAAGTGGTGGAACGGACCTGGGTTCCTTGGAAACGACGAGTCAGAATGGCCGATAAATCGTGTCAACGTAGATCAGGAAACGAAATCAATGGAGATCAAGAGGAATGACCGAGAATTCCCCAAACAAGCAAATGATTATGTCGAGGAACGAACAAGGATTTCACTAAAGGAGAATAAGCATTTATGGCATTTGAATCCAAATCGATTTTCAAGTTGGCAAAAGTGTATCAGAGTTCAAACATGGGTCTATCGTTTCGTAAACAACTGCAGACTGCGTGAAAGAGAGTGGAGAGATAAAGCCAGGAGAAATTGAGGACACAGAAACTCATGAGGTTAAAAGCACACAACAAGATGCTTTTACCGACGAGTACACAGCGCTTCTTCGCCAAAGAGAGTTACCAAATAACAGCAAATTGCTTGGATTAAAACCAAGAATTGACGAAGAGGGCCAGATCAGGAGTGAAGGTCGACTGAGATATGCAGAGTTCTTATCAGAAGACGCCCTATTTCCTATAATCCTGCCCCGCAAGAATCAAGTGACAAAGCTAATTGTCAAGCATTATCACGAGAAAGGGAAGCATGCAAGTGGAACTAATCAAACATTGGCGGCTTTATCAACCCGGTTTTGGATAATATCTGGTCGCGAAGAGATAAGAGAATGGGAGAAGGAGTGCAATGAGTGTCGAAGACGAAAAGCTAAAGCAGCAAAGCAAGTTATGGCTCCTCTACCACAGATAAGACTAAGATTATCACTGCGAGCATTTGCCCAGACGGCAGTAGATTTCGGAGGTCCTTTTCTTACCATTCAAGGCAGAGGAAGACGGAGGCAGAAACGTTACTTGTGTTTGTTCACCTGTCTCTCAATGAGAGCAGTTCATCTGGATCGAGATGGCCTATGGTCTTGATGCGGATTCGTTCTTGAATGCCTTTTACAGAATGGCCAATCAGAGAGCTCTTCCCCGAGGAATGTTATCTGACAATGGTGGAAATTTCGTTAAGGCAAACAAAGAGCTGCGCCAACTGGTCGAAGTGCTTGACCAAGACAAAATCAGAGCCTCCACAGCGAATCAGGTAGTTACCTGGCACTTAAATCTCCCAGCAGCACCGCATTTTGGTGGCGTACATGGGTCAATGATCAAGGTAGCGAAACGGGCTGTGCATGCAATTTTAGGAAACGCACACATCACTGACGAAGAATTAATGGCCGCATTTACCGGAGCAGAGGCACTTTTGAATTCAAGATCTCTAACCTATTAGTCTGCAAGTCCCGATGACGATGTACCATCAACACCAAACCATTTCTTAATTGGTCAGATTTGTGGACAATTCGCCCCAGAGTCAGTGGACGAGACCAGCTTCAGCCCAAAGAAAAGATGGAGAAGAGTGCAAGAATTAGTGAGACACTTCTGGCACAGATGGCTGCGTGAGTGGCTTCCAAGCCTAAGTCAGGAGAAAGTGGACTGAAGTCAAGCAAGATTTTAAAGTTGGGGACGTAGTTTTAGTGATTTCACCCAACACACCACGAGGTCACTAGCCTCTCGGAAGAGTGATTGAAGTTTACCCTGGCCAAGATGGGCATGTTAGAGTCGCAAAAGTTCAAGTTGGGAAAAACCAGATCACAAGGCCTATTTCAAAGTTATGTCACTTGGAACTTACTTAAGAACGATGTTGAATCAAGAAACTTTGTTGTGGAACAAGGATTGAATTATGAAAGGATTAGTGACATTCCTTCTTAGAACATTTTTTCGCAGTTCCTCCTGTTATTAGGTTAAATGTTCGTTGATATGCTACGTCATATCAAGGGGGGAAGTATGGACAAAAGAAAAAATGCCAAGACTTTTCTCATTAGGAATTAAATTTTTTTTTTTTGCCCGAGGGACATGCAAACATTTCTTTCATGCATTTGCTATAAAAATTTCATGTTTTTTAGTCGGATCAGATCTTGTTGTTTTTCACGTGTTGTACGAGATGGTTTTTTTTTGGTAAATTCGAAGTGGAGTTTGACGGACAAATAAACACATTTCCTGTTCGTATTGAAGTCTTGTGGACATGCATTACTGTAAAAAGGTTTTTTGATACAATGCAGTGCTGGCCCGTGAGCGAAGCCGCCGGAGATACCGTCATCCTTCCCTCCCCCCCCCCCCCCCCCCCCACTTTGCCAAGAAATTCAAATCGTACATGTTCACTTGAAACAAAAAGTTAGTAAGAACTGTCGTAAGCGTTAAGAAGTAAGTGCGTAAGTGCCAGCCCTACGTGCATAAATGTCAGCCAATCAAAATTAGACTGGGAAGGTTTATTTGACAGAAGAGAAATCAACAAGACAATTTTCAGGGCCGTAGCCAGAAAAAAATAAGGACTGAGGTAATATGCATGGTTAAATTCCCCGCCTAGCAATTTAGGGTCGTTATGATGATTACATTTAAACTAAACACTGGGATCAAACCTTCTTTGACAAAAATTCAGCTAAGAGCCCTTAAGGCCATCTAGATCTAGAGATCGAAGTGACTTTTTTTTTGGGGGGGGGGGGGGGTTGGGGGGAGGGGGCTATTTAAATGCTACTTTAGGGGCTCTGTGTGCCTGACCAGAGGTTTCGTGAAAAAAAGGGTTTATTGGGGGGGGGGGGGGGTGCTCAGTCTCGCAGGCTCATAAAACCTGGTCTCGGCCGTTCTCATTTGAGGATTTTTGTTTCTAAATGGCAACGAAGTTAGCTGATAAATGGTAGCGCGATATCGCCCATGACCACTAGCATCCCACCGCCTGTAGAGGCCTTAGCGAGTCCACAGGGATTTCGCTGTGGACATAAGCTAATGCAAGGCCATGGAGCCTGTAAGAGATCATCGATGAACTACACCTGGTCTTCAACCTGCGGAGAACGCTTAAGCTGGGCTCACACGAACAGCTTCCTGTACTTAGTGGCGCTGCCGCCTGTCCGGTTTTTGCCTCTACAACTTCTTTCCGACCATCATTGGTGGCTTCTTCACTGACACCACCATCTCTTCTAGATGGAATTAAGGACAAAGTTGCTTCGCTGAATACTAGTAATGCCAAAACAAGGTTAAATTTGGGTTCGATTGTTGAGAAGAACTGAAAGCATGTTATGAGAGCAACTACTTTCCGCTTTCTTTGAAAAAAGCTGTTGATAGAACGCTGCATTTTGACAGATTTTTCTCACTCAGATCAGAGAAGACAGAAGACTCGAGAAATGGAGGAAAAACACATGAAAGCAAGGCAGTTTTCTTTGGGAAGCCTCTGCCTAGTTAGCATGAATTTTTGCTTAATTTTTCTCGTCTGTAATTCAGGGCACTGCCTGATTCGCGTTACCAGTCAACATAATATCATGTTGCGTTAACATTTTTTTTACTTATTTAACTGTTTGTGAATTTGTCAACAGTGACTGAGGCAAGTGCCTTCGGTTTGCCTCATACTGGCTACGGCCCTGATTTTGTGAGAGTTAATACCCAAGGACACAATGGGAGTCGTTCTTGGAGTAGAAGCTGCCGTAGGTGTTGCTGAAGCTGCAGAAGCGGCAGCAGGGGCTGCAATAGGGAAGTAGTGACAAGGTGACAAACCGAAAGAGCAAATTTTTACATGTACCTTCAGTAAGGACTGAATCGGCTAAGAAGTTATTTCATTACAAGGGTAGCGCCGCTTTCAATAATTTTTTAAAATAGCTATTTTATATTACAGTTTTCAATTCTACTAGTGCGTGTTTTTGAATTGAAGATTTTTAAACCTTTTAGACTTTAATCTTCAATGCTATGTAATTGTAATTTTGTATTCATGGCTGTCATTGATAACAGTATTTTATTATAAATGCTGAAGGAATCACCATGACTAAAATAAATAAAAGTATCTGTTCTGTTTTAAAAAATAACCCGAACGTGTTGACATTTAGTCCTATAAAACCGTTCAGGCGGCTGCTGTATCGGATGATAATGCCCAAGGCTGAATGATTGTCCAAAAAATGAACAGATGGCCGAGAAGCGAAGCTTTGAGGACAGCGGCCTGCGATTAATTTCCGAAGCGCTCAGGCTTTACTGTTTTTACTGTCTTTACTATGCGGGAAAAGACCACGCTCACTGAAATAGCCTTTCTATTGTGAAATTCTAAGACAGAAAAAAAAACTGCCTCGATGAGAACAAGAGAGGATGAACTTCATTCTCTCTTGCTCACAACTAAAAAATCTTTTGTCTTTTTTCAAACAACTAGTATTTACTGTTCTTGGCTAGTGCCAGTGCCTCCCCAAAATTTGAATGATCCAGTTACCAGGGAGAAGGCGACGGGGTGGGGGAGGGGGGGGAAGTGGTGGACGATTAAGAAACCGTGTACACTCTTATGCCGTTTATTACATATAATCCCGTGAGGGTACTCAGTGGTTTTTTGGGTGAAGCTGTGTATCATTGATCAGCCACTTCTTGAATTACTTTCAGCTGCTAAAGGAAAACCGGTTGCTGCAACAAGTACTTTTTTAAACTGCAGCTAAAAAAAAATTGGCAAGACGGCAGTGAAATAACTTCCATAATGAAGGATAAAGTATAAAGACATTTTTTTTTTCAGAGGACAAGTCGTATTACCCGTGTGGTTTTTCTGTTTTGTGTTTCCAATATTTACAAAAGCAAAACAAAATTAATGAGATCTTTCCTTCCTTCAGCTCCTCGATGAGTCCGACATTTGGATTGATCTTCTAAAGGGTGATTGTACGTGATAAAGAGAGGATGGAGCTATCCCTTTAAGCCATGGTCCTCATTCAAAATTGGCTCTACACATAATTTCTATACTCGGTGTATCTGTGCAATTGAATTTTTATTGACGCAACCTTACATTGACCAGCTTTGAGCTATTATAAGCTACAAACAATATTCTTATACTCTATCATTAGAGACCGGTTTTCAATTGAGAGTCGCCAAACCAAACCCAAGTATTTACTGCTGCCAATCATAACAAACGTAAACAGCAAAATAGACCAATCAAAATTGAATTGATTCAGAGCAAAAACAAGTAACCAGCAACAAGCGTTGGCGCGCGCGAGAAAACGCTTGCGAGCAAGTCATGCACCATTGGTTTGGGTTTTGCTTGTCACTTGTTGAGGAAAGTGGAGGGAGGTTTGCCAACCAATCACAAAGTGTAGTGAGGCAAAACCAAAGCAAACTCCACGTCCTGTCGACACTCAATTAAAAACTGCTCCAGCACTATCAAAACATACAATAGCTTTTATTTTGCAAGATAATTGATAGCATGGCTGAGCCGATTGAGACAAATCCTCTAGCCTAAAAAGATTCTTGAAATCGGGGTGTGAACAATAAAGGGCAGGTTTTGAGGAAAGGGTACATACCAGTCATAACTGGGGCGAATTGTTTCATAACATTCTATTACTGAACTGACTTGCACCCACCTTACATGGTTCTTAGCTATAGAAGACACGAAGAAGTCACAAATTAAGGAATCCTTATCATAGGTTTTTTCATTGCTATTAAATCCAAAACTATAAAATAGAGCATTAGAACTACCATTACTGACGTAGCCGAATAAATCCTAATACAAAAGGACTACCCCTCGGGCGACTGACAGGACAATTTACTAAGACCTCCCCTTCCCTCTTCCGTACCCTCAGAGAAAACGGGCTATTCTTCATGTTCACCCCGTAAACAGACCTACTCTTTGGGAAAACAGCTACAACAGCTACAGTAGTTGAAAAGGTTACGAGTGATTGACAGTGATAAAATCTAAAGGTCAGTCATGCACATGTTCACGTATGCTTGACTGAAACACCGAAGCCATTTTTCTTTCTTCATTTTCAGGACGAGTTGTCAACAGATAGTATCATTAGAAGCGACTTTTTCGGTGCATGGGAGAGAAACTTGTGTTTCATTATAATTTAAACTTTTCTGTCCCCACTTTTGGCTACACATGGAGCGAACAGGAGCTTGTCTCAAGCTTTGCGTAAATCACTATTTCAATTTTATTAGAAATTTCAAGCTGCTATTAAATGAAATCAACTGCTGTAAAGAAAAAAATGGTTCATGCATACGGGAGCGCTTTGACGGTTTCCAAGTCTCCATCGAGCTTGTCCACATTATACTGCTTGATAGGCATCGTGGACAGGTCTGGAAACTTCTCCTTATTGGCATTTGTAAATGTGACTATATCCTGCAAGCCATCCACAACAGGCCCCGTGTTAGTGACGATCTGGTTGACTTGGTCGATTGTGGGAACAACAGCAGTCGTCTTTCCGCTTCCATTGTCCGGCCACAGCTCTTTGGCGACATTGTAGATTGTGTCTATGTGCTGTATGTATTCAAACAGTAAAACAAGCAAGAGTGAGTTAAAAACATCATTAACAATCAATTTCCACGAAAGGTCACGCGCCAGTTTCTTCATATTCAACCATCAGGCTCTGTTCTCTATCAAGCCCCCTCTCTAATAACCGTGACCCCCACCTTTGCTTGGGACACAGATTTCCTACCCTACTCCCTCCCCACGCACTCCAACCCCCCCACACACACACACTCACACACCTCTTACCTCTCATGTTAGAAAACGCAAAAGAAAAAAACTTCAAAACTCACGCGAACAAATGATCAAACTATGAGGCAGTATTATCGTGGTAAGATATTTTACTTCTAATAACAAACAACCTGTTAGCGCCGGTTATGTTTCCGTTAGTTATATGCTAAAATTATGGTAAAACTAATTTAATTGTTGCTTAAATACATCCCTCTTCTTTATTGACTAGCCCCCTCCACCCTCCTCCGACGACCACCCAAACGGAGGGCCAGAAATTAACAAGCTCCCTGGGGGCTAATAGGGTATTTACGGCAATAAAAACTGTTTTTTTTTTGTTTGTTTGTTTGTTTGTTTGTTTGGGGTTTTTTTGGTTATCTCCTTTCATTAAGTAGTCGGACCTACAAGCAAAGTTATAACTTTCTTGTGATCATGAGAGAACTCACCGTCTGCATTGGTTTAGTGTACTTAGTAAAAACATCTGGCAGAGGCACCATTATTCCGCTGCCAGCATCCACCGTCACGTCCTCCTTGGCCTGCATCCAATCGGAAAGGTCTTTGATATAGGTGGAGATATCGGAGATCAGCTGCGCCAATGCCTGGATCTTTTTCTGCTTCTTCTGGTTTGTTGTCTTTTCTGTGCCACTGGACTTCGATATTATCTTGTTCAAGGCAACCATCACTCCCCAAAGTATGGCACCAACCGCAACATTTTTGATAACGAACTTAACAAAATCTTTTACCACCGTTCCCCACTCGATTTCTTTCAGCGAGTTGAGGGTACTTCTTAGCTTGCCGACTTTTTCTTTGGCCTCTTTTATTTTCTCCTTCTCTTCCTCGTCTGCTTCTTTCTCTACTTTTTTTTCTTTAGCGTCATCGTCCATTTCTTCGTCGACATCGTCGATAATCTCCTCAGCTTCCTCTATCTCGGCCATTTGTAGTAATTTACCTCACAATTAAAAAAAATTTTGGATGCGGTTTGCAACGTTGCGCCTGGAGGGGTCCCGAGCAGTTTGATATCGTGGATAGATAGGCATCTATTTATACAGCATAGTTCAACCGTACGTGCTCATGAAAACAAAGCTTAACACGAGCTATTAAATCATTAAAACGTACGTGTGTCACCTTAACATCTCTAAACGCAGAACGGCCCAATCGCATTATTTTGCACCTGACGAGAAATTAAATACTTCATTGAAAATAAAACAGATAAAGGAAAGATTGGCACGTATTTCCTACCAAACATTGAATGCTATTACGTCATTCTAACGCCATTCTATTTCC
This sequence comes from Pavona decussata, assembly GCF_977016875.1. NCBI lineage: Eukaryota > Metazoa > Cnidaria > Anthozoa > Scleractinia > Agariciidae > Pavona > Pavona decussata. Next base: position 1,485,398 of record NW_028145663.1, on the reverse strand, counting down.
GGGCAGAAGACCCGTGAAATTGGGCTCCACATACTTCGTGTAAACGTAACAGAGCGTTTAGTCCGAGCGGGGGTTTCGGCCGTTTAGGGAACATTTTTCGAAAAATTGCGCCTTGCACTGAATCAGTTTATCAGTACTTATCAGATCTCAGATGAAGAAATTCAACCTCGAAATTTGAATGAACATTAGGAAGAACTGGGTGATTTTGACGACTCTGAAACAGCTCGGAAGTAGACGACGGCAAGATTCGATAGCAGACAGTACAGCAAGCTTCGGCAACATTAACGCCATCAGAGAGAATATATTTAGCAGAAAAACTAACGCGGAGAGATTTCGACGTTTCGATGACATCCTGTCATCATTATCAAGAAAATGAAGAAAATTTACATAAGTAAGTAGACAAAACTAAACTGAAAACAATAGGATGTCATCGAAACGTCGAAATCTCTCCGCGTTAGTTTTTCTGCTAAATTTAATAACAAAAGTCAATCTTAGAGAGAATATAATTCCAATAAAAGCCCAACTATGCCAGAGATTGAGCTCCCAGGTGTTTCAGGCGGTTCAGGCGTTATGATGTTGAACTATGGTAAAGGACTCGACTCGACATGGCAGAAGAACAATTTTTCATTTCGAAGAGCATTTCCAATTTATGCATAAAATATAATTAATTTTCAAAATTGATAAATGATGTAAACTATCGTTCCAAGGCCATAATTTTCCGCTTTTACTGAAATTCCATTACTGCAGGTTGGTGATGAGTCAGACACGGTTGTGGAACAAAATATATACCACACAAACTGGAAAATGCGTCTTTTTTTTTTTTTAACTTATGCAAAAATAATTAAAAATTAATTCCACATGGATGACGATTTAATGACTTTTCAGAATATCTACAGGTTCGTTTTGCTTCACTGCGGTCTGTAAAAAAAAACCTCTTGCTGCTTCTGTACCAATTATAAGTAAAAAACAAACCAAGTGCGCCATTTATTTGTCGATCGTATGTGATTTCCCGCGAATTGTCTCACAAAGGCATTGCTTTGATGTTACCACCTTTGACGTACGAATTGTCGAACCCGAGAAGAAGTGATGAAATTCCTATGGAATACAAGGATCCGTTTCCATCCGCAAAAGCGAACGAAAATTCGCAAGAAGGAGCAACCATCGGTAGGGATATGTGGAGCCAGTTAAAGTGCGTTTCAGCTTTCATGGCATGTATTGATCCAGCACCAGCGAAACCTGAATATAAGCTGTTGCAACTTCGACAACATTTATCTGGTGAAGCCCTTAAGGCGGTAGAAACGGTAGGGCATTCAGCAGCGGCTTACGAAGCGGCAAAGGAGAGGCTAGAGAGAAAATTTGGCGGTCAGAGAAGAAAAATTGCCCTTCATTTAGAAGAGTTGGAGGCTATTAAGTCCGTTCGCCCTGGCAACGCAAGAGATTTAGAGAGGTTTGCAGCTTTGTTGGACGTACTTGTAGTTTATCTCAAAGAAGTCAATCGACATGAAGAACTGGGCAAACGGACATTATATGTCAGTCTGTGCAAAAAGTTGAAAGAGTCAGCGTTAGCCCACTATCATCGCTGGATGTACAAAAATGGTCGCTGGGAATCAGTGGAAACGTTAAAGGAGTTTATCGTACAATAGGCCGAATTTCAAACAGTGGCTTCGGAGACCATTCGGGGAGTTAACACAGCAAGCAAGAGTTTCGAGCAGAAGCGAAATCGGAAGGATAGCGAGAGGTCGACGTTCTTTGGTCGAGATCAGAAAACGGAAAGCCACAGAAAAACAGGATACATGTCACGCCCTTGTAAAGTATGTAATGGACCGCATGGAGTTTGGCGATGCGAGAAGTTCAAAGCCATGAGTGTTCAAGACAGATGGGATGCTGCCAAGCGTCTTCATTTGTGTTTCCAATGCACTAGAGAAAGTTGAGAAGTCCATCAAGTACGTGGATGGAAGATATCAAGTGGCGATTCCATGGAAAGATGACAAACCTGAACTGCCAGACAATTACAGTATGGCGGTGCGTCGGTTGTTTAACACTGAAAAGAAGTTGCGCAACAACCCAGAGGTTGGAGAAGCTTACTCCAAATGCATCAGTCAGTACCTTGAGAAAGGATACATTCGAAAGATAGATCCAGCTGAGAGTAGACCATCAAGAAAGTGGTACTTGCCTCATTTCCCTGTTGTAAGGCCTGATAGAATTACGACAAAAACTCGTATTGTATTCGATGCCTCCGCCAAGTGTGAAGGAGTCTCCGTGAATGACAAAATTTCGCCAGGACCAAAGCTGCAGAAGGATTTGAACGATGTGTTGCTACGTTTTCGCAAACATCCCGTGGCATTAGTTTGTGGCATTTCCGAGATGTACTTGAGAATTGAAGTTGCACCAAAGGACCGACCATATCTGCGCTTCCTCTGGAGATCACTAGAAAAATAGAAGGAGCCGGAAGAATTTGAATTCAATCGCGTGATGTTTGGAGTAAACTCATCGCCATTTCAAGCTCAGTTTGTGGCTCAAGCGAACGCCGAGAAGTACAAGGACGAATTGCCAATGGCCGCTGAGACTATGCTGAAATCTACTTACATGGACGAAAGTATGGACTCTGTGGCGGACGATAACCAGGCCTTGGAACTGTACGGTCAATTAGACCAGGTGTGGTCATGAGCAGGCATGCGAGCTCGAAAGTGGTTGTCAAATTCATCTAAGCTTCTCGAAAAGATTCCAGTTGAGGATAGAGCGTCTGAACTCCATCTTGACAGTAGTGGAGTACCAATGGTAAAGACACTGGGAGTCGCCTGGTTACCAGACGAAGAAGTATTTACATTCAAGACAAATCCTCCAGAAGAAGGGTTGGAACTTACTAAACGAAGTTTCCTAGAGAAGATTGCGAAGTTGTTTGATCCAGTTGGTTTCTAAGCACCGTTCATCATTCGTGCTAAAGTTCTATTGCAAAAGATGTGGGCTGCTGGACTCGATTGGGACGACCTTTTTCAAGGCGATTTGGCTAGAAGAGCTCGGACATGGTTCAGTGAGTTAGAAGATTTACCGGAAATCAAAGTTCCGAGTTGTCTGCGCTTAGGACAGGACGAGGAACTGCTTTCAGAGACACTGCATACATTTGTTGATGCATCGCAGGATGCGTATGGATCTGTCATCTTATCAAGAGTATGTTATAAGAGTGGATTGGCATCCAAAAGGCTAGTAACTGCTAAGACAAGAGTCACGCCACTCTCCACGACAAGTATTCCCAGATTGGAACTGATTGCAGCAGTTCTCGGGTTAAGAATGTCAGATTCTGTTTCCAAAGCCTTAGACAGTGCCTTGCATAAAGTAACTTCTGGTCTGATAGCATGAATGTACTGTAATGGATCAGAGGAAAAAGTCGGTCGTTCAAACCGTTTATCGCAAATCGAGTGGGAGAGATTCAATCAGTGTCTGACTTATCCTCAGCAATGGCGATTCGTTCCAACCAAAGAAAATCCAACTGACCTGGTTACAAGAGGCTTAAAAGTGTCAGAACTAGCTAGTGGTGGAACGGACCTGAATTCCTTAGAAACGACGAGTCAGAATGGCCGATAAATCGTGTCAACGTAGATTGGGAAACGAAATCAATGGAGATCAAGAGGAATGACCGAGAATTCCCAAAACAAGCAAATGATTATGTCGAGGAACGAACAAGGATTTCACTAAAGGAGAATAAGCATTTATGGCATTTGAATCCAAATCGATTTTCAAGTTGGCAAAAGTGTATCAGAGTTCAAGCATGGGTCTATCGTTTCGTAAACAACTGCAGACTATGTGAAAGAGAGTGGAGAGATAAAGCCAGGAGAAATTGAGGACACAGAAACTCATGAGGTTAAAAGCACACAACAAGAAGCTCTTACCGACGAGTACACAGCGCTTCTTCGCCAAAGAGAGTTACCAAATAACAGCAAATTGCTTGGATTAAAACCAAGAATTGACGAAGAGGGCCAGATCAGGAGTGAAGGTCGACTGAGATATGCAGAGTTCTTATCAGAAGACGCCCTATTTCCTATAATCCTGCCCCGCAAGAATCAAGTGACAAAGCTAATTGTCAAGCATTATCACGAGAAAGGGAAGCATGCAAGTGGAACTAATCGAACATTGGCGGCTTTATCAACCCGGTTTTGGATAATATCTGGTCGCGAAGAAATAAGAGAATGGGAGAAGGAGTGCAATGAGTGTCGAAGACGAAAAGCTAAAGCAGCAAAGCAAGTTATGGCTCCTCTACCACAGATAAGACTAAGATTATCACTGCGAGCATTTGCCCAGACGGCAGTAGATTTCGGAGGTCCTTTTTTTACCATTCGAGGCAGAGGAACACGGAGGCAGAAACGTTACTTGTGTTTGTTCACCTGTCTCTCAATGAGAGCAGTTCAACTGGATCGAGATGGCCTATGGTCTTGATACGGATTTGTTCTTGAATGCCTTTTACAGAATGGCCAATCGGAGAGGCCTTCCCCGAGGAATGTTATCTGACAATGGTGGAAATTTCGTTAAGGCAAACAAAGAGCTGCGCCAACTGGTCGAAGTGCTTGACCAAGACAGAATCAGAGCCTCCACAGCCAGTCAGGTAGTTACCCGGCACTTAAATCTCCCAGCAGCACCGCATTTTGGTGGCGTACATGAGTCAATGATCAAGGTAGCGAAACGGGCTGTGCATGCAATTTTAGGAAACGCACACATCACTGACGAAGAATTAATGGCCGCATTTACCGGAGCAGAGGCACTTTTGAATTCAAGATCTCTAACCTATTAGTCTGCAAGTCCCGATGACGATGTACCATCAACACCAAACCATTTCTTAATTGGTCAGATTGGTGGACAATTCGCCCGAGAGTCAGTGGACGAGACCAGCTTCAGCCCAAAGAAAAGATGGAGAAGAGTGCAAGAATTAGTGAGACACTTCTGGCACAGATGGCTGCGTGAGTGGCCTCCAAGCCTAAATGTCAGAAGAAAGTGGACTGAAGTTAAGCAAGATTTTAAAGTTGGGGACGTAGCTTTAGTAATTTCACCTAACACACATGAGGTCACTGGCCTCTCGAAAGAGTGATTGAAGTTTACCCTGGCCAAGATGGGCATGTTAGAGTCGCAGAAGTTCAAGTTGGGAAGAACCAGATCACAAGGCTTATTTCAAAGTTATGTCATTTGAAACTTACTTAAGAACGATGTTGAATCAAGAAACTTTGTTGTGGAACAATGATTGAATTATGAAAGGATTAGTGACGTTCCTACTTAGAAGATTTTTTCGCAGTTCCTCCTCTTACTAGGTTAAATGTTCGTTGATATGCTACGTCATATCAAGGGGGAGGTATGGACAAAAGAAAGAATGCCAAGACTTTTCTCATTAGGAATTAAATTGTTTTTGTTTTGCCCGAGTGACATGCAAATATTTCTGTCATGCATTTGCTATAACAATTTCATGTTTTTTAGTCGGATCAGATCTTGTTGTTTTTCTCGTGTTGTACGAGATGGTTTTTTTGGTAAATTCGAAGTGGAGTTTGACGGACAAACAAACACATTTCCTGTTTGTATTGAAGTCTTGTGGACATGCACATGTAAAAAGGTTTTTTGATGTGCATGATATACAATGCAGTGCTGGCCCGTGAGCGAAGCCGCCAGAGATACCGTCATCCATCCCCTCCCCCCCCCCCCCCTCCTCCTCCCAAGAAATTCAAATCGTACGTGTTCACTTGAAACAAAAAGTTAATAAGAACTGTCGTAAGCGTTAAGAAGTAAGTGCGTAAGTGCCAGCCCTACGTGCATTAATGTCAGCCAATCAAAACTAGACTGGGAAGGTTTATTTGATAGAAGAGAAATCAACAAGACAATTTTGTGAGACTTTCAAATACCCAAGGACACAATGGGAGTCGTTCTTGGAATAGAAGCTGCCGTAGGTGTTGCTGAAGCTGCAGAAGCGGCAGCAGGGGCTGCAATAGGGAAGTAGTGACAAGGTGACAAACTGAAAGAGCAAATTTTTACATGTACCTTCAGTAAGGACTGAATCGGCTAAGAAGTTATTTTATTAAAAGGGTAGCGCCGCTTTCAATAATTTTTTAAAATAGTTATTTTATACTACAGTTTTCAATTCTACTAGTGCGTGTTTGGGAATTGAAGATTTTTAAACCTTTTAGACTTTAATCTTCAATGCTATGTAATTGTAATTTTGTATTCATGGCTGTCATTGATAACAGTATTTTGTTTACAAATGCTGAAGGGATCACCCTGACTAAAATAAATAAAGGTATCTATTCTGTTTTAAAAATAACCCGAACGTGCTGACATTTAATTAGTACTATAAAACCCTTCAGGCGGCTGCTGTATCGGATGATAATGCCCAAGGCTGAATGATTGTCCAAAAAAATGAACAGATGGCCGAGAAGCGAAGCTTCGAGGACAGCGGTGAAATTTTGAGGACAATCCTTGAGCGGAACGAATTATTTTCCGAAATACCAGCAAGCCGGAAAGAAGTTTATTTACTTCATAACGGCCTGCGATTAATTTCCGAAACGCTCAGGCATTACTGTTTTTACTGTCTTTACTATGCGGGAAAAGACCACGCTCACTAAAATAGCCTTTCTATTGTGAAATTCCAAGACAGAAAAAAAACTGCCTCGATGAGAACAAGAGAGGATGAACTTCATTCTCTCTTGCTCACAACTAAAAAAATTTTTTTTTTTCAAACAACTAGTATTTACTGTTCTTGGCTAGTGCCAGTGCCTCCCCAAAATTTGAATGATCCAGTTACCAGGGAGAAGGCGAGGAGGTGGGGAGGGGGGGGGGGGGTTGTAGTGCAGGGGTGGACGATTAAGAAACCGTGTACACTCTTATGCCGTTTATTACGTATAATCCCGTGAGGGTACTCAGTGGTCTTTTGGGTGAAGCTGTGTGTCATTGATCAGCCACTTCTTGAATTACTCTCAGCTGCTAAAGGAAAGCCGGTTGCTGCAACAAGTACTTTTTTAAACTGCAGCTAAAAAAAAAATTGGTAAGACGACAGTGAAATAACTTCCATAATGAAGGATAAAGTATAAAGTCATTTTTTTTTTCAGAGGACAAGTCGTGTTACCCGTGTGGTTTTTCTGTTTTGTGTTTCCAATATTTACAAAAGCAAAACAAAATTAATGAGATCTTTCCTTCATTCAGCTCCTCGAATCCGACATTTGGATTGATCTTCTAAAGGGTGATTGTACGTGATAAAGAGGGGATGGAGCTATCCCTTTAAGTCATGGTCCTTATCCAAAATTGGCTCTACACATAATTTCTATACTCGGTGTAACTGTGCAATTGAATTTTTATTGACGCAACCTTACATTGACCAGCTTTGAGCTATTATAAGCTACAAACAATATTCTTATACTCTATCATTAGAGAGCGGTTTTCAATTGAGTGTCGCAAAACCAAACCTAAGTATTTACTGCTGCCAATCATAACAAACGTAAACAGCAAAATAGACCAATCAGAATTGAACTGATTCAGAGCAAAAACAAGTAACCAGCGACAAGCGTTGGCGCACGAGAGAAAACGCTTGCGAGCAAGTCGCGGACCATTGGTTTTGGTTTTGCTTGTCACTTGTTGAGAAAGGTGGAGGGAGGTTTGCCAACCAATCACAAAGTGTAGTAAGGCAAAACCAAAGCAAATCGACACTCAATTAAAAACTGCTCCAGCACTATTAAAACATACGTTAGCTTTTATTTTGTAAGATAATTGATAGCATGGCTGAACCGATTGAGACAAATCCTCTAGCCTAAAGAGATTCTTAAAATCGAGGTGTGACTTTTAAAGCAAAGAACAAAGGGCAGGTTTTGAGGAAAGGGTACATTCCATTCATATCTGGGGCGTTGTTTCATAACATTCTATTACTGAAATGGCTTCCAACCGCCTTCTATGGTTCTTAGCTATAGAAGACACGAAGAAGTCACAAATTAAGGAATGCTTATCATGAGTTTTTTCATTGCTATTAAATCCAAAACTATAAAATAGAGCATTAGAACTACCATTACTGACGTAGCCGAATAAATCCTAATACAAAAGGACTACCCCTCGGGCGACTGACAGGACAGAACAATTTACTAAGACCTCCCCCCTCCTCCTTCCGCACCCTCAGACAAAACGTGCTATTCTTCATGTTCACCCCGTAAACAGACCTACTCTTGGGAAAACAGTTACAACAGCTACAGTAGTTGAAAAGGTTACGAGTGATTGACAGTGATAAAATCTAAAGGTCAGTCATGCATATGTGCACGTATGCTTGGCTGACACACCGAAGCCATTTTTCTTTCTTCATTTTCAGGAGTCAACAGATAGTATCATTAGAAGCGACTTTTTCGGTGAAGTTTTGAATAAACTTGAAACTTGAAACTTACTTGGGAGACAAACGTGTTTTCTATTATAATTTAAACTTTTCTATCCCACTTTTGGCTGGGGGCGAACAGGGGCTTGTCTTAAGCTTTGCGAAAATCACTATTTCAATTTCTTTAAAAATTTCAAGCTGCTATTTAATGAAATCAACTGCTGTAAAGAAAAAAATGGTTCATGCATACGGGAGTGCTTTCACGGTTTCCAAGTCTCCATAGAGCTTGTCCACATTATATTGCTTGATTGGCATCGTGGACAGGTCTGGAAACTTCTCCTTATTGGCATTTGCAAACGTGACTATACCCTGCAAGCCACCCACAACAGGCCCAGTGTTAGCGACGATCTTGTCGACTTGGTCGATTGTGGGAACAACAGCAGTCGTCTTTCCGCTTCCATTGTCCGGCCACAGCTCTTTGGCGACATAGCAGATTGTGTCTATGTGCTGTATGTATTCAAAAAGTAAAACAAACAAGAGTGAGTTAGAAACATCATTAACAATCAATTTCCACGAAAGGTCTTCAATGTGGAGCAGTATTATCGTGAAATGCCGTTTTACTTCTAATAACACACAACCCGTTAGCGCCGGTTATGTTTCAGTTAGGTATATGCTAAAATTATGGAAACACTAATTTAACCTTTGCCTAAATACATCCCTCTTCTTTATTGCATGCAATTCTCAGACATATTTTAAAAGGCATGGCCAAAAGCCTCATTTGCATAAAATCAGAAAACAATCATAACATTTCGTGGATTGAACAAAGAAACGTCAAACTTGGCAGTCTTATGAAACCTGATGACCTTTTTTGATTCTTGCTTTAAAGTATGGAACATTTTGGTCACGTGACCATTAAATGATGATTAACGTCTAAAATCTTTAAGGTGAAACGGGGTATATAAAACAAACTATAATCAAACCTTTTCCGGCGTCATACTATTACACTGACTATGAAAGTTCATTATTAATTAGCCTTGTATGGTGGTACCTGTCATTCATATCAGAAGTTATTAAGTCATTTCTAATGTCACGTGACCAATTTCCCTTAATTACAGGACTGCTATTTAATGTGGACACGCAAACAAGGCTAATTCATTTCAAGTCCTTGACATGTAAACGTATGACACCAAAAGAGATTAAATACTATTTCATTTTATATACCCCATTTGGCTTAGAAGATCTTTAACAATCAATGATCATTTACAGGTCACGTGACCAAAATGCGTATCACTTTGAAGCAAAAAAATCAGTTAAGGTCTTCAAGTTTTATATAACTACCAAGTTTGACGGTTGTTTGTTTAATGTACGAAATGTTATGATTGTTTTCTTTTTTTATGCAAATGAGGCTTTTGGCCATGCCTTAATATGCCTGATGACTAGCCTTAGGATTAGAAATAAACAAGCCTCTTGGGGGCTGATAGGGTATTTACGGCAATAGAAACTGTTTTGTTGTTGTTGTCGTTTGTTTGTTTGTTTGTTTGTTTGTTTTTTATCTCCTTTCATTAAGTAGTTGGACCTACAAGGAAAGTTATAACTTTCTTTTGATTATGAGAGAACTCACCGTCTGCATTGATATAGTGTAATCAGTAAAAAAGTCTGGCAGAGGCATCATTATTCCGCTGCCAACATCCACCGTCACGTCCTTCTTGGCCTGCATCCAATCGGTAAGGTCTTTGATATAGGCGGAGATATCGGAGATCAGCTGCGCCAATGCCTGGATCTTTTTCTGCTTCTTCTGGTTTGTTGTCTTTTCTGTGCCACTGGACTTCGATATTATCTTGTTTAAGGCAATCATCACTCCCCAAAGTATGGCACCAACCGCGGCATTTTTAACAAAATCTTTTACCACCGTTCCCCACTCGATTTCTTTCAGCGAGTTGAGGGCACTTTTTAGCTTGCCGACTTCTTCTTTGGCCTGTTTTATCTTCCCCATCTCTGCTTCGTCTGCTTCTTCATCTGCTATTTCGTCCTCGACATCGTCGATAATGTCCATAGCTACTTCTTCCTCGGCCATTTGTAGTAATTTGCCTTACAATTAAAAAAAAAAAACAATTCAGATGCAGTTTGCAATGTTGCGCCTGGAAGGGTCCCGGGCAGTTTGATACCGTGGATAGATAGGCATCTATTTATACAGCATAGTTCAACCGTACGTGCTCATGAAAACAAAGCTTAACACGAGCTGTAAAACCGTACGTGTGTCAATGTCACCACATCTCTAAACGCAGAACGGCCCAATCGCATTACTTTTGCACCTGACGAGAAATTCATTATTGCAAGAAAATAACATAGACAAAGGAAATATTGTCACGCATTTCCTAATAAACATTGAGGGCTATTACGTCATTCGAACGTCATTCTATTTCCGGGCAGAAGATGCGTGAGAATGGGCTCCACACACCTCTTGTAAACGAAACAGAGCGTCTAATCCGAGCGAGAGTTTCGGCATTTTGGGACTATTTTTCGAAAAATTGCTCCTTGCGCTGAATCAGTTTATCAGTACTTATCAGATGTCAGATGAAGAAATTCAAGCTCGTAGTCTAAGTGAATATCAGGAAGAACTGGGTGATTTTGACGACTTTAAAACAGCTCGGAAGTAGACGAAGGGGAGATTCGATAGCAGACAGCTGCAGTACAGCAAGCTTTGGCAACATTAACGCCATCAGATGGAATATAATTCCAAAAAAACCCAACTATGCCAGAGATTAAAGTCTCGGGTGTTGCAGGCGGTTCAGGCGTTATGATGTTGACTGGAACTATGGTAAAGGAATCGACTCGACATGGCAGAAAAACAATTTTTCATTTCGAAGAGCATTTCCGATTTATGCATAAAATATAATTAATTTTAAATTGGATGCCCCTGGATAAATATTGAATAAATAAATAAATAAATGATGTAAACTATCGTTCCAAGGCCATAATTTTCCGCTTTTACTGAAATTCCATTACTGCAGATTGGTAATGAGTCAGACACGGTTGTGGAACAAAATATACACCACACAATCTGGAACCTGCGTCATTTTTTTTTTAACTTAGGCAAAAATAATTAAAAATGAATTCCACATGGATGACGATTTAATGACTTTTCAGAATATATACAGGTTCGTTTTGCTTCACTGCGCTCTGTAAAAAAAAACCTCTTGCCGCTTCTGTACCAATTATAAGTAAAAAACAAACCAACTGCGCCATTTATTTGTCGATCGTATGTGATTTCCCACGAATTGTCTCACAAAGGCATTACTTTGGATGTTGGAAACGTGACCTATCTAGTCACGATTGATTCTGTTCACTGTCTGTTTGAACCTCTGCCAAACTAGTGAGCAGAACAAAGCCCGGGACAAAGCAACTCTCGAATCTTGTTAACTTGGTTTATTTTCTTACCGGTTTTATTTATCTAGTCGTACAGGCTTTAATATCAAAAAGAAAGAGTTTGACAAGATAACTAAAAGAAGTATGTTTCATAGCTTAACTGTAGGTATTGAATTATTTACAGTGCAAATCATGTTCCCGGTTTAGGATGTGTACAGCACGTGCAGGATATGACTTAAGTCATTCCGTTAATATGCAATGTTTATTAGTTTGGGGGTTCTCGGAGTAAACATAATATGTATGTCATAGTCCATACGTTGAACACGCGACCATTTGATTATCTGAAGAAATAAATTATATCCAAGATATAAATAACTTATAAGCTACATTTTACAATAACTGTCCAAATTCCTGGGCGCTGATTGGCTCGTACGTAGCTATTGTCTATAAGAGTGCAGACAATAAAAATGACGTCAGATGTAACGCGCGCGCTTTCCCAACGAAAAATATAGCCAATTCCGCTCGTACGTTTTCCATGTTATTGTAAAAAACCAATCGACGGCAGTTTTCTATGGTCTATACTCTTATAGCCTGCGGCTTGTGGTTCCACTTGAGTTTTGAACATTTTTTGACGTCATTTTATGGTCTATAAGAGTATAGACCATAGAAAACTGCCGTCGATTTGTTAAATGTTTGACTTTTCTGGGCTCACGGATTTTTAAAATTTCGCAATCCAAGATTTGGACCTTCAAAGATTACAAACAGGATATGACGACTAAAATCCTGTGTTACCGTAACGGGCTAACGAATCAGTAATGACGTGATCCAGGACTCGAACCCGGGACCTTTAAAGATTGCGTGCAGGATATGAATAAAATCCTGTGTTACAAAATAAGCAATGTTTTGTTTTAGGGATCACGGTTCTAATGTCGTGAACGAGGCTAAGGAAAGGGACGGTGACCATGAAGCAAATCCAAGTGATCAAGGAAGGGGCAAGAGGGGCAAGCACTTCAACCCGGGACCTCAAGACTACACGTCTACCCCCCTTACCCGTTCAGTCATACCGCCTTTGCAGTCTTCTATATACGTTTTGCTTGGTCAGCGTGTAACATGTTTTCTGCAACTAGCAACGTAATGCTTTAGATAACATTGCGTGAATTTACAGGAAAAGTTAACTCTTGTTACAGAACATCTAAATGTAGTTGCCATGGCGTTCTAGTTTGTTTATTGTGTTGTTCACATTTGATGTCCTTATTATGTTACAGTGAGTATTCTCGTTTTGGTGTTAGGAGACTCAATTGAAAACCAAAAGCTGCCTATACTAAAGACTTCCTACGGAAATGTAAAAAATAAACTACAAATTAAACGACCGCGAACGAAAATGCTGGAAGTATACCGGCGCAGGATCTGTAAAAGATCAAATCCGGCAGCCAAAAATAAAAAAAAAGTAACTGAAACTCCCTATTTTTCACGCTCTTTTTCAACCTCTTCCAGCTACATTGCTAATTTCTAAAGCTTCTTCTATCTGTGACATTTGCATTGGACAAAAGAAAGAATGCCAAGACTTTTCTCATTAGGAATTAAATTGTTTTTGTTTTGCCCGAGGGACATGCAAATATTTCTGTCATGTATTTGCTATAAAAATTCCATGTTTTTTTTAGTCGGATCAGATCTTGTTGTTTTTCTTGTGTTGTACGCAGGCGCGTAGGAAGGGGGGTTCGAGGGGTTCGAACGAACCCCCTTTGAAGATCAACAATGGCCGAAGAAAAACTTTTAGATAAAGTTCCTGTCGTCGAAATACATCAACGAAAGAAAAATAGAGATATAAACCCGTTCGTTAGGCCTTATGTCTTATCCACAGTAAAAATAAAAATTGTCAAGAACCCTTGGAAATTAATTTCAATGACGTTTCATTTTGTGGTAAAACCGCATCCGCTCGAAAACGCCATAGAAAAGCATGCTTTGCGATACGTTTTGTTCTCTGAATGCTGCATTGTTCTGAAAGGAGATTCACTTCAAACTTAATAGTTCAAGCCTTGTTGAGTTTCACGCGCAATTACGTACAAGTTCGCCTGAGAACATTCACTTGTGAGTGTGAACGTTCCATAAGCGCAATGAGGAGCTGAACATGTACCATGGGAGAGAGTAGGCTGCCCGCCCTGGCTCTAATGCATATCAAATATGATATGCCTGTCAATCTTGACGAGATAGTCAGTTTGTTCGAGGGCCCACACCCAAGAATGATGCAGTTTACCAGCTTGGTGTATGACTATCAGCAGATCAAATAGCTATCAGAACTTGACAGGGCACGGAATGTACTTTGAACTTTCTTGTTTAAGTTGAAACAATTATGCCGCCGAAATGATGTATATAGCTTAAAAAGCTGCTGTAAAACAAAATTGTGATTTGCCTAAAATGGGTCTCAAAATGCAGGAAATGAGGTTTCTGGGAACCTAGATTTTCAAAAATTTCCGGGCGAGCATGCCCCCGGACCCCCCTAGTAAGAGCGCCTCCGGCGGTCAGCAAGATTTGGGGCTCAACGAACACCCCTATCGAACCCTTAGCTACGCGCCTGGTACGAGATGGTTTTTTGGTAAATACCAAGTGGAGTTTGACAGACAAATAAACACATTTCCTGTTCGTATTGAAGTCTTGAGGACATAATTACTTGGTAGCAGAGCGAGGTTCTGTGGACGTTTCAATATGACTGCTGGAGATGACGAGAATGTTTTGAATGACGCCGATGCAAATGAGGACCTCATCGATACTGGCAAGGAACAGAAACGGGTCGTAAAAACGCAACTTACGAAGCTTTATATTCGCTTGATAAAGTTGATGACGGAAGAAACCATTGACAGAGATGCTATTCTAACAGCCCTTGAAGAAACAGAAGAAAACAAGATGGAAACGATCCAAATAGTCGACGATTTAGTCAGATTATGTTTCCAAAGCCTTTGACAGTGCCTTGAATAAAGTAACCTTCTGGTCTGATAGCATGAATGTACTGTGGTGGTTCAGAGGAAGAAGCCGGTCGTTCAAACCGTTTGTCGCAAATCGAGTGGGAGAGATCCAGTGTCAGTGAGTGATCCTCGGCAATGGCGATTCGTTCCAACCAAAGAAAATCCAGCTGACCTGGTTACAAGAGGCTTAAAAGTGTCGGAACTAGCTAACTGCGAGAAGTGGTGGAACGGACCTGGGTTCCTTGGAAACGACGAGTCAGAATGGCCGATAAATCGTGTCAACGTAGATTAGGAAACGAAATCAATGGAGATCAAGAGGAATGACCGAAAATTCCCCAAACAAGCAAATGATTATGTCGAGGAACGAACAAGGATTTCACTAAAGGAGAATAAGCATTTATGGCATTTGAATCCAAATCGATTTTCAAGTTGGCAAAAATTTATCAGAGTTCAAGCATGGGTCTATCGTTTCGTAAACAACTGCAGACTATGTGAAAGGGAGAGTGGAGAGCTAAAGCCGGGAGAAATTGAGGACACAGAAACTCATGAGGTTAAAAGCACACAACAAGATGCTTTTATCGACGAGTACACAGCGCTTCTTCGCCAAAGAGAGTTACCAAATAACAGCAAATTGCTTGGATTAAAACCAAGAATTGACGAAGAGGGCCAGATCAGGAGTGAAGGTCGACTGAGATATGCAGAGTTCTTATCAGAAGACGCCCTATTTCCTATAATCCTGCCCCGCAAGAATCAAGTGACAAAGCTAATTGTCAAGCAT
Organism: Pavona decussata; assembly: GCF_977016875.1. Taxonomy (NCBI): domain Eukaryota; kingdom Metazoa; phylum Cnidaria; class Anthozoa; order Scleractinia; family Agariciidae; genus Pavona; species Pavona decussata. The sequence continues at coordinate 1,469,977 of NW_028145663.1, read as the reverse complement.
TATCACGAGAAAGGGAAGCATGCAAGTGGAACTAATCAAACATTGGCGGCTTTATCAACCCGGTTTTGGATAATATCTGGTCGCGAAGAAATAAGAGAATGGGAGAAGGAGTGCAATGAGTGTCGAAGACGAAAAGCTAAAGCAGCAAAGCAAGTTATGGCTCCTCTACCACAGATAAGACTAAGATTATCACTGCGAGCATTTGCCCAGACGGCAGTAGATTTCGGAGGTCCTTTTCTTACCATTCGAGGCAGAGGAACACGGAGGCAGAAACGTTACTTGTGTTTGTTCACCTGTCTCTCAATGAGAGCAGTTCATCTGGATCGAGATGGCCTATGGTCTTGATACGGATTTGTTCTTGAATGCCTTTTACAGAATGGCCAATCAGAGAGCTCTTCCCCGAGGAATGTTATCTGACAATGGTGGAAATTTCGTTAAGGCAAACAAAGAGCTGCGCCAACTGGTCGAAGTGCTTGACCAAGACAGAATCAGAGCCTCCACAGCCAGTCAGGTAGTTACCTGGCACTTAAATCCCCCAGCAGCACCGCATTTTGGTGGCGTACATGGGTCAATGATCAAGGTAGCGAAACGGGCTGTGCATGCAATTTTAGGAAACGCACACATCACTGACGAAGAATTAATGGCCGCATTTACCGGAGCAGAGGCACTTTTGAATTCAAGATCTCTAACCTATTAGTCTGCAAGTCCCGATGACGATGTACCATCAACACCAAACCATTTCTTAATTGGTCAGATTGGTGGACAATTCGCCCCAGAGTCAGTGGACGAGAACACCTTCAGCCCAAAGAAAAGATGGAGAAGAGTGCAAGAATTAGTGAGACACTTCTGGCACAGATGGCTGCGTGAGTGGCTTCCAAGCCTAAATCAGGAGAAAGTGGACTGAAGTCAAGCAAGACTTTAAAGTTGGGGACGTAGTTTTAGTGATTTCACCCAACACACCACGAGGTCACTAGCCTCTCGGAAGAGAGTCGCAAAAGTTCAAGTTGGGAAAAACCAGATCACAAGGCCTATTTCAAAGTTATGTCACTTGGAACTTACTTAAGAACGATGTTGAATCAAGAGACTTCGTTGTGGAACAATGATTGAATTATGAAAGGATTAGTGACATTCCTTCTTAGAACATTTTTTCGCAGTTCCTCCTGTTATTAGGTTAAATGTTCGTTGATATGCTACGTCATATCAAGGGGGGAAGTATGGACAAAAGAAAGAATGCCAAGACTTTTCTCATTAGGAATTAATTTTTTTTTTTTGCCCGAGGGACATGCAAACATTTCTGTCATGCATTTGCTATAAAAATTTCATGTGTTTTAGTCGGATCAGATCTTGTTGTTTTTCACGTGTTGTACGAGATGGTTTTTTTGGTAAATTCGAAGTGGAGTTTGACGGACAAATAAACACATTTCCTGTTCGTATTGAAGTCTTTTGGACATGCATTACTGTAAAAAGGTTTTTTGATGTGCATGATATACAATGCAGTGCTGGCCTGTGAGCGAAGCCGCCGGAGATACCGTCATCCTCCCCCCCCCCCCCCCCCCCTCCACTTTCCCAAGAAATTCAAATCGTACGTGTTCACTTGAAACAAAAAGTTAATAACAACTGTCGTAAGCGTTAAGAAGTAAGTGCGTAAGTTCCAGCCCTACGTGCATAAATGTCAGCCAATCAAAATTAGACTGGGAAGGTTTATTTGACAGAAGAGAAATCAACAAGACAATTTTCAGGGCCGTAGCCAGAAAAAAGTATGGACTGAGGCAATATCCACGGTTAAATTCCCCGCCTAGCAATTTAGGGTCTTTATGATGATTACATTTAAACTAAACACTGGGATCAAACTTTATTTGACAAAAATTCCGCTAGGAGCCCTTAAGGCCATCTAGATCTAGAGATCGAAGTGACTCTTTTTTTTTGGGGGGGGGGGGGGGGGAGTTGGGGGGAGGGGGCTATTTAAATGCTACTTTAGGGGCTCTGTGTGCCTGACCAGAGGTTTCGTGAAAAAAAGGGTTTATTGTGGGGGGGGGGGGGGGGGGAAGGGGTGCTCAGTCTCGCAGGCTCATAAAACCTGGTCTCGGCCGTTCTCATTTGAGGATTTTCGTTTCTAAATAGCAACGAAGTTAGCTGTTAAATGGTAGCGCGATATCGCCTATGACCACTAGCATTCCACCGCCTGTAGAGGCCTTAGCGAGTCCACAGGGATTTCGCTGTGGACATAAGCTAATGCAAGGCCATGGAGCCTGTAAGAGCTCATCGATGAAGTACACCTGGTCTTCAACCTGCGGAGAACGCTTAAGCTGGGCTCACACGAACAGCTTCCTGTACTTAGTGGCGCTGCCGCCTGTCCGGTTTTTGCCTCTACAACTTCTTTCCGACCATCATTGGTGGCTTCTTCACTGACACCACCATCTCTTCTAGATGGAATTAAGGACAAAGTTGCTTCGCTGAATACTAGTAATGCCAAAACAAGGTTAAATTTTGGTTCGATTTTTGAGAAGAACTGAAAGCATGTTATGAGAGCAACTACTTTCCGCTTTCTTTGAAAAAAGCTGTTGATAGAACGCTGCATTTTGACAGATTTTCCTCACTCAGATCAGAGAAGACAAAAGACTCGAGAAATGGAGGAAAAACACATGAAAGCAAGGCAGTTTTCTTTGGGAAGCCTCTGCCTAGTTAGCATGAATTTTTGCTTAATTTTTCTCGTCTGTAATTCAGGGCACTGCCTGATTCGCGTTACCAGTCAACATAATATCATGTTGCGTTAACATTTTTTTTACTTATTTAACTGTTTGTGAATTTGTCAACAATGACTGAGGCAAGTGCCTCGGTTTGCCTCATACTGGCTACGGCCCTGATTTTCTGAGAGTTAATACCCAAGGACACAATGGGAGTCGTTCTTGGAGTAGAAGCTGCCGTAGGTGTTGCTGAAGCTGCAGAAGCGGCAGCAGGGGCTGCAATAGGGAAGTAGTGACAAGGTGACAAACCGAAAGAGCAAATTTTTACATGTACCTTCAGTAAGGACTGAATCGGCTAAGAAGTTATTTCATTACAAGGGAAGCGCCGCTTTTAATAATTTTTTAAAATAGTTATTTTATATTACAGTTTTCAATTCTACTAGTGCATGCTTTTGAATTGAAGATTTTTAAACCTTTTAGACTTTAATCTTCAATGCTATGTAATTGTAATTTTGTATTCATGGCTGTCATTGATAACAGTATTTTATTATAAATGCTGAAGGAATCACCATGACTAAAATAAATAAAAGTATCTGTTCTGTTTTAAAAAATAACCCGAACGTGTTGACATTTAGTCCTATAAAACCGTTCAGGCGGCTGCTGTATCGGATGATAATGCCCAAGGCTGAATGATTGTCCAAAAAATGAACAGATGGCCGAGAAGCGAAGCTTTGAGGACAGCGGTGAAATTTTGAGGACAATCCTTGAGCGGAACGAATTATTTTCCGAAATACCAGCAAGCCGGAAAGAAGTTCCATTTATTTCATAACGGCCTGCGATTAATTTCCGAAACGCTCAGGCTTTACTGTTTTTACTGTCTTTACTATGCGGGAAAAGACCACGCTCACTGAAATAACCTTTCTATTGTGAAATTCTAAGACAGAAAAAAAACTGCCTCGATGAGAACAAGAGAGGATGAACTTCATTCTCTCTTGCTCACAACTAAAAAATCTTTTGTCTTTTTTCAAACAACTAGTATTTACTGTTCTTGGCTAGTGCCAGTGCCTCCCCAAAATTTGAATGATCCAGTTACCAGGGAGAAGGCGACGGGGTGGGGGGGAGGGGGGGGGGGGTTGTAGTGCAGTGGTGGACGATTAAGAAACCGTGTACACTCTTATGCCGTTTATTACATATAATCCCGTGAGGGTACTCAGTGGTTTTTTGGGTGAAGCTGTGTATCATTGATCAGCCACTTCTTGAATTACTTTCAGCTGCTAAAGGAAAACCGGTTGCTGCAACAAGTACTTTTTCAAACTGCAGCTAAAAAAAAAATTGGCAAGACGGCAGTGAAATAACTTCCATAATGAAGGATAAAGTATAAAGACATTTTTTTTTTCAGAGGACAAGTCGTGTTACCCGTGTGGTTTTTCTGTTTTGTGTTTCCAATATTTACAAAAGCAAAACAAAATTAATGAGATCTTTCCTTCCTTCAGCTCCTCGATGAGTCCGACATTTGGATTGATCTTCTAAAGGGTGATTGTACGTGATAAAGAGAGGATGGAGCTATCCCTTTAAGCCATGGTCCTCATCCAAAATTGGCTCTACACATAATTTCTATACTCGGTGTATCTGTGCAATTGAATTTTTATTGACGCAACCTTACATTGACCAGCTTTGAGCTATTATAAGCTACAAACAATATTCTTATACTCTATCATTAGAGAGCGGTTTTCAATTGAGTGTCGCAAAACCAAACCCAAGTATTTACTGCTGCCAATCATAACAAACGTAAACAGCAAAATAGACCAATCAAAATTGAATTGATTCAGAGCAAAAACAAGTAACCAGCAACAAGCGTTGGCGCGCACAAGAAAACGCTTGCGAGCAAGTCACGGACCATTGGTTTTGGTTTTGCTTGTCACTTGTTGAGGTTTGCCAACCAATCACAAAGTGTAGTGAGGCAAAACCAAAGCAAACTCCACGTCCTGTCGACACTCAATTAAAAACTGCTCCAGCACTATCAAAACATACAATAGCTTTTATTTTGCAAGATAATTGATAGCATGGCTGAGCCGATTGAGACAAATCCTCTAGCCTAAAAAGATTCTTGAAATCGGGGTGTGAACAATAAAGGGCAGGTTTTGAGGAAAGGGTACATACCAGTCATAACTGGGGCGAATTTTTTCATAACATTCTATTACTGAACTGACTTGCACCCGCCTTACATGGTTCTTAGCTATAGAAGACACAAAGTCACAAATTAAGGAATCCTTATCATAGGTTTTTTCATTGCTATTAAATCCAAAACTATAAAATAGAGCATTAGAACTACCATTACTGACGTAGCCGAATAAACGCTAATACAAAAGGAGTACCCCTCCGGCGACTGACAGGACAGAACAATTTACTAAGACCTCCCCCCTCCTCCTTCCGCACCCCCAGACAAAACGTGCTATTCTTCATGTTTACTCTTGGGAAAACAGTTACAACAGCTACAGTAGTTGAAAAGGTTACGAGTGATTGACAGTGATAAAATCTAAAGGTCAGTCATGCATATGTTCACGTATGCTTGACTGAAACACCGAAGCCATTTTTCTTTCTTCATTTTCAGGACGAGTTGTCAACAGATAGTATCATTAGAAGCGACTTTTTCGGTGAAGTTTTGAACAAACTTGAAACTTGAAACTAGTACTTGGGAGACAAACGTGTTTTCTATTATAATTTAAACTTTTCTGTCCCACTTTTGGCTGGGGGCGAACAGGGGCTTGTTTCAAGCTTTGCGTAAATCACGATTTCAATTTCTTTAAAAATTTCAAGCTGCTATTAAATGAAATCAACTGCTGTAAAGAAAAAAAATGGTTCATGCATACGGGAGCGCTTTGACGGTTTCCAAGTCTCCATCGAGCTTGTCCACATTATACTGCTTGATTGGCATCGTGGACAGGTCTGGAAACTTCTCCTTATTGGCATTTGTAAACGTGACTATATTTTGCAAGCCATCCACAACAGGCCCCGTGTTAGTGATGATCTGGTTGACTTGGTCGATTGTGGGAACAACAGCAGTCGTCTTTCCGCTTCCATTGTCCGGCCAAAGCTCTTTGGAAACATTGTAGATTGTGTCTATGTGCTGTATTCATTCAAAAAGTAAAACAAACAAGAGTGAGTTAGAAACATCATTAGCAATCAATTTCCACGAAAGGTCACGCGCCAGTTTCTTCAGATTCAACCATCAGGCCCTGTTCTCTGTCAAGCCCCTCTTTCTAATAACCGTGACCCCCACCTTTGCTTGGGACACAGATTTCCTACCCTACTCCCTCCCCACATCCCCACCCCCCCCCCCCCCACACACACACACACACACACACCTCTTACCTCTCATGTTAGAAAACGCAAAAAAAAAAAATATTTCAAAACTCAGGCGAACCAATGATCAAACTATGAGGCAGTATTATCGTGGTAAGATAAATTACCGTTGTACTTCTAATAACACACAACCTGTTAGCGCCGGTTATGTTTCAGTTAGGTATATGCTAAAATTATGGAAACACTAATTTAACTTTTGCTTAAATACGTCCCTCTTCTTTATTGACTAGCCCCCCCCCCCCCCCCCCCTACGACCACCACCCCAATGGAGGGCTAGAAATTAACAAGACCCTTGGGGGCTAATAGGGTATTTACGGCAATAAAAACTGGGTTTTTTTGGTTTGTTTGTTTGTTTGGGTTTTTTTTTTTGTTATCTCCTTTTATTAAGTAGTCGGACCTATAAGCAAAGTTATAACTTTCTTGTGATCACGAGAGAACTGACCGTCTGCATTGGTTTAGTGTACTTGGTATAAACGTCTGGCAGAGGCACCATTATTCCGCTGCCAGCATCCACCGTCACGTCCTCCTTGGCCTGCATCCAATCGGAAAGGTCTTTGATATAGGTGGAGATATCGGAGATCAGCTGCGCCAATGCCTGGATCTTTTTCTGCTTCTTCTGGTTTGTTGTCTTTTCTGTGCCAGTGGACTTCGATATTATCTTGTTCAAGGCAATCATCGCTCCCCAAAGTATGGCACCAACCGCGACATTTTTGATAACGAACTTAACAAAATCTTTTACCACCGTTCCCCACTCGATTTCTTTCAGCGAGTTGAGGGCACTTCTTAGCTTGCCGACTTTTTCTTTGGCCTCTTTTATCTTCTCCTTCTCTTCCTCGTCTGCTTCTTTCTCTACTTTTTTGTCTTTAGCGTCATCGTCCATTTCTTCGTCGACATCGTCGATAATCTCCTCAGCTTCCTCTATCTCGGCCATTTGTAGCAATTTACCTCACAATTAAAAAAAATTTTGGATGCGGTTTGCAACGTTACGCCTGGAGGGGTCCCGAGCAGTTTGATATCGTGGATAGATAGGCATCTATTTATACAGCATAGTTCAACCGTACGTGCTCATGAAAACAAAGCTTAACACGAGCTATTAAATCATTAAAACGTACGTGTGTCACCTTAACATCTCTAAACGCAGAACGGCCCAATCGCATTATTTTGCACCTGACGAGAAATTAAATACTTCATTGAAAATAAAACAGATAAAGGAAAGATTGCCACGTATTTCCTACCAAACATTGAATGCTATTACGTCATTCTAACGCCATTCTATTTCCGGGAAGAAGACCCGCGAAATTGGGCTCCACATACTTCGTGTAAACGTAACAGAGCGTTTAATCCGAGCGGGGGTTTCGGCCGTTTAGGGAACATTTTTCGAAAAATTGCGCCTTGCACTGAATCAGTTTATCAGTACTTATCAGATCTCAAATGAAGAAATTCAACCTCGAAATTTGAATGAACATTAGGAAGAACTGGGTGATTTTGACGACTCTGAAACAGCTCGGAAGTAGACGAAGGCAAGATTCGATAGCAGACAGTACAGCAAGCTTTGGCAACATTAACGCCATCAGAGAGAATATAATTCCAATAATAGCCCAACTATGCCAGAGATTAAGCTCTCAGGTGTTGCAGGCGGTTCAGGCGTTATGATGTTGAACTATGGTAAAGAACTCGACTCGACATGGCAGAAGAACAATTTTTCATTTCGAAGAGCATTTCCAATTTATTCATAAAATATAATTAATTTTCAAAATTGATAAATGATGTAAACTATCGTTCCAAGGCCATAATTTTCCGCTTTTACTGAAATTCCATTACTACAGGTTGGTGATGAGTCAGACACGGTTGTAAAACAAAATATATACCACACAAACTGGAACCTGCGTCATTTTTTTTTTTTTAACTTATGCAAAAATAATTAAAAATTAATTCCACATGGATGACGATTTAATGACTTTTCAGAATATCTACAGGTTCGTTTTGCCTCACTGCGCTCTGTAAAAAAAACCTCTTACCGCTTCTGTACCAATAATAAGTAAAAAACAAACCAACTGCGCCATTTATTTGTCGATCGTATGTGATTTCCCGCGAATTGTCTCACAAAGGCATTGCTTTGATGTTACCACCTTTGACGTACGAATTGTCGAACCCGAGAAGAAGTGATGAAATTCCTGTGGATTACAAGGATCCGTTTCAATCCGCAAAAGCGAACGAAAATTCGCAAGAAGGAGCAACCATCGGTAGGGATATGTGGAGCCAGTTAAAGTGCGTTTCAGCTTTCATGGCATGTATTGATCCAGCACCAGCGACACCTGAATATAAGCTGTTGCAACTTCGACAACATTTATCTGGTGAAGCCCTTAAGGCGGTAGAAACGGTAGGGCATTCAGCAGCGGCTTACGAAGCGGCAAAGGAGAGGCTAGAGAGAAAATTTGGCGGTCAGAGAAGAAAAATTGCCCTTCATTTAGAAGAGTTGGAGGCTATTAAGTCCGTTCGCCATGGCAACGCAAGAGATTTAGAGAGGTTTGCAGATTTGTTGGACGTACTTGTAGTGAATCTCAAAGAAGTCAATCGACATGAAGAACTGGGCAAAGGGACATTATATGTCAGTCTGTGCAAAAAGTTGAAAGAGTCAGCGTTAGCCCACTATCATCGCTGGATGTACAAAAATGGTCGCTGGGAATCAGTGGAAACGTTAAAGGAGTTTATCGTACAATAGGCCGAATTTCAAACAGTGGCTTCGGAGACCATTCGGGGAGTTAACACAGCAAGCAAGAGTTTCGAGCAGAAGCGAAATCGGAAGGATAGCGAGAGGTCGACGTTCTTTGGTCGAGATCAGAAAACGGAAAGCCACAGAAAAACAGGATACATGTCACGCCCTTGTAAAGTATGTAATGGACCGCATGGAGTTTGGCGATGCGAGAAGTTCAAAGCCATGAGTGTTCAAGACAGATGGGATGCTGCCAAGCGTCTTCATTTGTGTTTCCAATGCACTAGAGAAAGTTGAGAAGTCCATCAAGTACGTGGATGGAAGATATCAAGTGGTGATTCCATGGAAAGATGACAAACCTGAACTGCCAGACAATTACAATATGGCGGTGCGTCGGTTGTTTATCACTGAAAAGAAGTTGCGCAACAACCCAGAGGTTGGAGAAGCTTACTCCAAATGCATCAGTCAGTACCTTGAGAAAGGATACATTCGAAAGATAGATCCAGCTGAGAGTAGACCATCAAGAAAGTGGTACTTGCCTCATTTCCCTGTTGTAAGGCCTGATAGAATTACGACAAAAACTCGTATTGTATTCGATGCCTCCGCCAAGTGTGAAGGAGTCTCCGTGAATGACAAAATTTTGCCAGGACCAAAGCTGCAGAAGGATTTGAACGATGTGTTGCTACGTTTGCGCAAACATCCCGTGGCATTAGTTTGTGGCATTTCCGAGATGTACTTGAGAATTGAAGTTGCACCAAAGGACCGACCATATCTGCGCTTCCTCTGGAGATCACTAGAAAAATAGAAGGAGCCGGAAGAATTTGAATTCAATCGCGTGTTGTTTGGAGTAAACTCATCGCCATTTCAAGCTCAGTTTGTGGCTCAAGCGAACGCCGAGAAGTACAAGGACGAATTGCCAATGGCCGCTGAGACTATGCTGAAATCTACTTACATGGACGAAAGTATGGACTCTGTGGCGGACGATAACCAGGCCTTGGAACTGTACAGTCAATTAGACAAGGTGTGGTCATGAGCAGGGATGCGAGCTCGAAAGTGGTTGTCAAATTCATCTAAGCTTCTCGAAAAGATTCCAGTTGAGGATAGAGCGTCTGAACTCCATCTTGACAGTAGTGGAGTACCAACGGTAAAGACACTGGGAGTCGCCTGGTTATCAGACGAAGAAGTATTTACATTCAAGACAAATCCTCCAGAAGAAGGGTTGGAACTTACTAAACGAAGTTTCCTAGAGAAGATTGCGAAGTTGTTTGATCCAGTTGGTTTCTTAGCACCTTTCATCATTCGTGCTAAAGTTCTATTGCAAGAGATGTGGGCTGCTGGACTCGATTGGGACGACCCTTTTCAAGGCGATTTGGCTAGAAGAGCTCGGACAAGGTTCAGTGAGTTAGAAGATTTACCGGAAATCAAAGTTCCGAGTTGTCTGCACTTAGGACAGGACGAGGAACTGCTTTCAGAGACACTGCATACATTTGTTGATGCATCGCAGGATGCGTACGGAGCTGTCATCTTCTCAAGAGTATGTTATAAGAGTGGATTGGCATCCAAAAGGCTAGTAACTGCTAAGACAAGAGTCACGCCACTCTCCACGACAAGTATTCCCAGATTGGAACTGATTGCAGCAGTTCTCGGGTTAAGAATGTCAGATTCTGTTTCCAAAGCCTTAGACAGTGCCTTGCATAAAGTAACCTTCTAGTCTGATAGCATGAATGTACTGTAGTGGATCAGAGGAAAAAGTCGGTCGTTCAAACCGTTTATTGCAAATCGAGTGGGAGATATTCAATCAGTGTCTGACTTATCCTCAGCAATGGCGATTCGTTCCAACCAAAGAAAATCCAACTGACCTGGTTACAAGAGGCTTAAAAGTGTCGGAACTAGCTAACTCCGAGAAGTGGTGGAACGGACCTGAATTCCTTGGAAACGACGAGTCAGAATGGCCGATAAATCGTGTCAACGTAGATCAGGAAACGAAATCAATGGAAATCAAGAGGAATGACCGAGAGTTCCCAAAATAAGCAAATGATTATGTCGAGGAACGAACAAGGATTTCACTAAAGGAGAATAAGCATTTATGGCATTTGAATCCAAATCGATTTTCAAGTTGGCAAAAGTGTATCAGAGTTCAAGCATGGGTCTATCGTTTCGTAAACAACTGCAGACTATGTGAAAGAGAGTGGAGAGATAAAGCCAGGAGAAATTGAGGACACAGAAACTCATGAGGTTAAAAGCACACAACAAGAAGCTCTTACCGACGAGTACACAGCGCTTCTTCGCCAAAGAGAGTTACCAAATAACAGCAAATTGCTTGGATTAAAACCAAGAATTGACGAAGAGGGCCAGATCAGGAGTGAAGGTCGACTGAGATATGCAGAGTTCTTATCAGAAGACGCCCTATTTCCTATAATCCTGCCCCGCAAGAATCAAGTGACAAAGCTAATTGTCAAGCATTATCACGAGAAAGGGAAGCATGCAAGTGGAACTAATCAAACATTGGCGGCTTTATCAACCCGGTTTTGGATAATATCTGGTCGCGAAGAGATAAGAGAATGGGAGAAGGAGTGCAATGAGTGTCGAAGACGAAAAGCTAAAGCAGCAAAGCAAGTTATGGCTCCTCTACCACAGATAAGACTAAGATTATCACTGCGAACATTTGCTCAGACAGCAGTAGATTTCGGAGGTCCTTTTCTTACCATTCGAGGCAGAGGAACACGGAGGCAGAAACGTTACTTGTGTTTGTTCACCTGTCTCTCAATGAGAGCAGTTCAACTGGATCGAGATGGCCTATGGTCTTGATACGGATTTGTTCTTGAATGCCTTTTACAGAATGGCCAAACGGAGAGGCCTTCCCCGAGGAATGTTATCTGACAATGGTGGAAATTTCGTGAAGGCAAACAAAGAGCTGCGCCAACTGGTCGAAGTGCTTGACCAAGACAGAATCAGAGCCTCCACAGCCAGTCAGGTAGTTACCTGGCACTTAAATCCTCCAGCAGCACCGCATTTTGGTGGCGTACATGAGTCAATGATCAAGGTAGCGAAACGGGCTGTGCATGCAATTTTAGGAAACGCACACATCACTGACGAAGAATTAATGGCCGCATTTACCGGAGCAGAGGCACTTTTGAATTCAAGATCTCTAACCTATTAGTCTGCAAGTCCCGATGACGATGTACCATCAACACCAAACCATTTCTTAATTGGTCAGATTGGTGGACAATTCGCCCCAGAGTCAGTGGACGAGACCAGCTTCAGCCCAAAGAAAAGATGGAGAAGAGTGCAAGAATTAGTGAGACACTTCTGGCACAGATGGCGGCGTGAGTGGCCTCCAAACCTAAATGTCAGAAGAAAGTGGACTGAAGTTAAGCAAGATCTTAAAGTTGGGGACGTAGCTTTAGTAATTTCACCTAACACACCACAAGGTCACTGGCCTCTCGAAAGAGTGATTGAAGTTTACCCTGGCCAAGATGGGCATGTTAGAGTCGCAGAAGTTCAAGTTGGGAAGAACCAGATCACAAGGTTTATTTCAAAGTTATGTCAGTTGAAACTTACTTAAGAACGATGTTGAATAACGAAACTTTGTTGTGGAACAATGATTGAATTATGAAAGGATTAGTGACATTCCTACTTAGAAGATTTTTTCGCAGTTCCTCCTCCTACTAGGTTAAATGTTCGATGATATGAAACTGCCTCGATCAGAACAAGAGAGGATGAACTTCATTCTCTCTTGCTCACAACTAAAAAATCTTTTTTTTTTCTTTTTTTTTCAAACAACTAGTATTTACTGTTCTTGGCTAGTGCCAGTGCCTCCCCAAAATTTGAATGATCCAGTTACCAGGAAGAAGGCGAGGGGGTGGGGGGGGGGGGGGTTGTAGTGCAGGGGTGGACGATTAAGAAACCGTGTACACTCTTATGCTTTATTACATATAATCCCGTGAGGGTACTCAGTGGTTTTTTGGGTGGAGCTGTGCATCATTGAACAGCCACTTCTTGTACCGTACTAATTTTCGCGGGCACTTAAGTTCGCGAATTTGGAACACGAATATTTCGCGAGCATTAATTTTCGCGATTTTGCAAAAAATGATAAATTTAGGGCATTTAATTTCGCGAAAATTCACAAAAGACAGACTTAGAAAACCATTTTTTATTGAATGATCACTTAAATAACGATTGATTTACAATCACGATTTGCAATTACGTAAAAGAAATAGCGTTGATAATCAGACAAATCAAGGAAATACTGCAAATCAATCAAATGTAAAAATACGATTTTAAATACCTATGCCACACAGTTCCATGACTGCACGAAAGATGTTTTGAAACAGCTACATTTTCAAGAAGATTAAAATGAGTAATTCGAATGAAGAAAGTGCTGAAGTAGAAGATCAATAGACTTTTGGCAATTACCATGAAGCTAAAAACGCAATTAATCATTGATTAAAGCAATTATATTTCGCGTGTTTAATTTTCACATATCCTAATTTTAACGAGTTTTGCGATTTTTTACAAATCGCGAAATTAAAGCCTCGCGAAAATTAGTACGAATATAAGCTATTACTTTCAGCTACTGACGGAAACCCGCTTGTTGCGGCAAGTATTTTTTTTAACTGCCGCTAAAAACAGGGTCGGCAAGACGACAGTGAAATAACTTCCATAATGAAGGATAAAGTATAAAGTCATTTATTTTCCAGAGGACAAGTCGTGTTACCCGTGTGGTTTTTCTGTTTTGTGTTTCCAATATTTAAAAAAGCAAAACAAAATTAATGTGATCTTTCCTTCCTTCCTCCCCGATGAATCCGACATTTGGATGGATCTTCTGAAGGGTGATTGTACGTGATAAAGAGGGGATGGAGCTTCCCCTTTAAGTCATGGTTCTTATCCAAAATTGGCTCTACACATAATTTCTATACTCGGTGTATCTGTGCAATTAAATTTTTATTGACGCAACCTTACATTGACCAGCTTTGAGCTATTATAAGCTACAAACAATATTCTTATACTCTATCATTAGAGACCGGTTTTCAATTGAGTGTCGCGAAACCAAACCTAAGTATTCACTGCTGCCCATTATAACAAACGTAAACAGCAAAATAGACCAATCAGAATTGAACTGATTCAGAGCAAAAACAAGTAACCAGCGACAAGCGTTGGCGCGCACGAGAAAACGCTTGCGAGCAAGTCACGCACCATTGGTTTTGGTTTTGTTTGTCATTTGTTGAGAAAAGTGGAGGGAGGTTTGCCAACCAATCACAAAATGTAGTAAGGCAAAACCAAAGCAAACTCCACGTCCTGTCGACACTCAATTAAAAACTGCTCCAGCACTATCAAAACATACATTAGCTTTTATTTTGTAAGATAATTGATAGCATGGCTGAGCCGATTGAGACAAATCCTCTAACCTAAAGAGATTCTTAAAATCGGGGTGTGACTTTTAAAGTAAAGAACAATAAAGGGCAGATTGTGAGGAAAGGGTACATTCCAGTCATATCTGGGGCGTTGTTCCATAACATTCTATTATTGAACTGACTTGCACCCGCCTTACATGGTTCTTAGCTATAGAAGACACGAAGAAGTCACAAATTAAGGAATCCTTATCATAGGTTATTTCATTAATATTAAATCCAAAACTATAAAATAGAGCATTAGAACTACCATTACTGACGTAGCCGAATAAATCCTAATACAAAAGGACTACACCTCGGGCGACTGACCTACTAAGACCTCCCCTTCACTCTTCCGTACCCTCAGAGAAAACGTGCTATTCTTCATGTTCACCCCGTAAACAGACCTACTTTTTGGGAAAACAGCTACAACAGCTACAGTAGTTGAAAAGGTTACGAGTGATTAACAGTGATAAAATCTAAAGGTCAGTCATGCACATATTCACGTACATGCTTGACTAAAACACCGAAGCCATTTTTCTTTCTTCATTTTCAAGACGAGTTGTCAACAGATAGTATCATTAGAAGCGACTTTTTCGGTCGGAGAGAAACTAGTGTTTTATTATAATTTAAACTTTTCTGTCCGCACTTTTGGCTACACATGGAGCGAACAGGAGCTTGTCTCAAGCTTTGCGTAAATCACTATTTCAATTTTATTAGAAATTTCAAGCTGCTATTAAATGAAATCAACTGCTGTAAAGAAAAATGGTTCATGCATACGGGAGTGCTTTGACGGTTTCCAAGTCTCCATCGAGCTTGTCCACATTATACTGCTTGATTGGCATTGTGGACAGGTCTGGAAACTTCTCCTTATTGGCATTTGTAAATGTGACTATATCCTGCAAGCCATCCACAACAGGCCCCGTGTTAGTGACGATCTGGTTGACTTGGTCGATTGTGGGAACAACAGCAGTCGTCTTTCCGCTTCCATTGTCCGGCCACAGCTCTTTGGCGACATTGTAGACTGTGTCTATGTGCTGTATTCATTCAAAAAGTAAAACAAACAAGAGTGAGCTAGAAACATCATTGGCAATCAATTTCCACGAAGGGTCACGCGCCAGTTTCTTCAGATTCAACCATCAGGCCCTGTTCTCTGTCAAGCCCCTCTTTCTAAAAACCGTGACCCCCACCTTTGCTTGGGACACAGATTTCCTACCCTACTCCCTCCCCACATCCCCACCCCCCCCCCCCCCCACACACACACACACACACACACCTCTTACCTCTCATGTTAGAAAACGCAAAAAAAAATATTTCAAAACTCAGGCGAACCAATGATCAAACTATGAGGCAGTATTATCGTGGTAAGATAAATTACCGTTGTACTTCTAATAACACACAACCTGTTAGCGCCGGTTATGTTTCAGTTAGGTATATGCTAAAATTATGGAAACACTAATTTAACTTTTGCTAATACGTCCCTCTTCTTTATTGACTAGCCCCCCCCCCCCCCCCCCCCACGACCACCACCCCAACGGAGGGCTAGAAATTAACAAGACCCTTGGGGGCTAATAGGGTATTTACGGCAATAAAAACTGGGTTTTTTTGGTTTGTTTGTTTGTTTGGGTTTTTTTTTTTTGTTATCTCCTTTTATTAAGTAGTCGGACCTATAAGCAAAGTTATAACTTTCTTGTGATCATGAGAGAACTCACCGTCTGCATTGGTTTAGTGTACTTGGTATAAACGTCTGGCAGAGGCACCATAATTCCGCTGCCAGCATCCACCGTCACGTCCTCCTTGGCCTGCATCCAATCGGAAAGGTCTTTGATATAGGTGGAGATATCGGAGATCAGCTGCGCCAATGCCTGGATCTTTTTCTGCTTCTTCTGGTTTGTTGTCTTTTCTGTGCCACTGGACTTCGATATTATCTTGTTCAAGGCAATCATCACTCCCCAAAGTATGGCACCAACCGCGACATTTTTGACAACGAACTTAACAAAATTTTTTACCACCGTTCCCCACTCGATTTCTTTCAGCGAGTTGAGGGCACTTCTTAGCTTGCCAACTTTTTCTTTGGCCTCTTTTATCTTCTCATTCTCTTCCTCGTCTTGTTCTTTGTCTGCGTCTCCACTGTCATCGGCCATTTCTTCGTCGACATCGTCGATAATTGCCTCAGCTTCCTCTATCTCGGCCATTTGTAGTAATTTACCTCACAATTAAAAAAAATTCAGATGCGGTTTGCAATGTTGCGCCTGGAAGGGTCTCGAGCAGTTTGATATCGTGGATAGATAGGCATCTATTTATACAGCATAGTTCAACCGTACGTGCTCATGAAAACAAAGCTTAACACGAGCTATTAAACCGTACGTGTGTCAGCTTAACATCTCTAAACGCAAAACGGCCCAATCGCATTACTTTTGCACCTGACGAGAAATTAAATACTGCAATGAAAATAAAATAGATAAAGGAAATATTGTCACGCATTTCCTATCAAACATTGAATGCTATTACGTCATTCTATTTCCGGGCAGAAGACCCGCGAGAACGGGCTCCACATACTTCGTGTAAATGTAACAGAGCGTCTAATCCGAGCGAGGGTTTCGGCCTTTTTGGGAACATTTTTCGAAAAATTGCACCTTGCGCTGAATCAGTTTATCAGTACTTATCAGATGTCAGATGAAGAAATTCAAGCTCAAAGTTTGAATGAATATTAATTAGGAAGAACTGGGTGATTTTGACGACTCTGAAACAGCTCGGAAGTACACGAAGGGGAGAATCGATAGCAGACAGTACAGCAAGCTTTAGCAACATTAACGCCATCAGAGAGAAATATAATTCAATAAAAGCCCAACTATGCCAGAGATTAAAGTCTCAGGTGTTGCAGGCGGTTCAGGCGTTATGATGTTTAACTATGTTAAAGGACTCGACTTGACATGGCAGAAGAACAATTTTTCGTTTCGGAGAGCATTTCCGATTTATGCAAAAAGTATAATTAATTTTCAAAATTGATAAATGATGTAAACTAACTGTTCCAAGACCATAATTTTCGGCTTTTACTGAAATTCCATTACTGCAGGTTGGTGATGAGTCAGACACGGTTGTGGAACAAAATATATACCACACAAACTGGAACCTGCGTTATTTGTTTTGTTTTTTTTTTTACGCAAAAATAATTAAAAATTTATTAATTCCGCATGGATGACGATTTAATGACTTTGTAGAATATATACAGGTTCGTTTTGCTTCACTGCAGTCTGTAAAAAAAAACCTCTTGCCGCTTCTGTACCAATTATAAGTAAAAAACAAACCAACTGCGCAATTAATTTGTCGATCGTACGTGATTTCCCGCGAATTGTCTCACAAAGGCATTGCTTTGGATGTTGGAAACGTGACCTATCTAGTCACGATTGATTCTGTTTGAACCTCTGCCAAACTAGTGAGCAGAACAAAGCAACTCTCGAATCTTGTTAACTTGGTTTATTTTTTGACCGGTTTTGTCTGATCGTACAGGCTTTAATATCGAAAGAAAGAGTTTGACAAGATAATATAACTAAGCTTAACTGTAGGTATTGAATTATTTACAGTGCAAATCACGTTCCCGGCTAAGGATGTGTACAGCACGTGCAGGATATGACTTAAGTCCTCCGTTAATTAATATGCAATGTTTATTAGTTTGTATATGTATAGTCATAGTCATAGTCCAGACGTTGAACACGGGACCATTATCAGAAGAAATAAATTATGTTGAAGATATAACTAACTTATAATTTACAATGTTCACGGATTTTAAAAATTTCGCGATCCAAGATTTGGACCTTCAAAGATTACAAACAGGACATGACGACTAATATCGTACATATGCAATATTGGAATATATTGGATTTTCGGGCTCAAGGATCAGTAATGACGCGATCCATGATTTGAACCCGGGACCTTTAAAGATTACATTCAGGATACTTATGACTAAAATCCTGTGTTACCGTAACGTACATATGATATGCAATGTTGGATTTTCGGGCTCACGAATCAGTAATGACGTGATCCAGTATTTGAACCCGGGACCTTCAAAGTTTACGTACAGGATATGAATAAAATCCTGTGTTACAAAATAAGCAATGTTTAGTTTTCGGAATCACGGTTCTAATTTCGTGGACGAGGATCTGGAAAGGGACCATGACCGTGAAGCAAATCCAAGTGATCAGGGAGGGGAAAGAGGGGCAAGCATTTCAACCCAGGACCTCAAGACTACACGTCTAGCCCCCTTACCTCGGTTCAGTCATACCGCCTTCCCAATCTTCTATATACGTTTTGCTTGGTTAGCGTGTTACATGTTTTCTGCAACTAGCAACGCAATTGTCCTTGATAACATTGCGAATGTAGTTGCCGTGGCGTTCTGATTGCTTATGTGTTGTTGACATTTGATGTCCTTGGTGACTCAATTGAAACCTGTCAAAGTAAGATCAACGTTCCCATCTATTTTGGTTTTTCTTTTCTTTTTCGTATTCCTCTTTTTTACGCTCTTCTTCAAAGTCCGGCTTCGTCGTCCATTTCTAAAGCTTCTTCTTTCTCTGACATTTGCATTACTGATTTGGCTCACAACAAAAAATTTAATGTAAAAAGTTTTTTGATGTGATACGCAATGCAGGGCCCGTGAACGCGCCCGCCGGAGATACCGTCATCCACCCCCCCCCCCCCCTCCCAAGAAATTCAAATCGTACGTGCTCACTTGAAACAAAAAGTTAATAAGAACTGTCGTAAGCGTTAAGAAGTACGTGCGTAAGTGCCAGCCCTACGTCCATAAATGTCAGCCGATCAAAATTAGACTGCGAAGATTTCTTTGACAGAAGAGAAATCAACAGGACAATTTTGTGAGAGTTAATACCAAAGGACACAATGGGAGTCGTTCTTGGAGTAGAAGCTGCCGTAGGTGTTGCTGAAGCTGCAGAAGCGGCAGCAGGAGCTGCCGAGGCTGGGGAGGCGATTGGTTCCGCTGCCGAGGCTGGAGAGGCGATTGGCTCTGCTGCCGAGGCTGGAGAAGCCGCCGGTGCAGAGGCGGGTGACGGAGCTGCGGCCGCTGCTGAATCTGGTGGAGATGCCCTGCAAACAGCCCTTGAAACGCTGACCAAAGCTGTGGAGAAATTAGGAAAAATGGTGGTGGACTTCGAGCGCATCAATCTCATTTTCAAAGCAGCCAATGCGATCTTGGAGCCGCTTATTGCGTCTGATCCATCGGCTCGAGCCAAAGTAGAAAAACTTACAAAATTGATTGAAGTGCTCAATGAAAGCTCTAGTCTGCTAAGCAATCTCACGGATTGGCTCAAGGTTCATGCACAAGACACCAATGATTTGAAAAATTTTACTGTCACGACCCGAGCAGTGTTGTCAAAGTTTATTCCTCGACTGGGAGCGGTGAGTACTTTTTTCCTATATTTGGTTGGGGCCCGCGGGGGTGGGGGGCAAGGGCGATGATCGTTGCACCTTGTGCCCCTTAGGGTGCTAAAATCTAAAATGACTTCGGTTTGAAGTATGGTGGTACCTTTTAGGGTACTGAGCCGAAACATATAGGAGAAAGTTAATGTCAGTCAACTGATTTGGTACCTTTTAGGGGTGACAAATTTTACGGACCGCGCTCACAAACCGAATTCTGGTACCTTTTAGGGTATCTTTTCCAAACTTTCAACTATCACCCCTGTTACTTTTATATGAGAGTAACCCCATTAAATGGTCGCCTGGTTGTTCTTGCAAAGCGAAATCAGCAAGATCTAGCAATATTTCTCGATTTGTTTTTAATAAAACAATTATTCCACTCACGCTTGTTGCAAATGTCATGAGATGATTATAACAAACTCGACGCGCTGTCTATCATCTCATATCCAACGCGCGCTCCTGGAATAATTGTTAAATATCAGTTTCTGCTCGATTTTATAGGCTGCGGGCGTCCTGATGAAGCTTTCCAAACAGATTGTCAAAGAGAACGCCAAAAAGCAGCCTATCATGGATGGTGAAATAGATGCTACTGAGCACAGCTTGCAAACGGTCCTCGGCTGTTACAAGTCTCTTGCTGACTTCAAAGCAAAGCATAAAGCCCAGGTTCCAAATCTTGTTGGAATGCCAATCGATGAAGAAATGGTTGCTTCAATGCAGGCTAAAATGCCTTGAAATTACCGTGAAGTGTATTTCATTATCGCGCCATGAACAGACTGAGTCTTAGATTAGGAACTGAATCGATTTGCGTTGAGCGCAACTTTGCAATGTCACATAAACTTTATTTTGTTGTTGTTGTTGTTGTTGTTGTTGTTTATTTTTAAAATTAAAATGACAAGAATAATTGGGTTTGTTAGGTTGGGAGTCTGTGAGTTTATTTACTAAATCATTTCACGATTTACTTAAGACTTTTTCAAAGTGAACTATGTGAAAACTGGCTGACTAAAATAAATAAAAGTATCTGTCCTGTTTGTTAACGTATAGCCCGAACGTGCTCATATTTACTACTATAAACCCTTTTAGGCTGCTGGTATATCAAAGGATAACGCCACAGGCTAAATAATTGTCCGAAAAACGTATAGATGGTCAAGAAGTGAAGCTTCGAGGACAACTGTGAAACGTTGCCAGGACAATCCTTGAGCGGAAAGAATTATCTTGCGATATACCAGCAAGCCGGAGAGGAGTTTACTTACTTCATTACCCTGTGATTAATTTCCGAAACGCGCAAGCTTTTCTGTTGAAAAATACAGAACGGCCAGTGTTGGTCAAGGCATGATTGCCGGTACACAAATCCAAGTTGACTAGCATAAGGACGGTGCGTATTAATACAGAGGTATTTTTGCACGGTTTATGACTATGAGGGAAAAGCAAATCTTAGCTAGGGCTTTTGAAATCCAAAAAGAAACTTAGGGATTTAGGAGTAACCACGCATTTTTAGAGATAATAAGGAAAAAATGTCTGTTTTAGCAGGCACCGCCGTTTAGAAATCAGACTTCCTCGGAGTCTCCAGATGCGCAGAACGTATGCGCAGTGGCAAACGAAGACACCGCCCTTGTTAGGACTGTGATTAGGAGCTAAAAATGGGAACTTCTGTACCCGACTTCATTTTTTCTTGTGGAAAAAAATCAGGAGACGAATATCGAATCGAACGACTGTAGTTTTACAATTATCCTGCGAAATATACTGGAAAAAACACCAGTAGTAAAATTCAATGAAATTTACATCCGGGAACGAAGCGGCGCATTTTCCATATCCTTCCGCTTTTTCAAGGTTGTTTCTACAAACCGTCGGTTCAAAATGCGAGCGATAGATTTGTCTGTACAGTACAACCCCGCTAACTCGAACAAACTCCAATTTCCCCTGGATTTGACCCCATTTTTTCAGTGATTTACTATCAGCTAACTCAAACTCC
This sequence comes from Pavona decussata, assembly GCF_977016875.1. Lineage (NCBI taxonomy): Eukaryota > Metazoa > Cnidaria > Anthozoa > Scleractinia > Agariciidae > Pavona > Pavona decussata. Next base: position 1,448,431 of record NW_028145663.1, on the reverse strand, counting down.
CGGGTAACTCGAACTAGGTGTCTGATTACCGGTACTCATTTTCTTTCCATAAAGCTTTGGGTAGCTAGTAGCTTTAGTTTGAGGTGAAACATAGCCAAGCTCTCTCCTCATCCCGTCCTCCCTCGCGGCTTTGGGACGGAAAGAGGAGAGACCATGGGAACGAGGTTGAAACATAGCCTTGCTAGATGAGCGCTGCGCTCTTTCACAACTTGTTTGTCATCTAATACAAATAAATGAGCATTATATTTTATAAACAAATTTAAACAGCATTTTGTGTAGTGAGTTGCATCGTCATGATTGCCTTGAAACTTTTAGAGTTCTGAGGCTTATTTGATGAAGTATGGGGAAAATCTGTCGTCGGGTTTTAAAAACATGGCTTTTTTGTAAAAACGAAATCTTAAAACACGCTGAAGTCTCAAACCCTCCTTAAAATAGGAGATCAGTTATAACATGGTAATGCTTTGAAAGAATAACGAAGTGAAAAGGTTTTATATAAATACGCATGACAATTCAAGGCAGGAATTAAAACGGCGCGTGCCTTAGTTTTTTTCAACATTTTCATAGATTAAGCCATCTGTGTTCAGCTTTTCGTGTTTTTAGCCCTGTAAAATGTGTTTTCTTTGTTTCAGTGGATAACGTGTATACGCACCTGTTTAAAGGGCCTTCCAGTGTGTTTCGTACCGACGAATAAGTGTATTTTTCGTTAATTCGATTTTTTCGGAGTAGCGTAGCCCTTGTTGAATAATTTTCACCTAAGAGTATGTATGATATGTATACAACAACGCCAATTTCACCAGTCCAGCAAACGGCAGCGATAGTATCATGGCTGAGCATAAATTGCACCGATATCACAGAACGGTTGTCAGGGATTTATGGGTTGCAGTCAAGACCGACCTTCAATTTTCTGAAGACCACGCTCGAGCTCATTGAAATAGCCTTTCTATTGTGAAATTCTAAGACAGATGAGAAACTGCCTCAGAAACAAAGGAGGATGAACTTCATTCTCTCTTGCTCAGAACTACGAAATGTTTTCTTTCTTTCCTTTTTTTGTTTAAACAACCGGTATTTCCTGTTTTTGGTTAGTGCCAGTGCCTCAGCCCAAAATTTGAATGATCCAGTTGCCAGGGAGAAGGCGAGGGGGGAGGGGGGAGGGGTTTGCAGTGCAGGGGTGGACGATAAAGAAACTGTGTACACTCTCATGCTTTATTACATATAACCCCGTGAGGTTACTCAGTGGATTTTTGGGTGGGGCTATGCAGCTGGGACTCTGAAACCCTTTACCTGATAACAGACCACGTTCAGTCGCATTTTCTCACCCTATTTTAGACTAAAACATTAGACATTAAGTACAAACGCAGCCTAGTTAATACCATGGTGGATCGCGCTTATCGATTATCTTCTAACTGGTCATTCTTCTCCGAGGAATGTGACCGCCTTAGAGGGGTTTTTCATAACTTGAAATACCCAAAGCCACTGGTTGAAACTACAATCAAGCGGTTCGTTGAGAGAAGGGTTTCATCTCGGCAGAGCCCTGCCCATCACCAGATGTACCATCGGAGACTGTGAGATTAGTGTTACCCTTCAAGGACCAGTCGTCGGCTAATTATGTTAAACAACAACTGAACAGTCTAAGCTCGAAGTTGAACGTGACTGTCCAACCAGTGTTTGTAAGCCCTAAGCTCGAGCAACAACTTAAGCGACACAAAGCTAAGCCCCCTATTGTCAACCAACAATGTATCGTTTATGAATTTAAATGTAACCTGTGTGATGCAGGGTATGTGGGTTATACACGTGGTCACTTACACGAGCGCGTAGAGGGGAACACTAGAAAGTCATCTATTTACAAACATTACAACCTCCAACACAAGAATGAAATGCCTGAACGCTTCATCGAGCAATTCAACGTCATCGCGAAACTTTAGCGGCAAATTTGATTGCCTCGTTAAAGAAATGCTGTGTGAAACCAACACTAAACGTGCAAACGGATTCCATCCGCGCCAAGGTGTTTGTTTAGGCCGTTTATTCTAATTTATGCTTTTCTTGTACCTTTCTTTATTTGCATGCTTTTTAACTAGTCTCTTGATAATGGAGTCAAGATAACCCCGAAACGTCGAGCAATAAATCTTTCTTGGTTTTTTCTATTTTAGACTAGACACCAAAAATCCCTACCCTCACCTGTATTCCCAGGAAGCCGTTCTAGACTAAGCTTTTCTCAATGATACCCTCAAAACTCTCTGATTCCTATACCTTTTCTTAGACTAAACTGCTTAAAGTAAATACCCTATATAGCATGTATATGGGGGTACTCTCCCCCCTCCCCCACTTTCTCATGGCTAGGGCTCATGATCTCCGCTATAATATGAGACACCAGGAATAATAAAAGTACACGAGACACTAGGCTCGTATTTCCGCCGCTCTCTAAGTTAAACTTTCCTTTTCGGGGCGGGAGGGGCGAGGGGAGGGGAGGGGAGGGGATGAGCACGGGCTCATTTTCCCGAACAGCGGCTGGTAATCGAGCCTAACGAGACACAGGAAACAATAAAGACGGAAACGCTGACTGAAGTCTTGTTTGTCAAACAAGGCTATTATTCGTTTAAAACGTAAATTCAAATGCAAGTCTGATCGGACAGCTAAAATAATTTTATTGCCCAATATTTCGAATAGACAATGCTTACCTTCTTCAGAGGCTGCAAAAGCCAAGTAAAAGTTGGAAATAAACGGTAAAAATGATACTATAAATGAAAAGTTGAGATATGATTGATATGATATGATTAGTATCATCTTTTAATATTGATACCGTTTATCTCTAATTCTTACTTTACTTTTTGCAGCCCCTGAATAAGGTTAGTTTTATCTAACCGAAATATTGGGCAATTAAATTATCCTTCTTAGCTGTCCGATCAGCCTTGCATTTAATTTTTCGTTTTATTCAACATTGCTGATCCTGATCTACACAAAGATCCGGCTTCACTTTGCTACTGTTTGTACAAGTGGTCCTTGCATTATTCAAGAGTTATATTATTCCTTTACCCTTTTCTGAGTACGTGCCTTAGGTATGATATCGATCATTCATTGACTTTGATCCAGATCTCGATAAGACAGTCACTAAAGACCTGAAGAAACATATGTTCCGTACAACGGCACGTACAAGGGCAATTGCTCGGTGGGGGATACGCTAATTGATGGGATCTTTATGGCACTTGTGTCACACTCTGTCGAGAAAAAAGACCGTTAACGGCAGCATGTCATATTTTTTGAAGTGTGGGAAGAATATTACATGTCAAATATTCCTCTAGCGACTAAATACAATAGAGGAACATGGAAAGGGCATTCATTTGATTTTTCCGTTTCGTATTTCCGAGCTACTTTGAAAAGTTAAAACACAGGCAATTGATCGAGCCGCAGTTCAAGGGGTTTCAAATTTCTCGATTTTAACTTCTTCGTTTTCATCGTTAAGGACAAAAATATCCTAAGTTTCTTCAATATATATGGTGCCAAAGTGATTGCTGCTATGTTACTATTTTTCTTACTCTGAGATTTATTCTTTTTTTCTCTCCCAGTACAAATAATTGAAATCACAAATACTCTGCCCTTGTTGTAAATTTTTCTTTTTCTTCATATGGATGCTACAACGAGATTAGAAGCTAGAAAGCTGTACACCGATAATCGATAACAATCGATAAATCATTTGTTATCGATTTCTATCGGCAATCGATAGCAATCGAACTCTTTTCAACTTTTTACGCGGGATGCCCTCAGGGCAGACCGTGTCATAATTTCGGTCGCGTTTCTTGTTTTTTCTTCGGTAGTCACAAATTACAATGAATAAATTAATTAACCTGTATTAAACTCTGTTCTCTCCTAGGAGGGATATTTTTGTCCTCTATTGTTGTCATTGTCTTCAACAAGAACGGTCAAACCAGAAACCATTATCTGTGTGTATGCCAGGAGGGAGGGGACGGGCGTCTTTCTACCAGTCTGACGTCACATAGCCATATAGAAGGCTTCTTTCAGCGGCCATATTGTTTACATGTTTTAGACTCAAATATGCCGTTTTCAGAGAGAAAATTAGCCCTTTTGAAGCGGTAAATCGAAAGGATAAGTTCTAACAAGTACTCAATAGTTTAAATGAAGGAAATTGACGGTTCACGGAGAAGATATTAGGATTTCACTGACAGATTGTGTTTCGCAATGCGTATCGAGAGGAAAGGTCAAGTTTGAGTTTAAATGTATCATTAGATCTCATTACTGGCGCTGCAGACTTTGTTGAACTGATGCCTGAACGTTACTGGAAATGCACTTCTCAAAGAAATTAAGAGTTTGATTGTCAATTTTTACTTAAAGTAAAAAATTCAAGTAAAGTTTTCGTTTAGGAAAGCTTTTTGTCTGTTTGTCTTTGTCTTTTTTTTTTTTTTTTTTTTTTTGATGAAACGAGGACACTTTGTTATCTTACACTCACTGACATTACATAACCAGGATAGAAAAAGTCGGGCCTGTAGCCGGACGGTGTGAGGTCATTACGTTATCGTAAGTCAATTTCCGGTATGACCGCAAGTAGCGTCACGCAAGGATAACGAAACAACGTCACGCTCTCTTTGTGATCAAACTATTCCATTAGCTCAAGCACGACCGAAGGATACTATACGTTTCCACCTGCAGTTAGTACCAACTCATCCGCGTAAACGCCCATAGGCGTCTTGTTTCCTCATCGATCAGTTCATCGATATTAATCTTAGATTGCTATCGATTCTTATCGATTATCAGTTTATCGATTGATTACAATGGAAAACATATACGAAATGAATTAATAAGGAGATAACTGAAATTTCAAAAGCAAGCGATAAAAGTAAACTGGATGGCAAAATAGTAGCAAGGGGAGACTCAATCCCCATCCTAACTGACAGTGTCTGGCTCTCCTTTATTGAATATATTTAACAATTATTCCACGAGGGTGCGTTGGATATGAGATGATATTGAAAGTACTGCCGAAGCAAAGTCCCCTGGTATCCTCTAACATCGAAACTCACAACGTACCAATGTGTAGCGTAGATAACATTTGTTGATGTTCTCAGTATATTATATCTACCTCTATATCTACGAGGATAATTTGAAAAAAATAATAATAAAAAGAACAAAACTATCGTATGTCGTGTCTTGTTTTGTAAGAGAGGAGGGAAAGACAAAGACTAGAAGCTGAGGTGGTTGGAAGATCACAGTGTTAGACTTCCGCATAGTAAAGTTGAAATGTGCGAGGTCTAGGGAGATTGTCTGAGTTCTCCAGTCGTTCGAAACGTGAGTTCAATTACTTCATAGATTACTTCAAGCCCGTAATTGCGCATAAGAAATAAAGTTTTGTTATGAAAACAGGATCGTTGATTACTCGGAACAATTCTTTTCCCGTCTCATTCCCGCCCTTGTCAAGTGCTCGTGATTTATTAGCTTAATCCAACTTTGTTTTTGACATCTTTTACAGTCTCGTGGAAACAATAAAACAAGGACACTAACTTTGTGATATTCAAAATAAACGTCAGGTTATAATGGGTTTACGCTATTATACCCAAGAGGATTCCTTTGTCTGTTTTAGAATTCTGCTGAGAATAAGTACAATACTTGAAAAGACATCCTGGTAAACATAGCCTCTGAAAACAGCAATTACATGAAATCTTGCAAAAGTAGGAAACGATTAGTTAGTTGTAGTAAGCATTTAATGGAGCTAAGAAAGCCTTCCGCCATCTTGCGTGAGTTAGTTATTTTCAGGTTTTTAAGAGAGATTTAAAATTGGCTTACAGAATATTGATAAATTAAAACGTCGAACATTTGTTTGTTCTCGGAAATAATTAATAAAGGTTGCTAAGGGGACAACGCCCACCAATAAAGATCAGGCGAGCTGGGTTCACGGCACGCAATGCATGCTCCTTGATCTTGCGTGTTCAACAACTTTTCCGAGCTAACAGACTTCAATCTTATCAGAGGCCGTGTATAGTTGAGGAAAAATCGCCATTTTTTGTCGCTTTTAAATGGTTTAAAGCTTACAGATGTGAAATGTAGTACGCGATGATGTGTCAAGAATAGAATGGATCATACCTTATGGCTTTTCAGCTGGGCTGGAAAGAGATTTTAGGCATCATATCGAAGGCGTTTTGAGACCCGGAGCATCGCGGCGGTTCTCGATATGCAGTCCAAACGAGAAAGGGAGAGCGACCGCGAGCGAGACAGAAAAGTTTCTCGGCAAAGCAGAGGCAGTTTACACTCGCCGAGGAACAGTTCTGGTTCTGGGTCTGGGGTGATGATGGTTGGGCCGAATTTTCGTGTTGGAAAGAAGATTGGATGTGGAAACTTCGGTGAACTTCGACTGGGTACGAACCTAAGTGGGCGACCATGTTTTGTGGATTTGTTATGTATATGCCATGCCTTTTTAACGGCATTGCGACCTCAAGTCTTATCTTAGAAAGCTTTCATTATTCACTTATTGACTCTCTGTTTTTATTAGGAAAAAATCTGTACAACAACGAGCATGTCGCCATCAAACTGGTGAGTCGCAACCATCACGACTTTCTGTCCGCCGCTTTTGTCCTTTCATGACGAAATACAGGACACATTACCGTCATCTAAAGGCAAATATCATTTTCTTTCTTGGCAGGAACCCATGAAATCTAGGGCACCGCAACTTCATCTGGAATACCGATTTTATAAAGTACTTGGAAATGCTGGTAAGTTGTATTTGGTAATTCATGAATCTCTTCCAAAAAAAACTTTCACGTAAGCTTATATAGCTTACTGCCGTCGTGAAATGTTGATGTGGGGTGTGCAGGAAGTGGCAAAATATACAGTGATCCTTTGTATTTCTTTTTACGGGCTGTTGGCCGTATAGAGACACAGTGAAGTGTAAAAATATTAAAGCTTTCTGAGTAAATTTAATCTTCTTGAACATTTTGACTAATTTCATTTTTACCCTCGTATGTTTATTTATGGTATTTCACAGTGTTACTTGACCTAGTTAGCTTAACGAGAATTGTCCTGTCTAGCTTACCACTGCGATTGCAAGGCTAGTGATTTCTAAATATTCTTAATCCTGGTACAGTTTTGAATGGAGGCGATAAGGAAATAAAGGTCACTGTCTTTCTTTTTTAAGGCAAAAGTTGTTGTCTTTGCAAATGAGAAACATTGTTGCCAATTTTGGAGTTGAGTTTGGTGGTGATCCTCGATGCCCAGATTTCGTTTCAGTGATTGAAAACTCGATTCCTTTTATGTTTGGAAATGGAACTGGTCCATTTCAATTGTGTCGATTACAGCACAGTACCCCGGCCGCAATGATAACATTAGTTCTTTCAAACAGAATCATTTCTATGGTCGTTTAGCCTGATCTTTCGAATAGTCTGGACGAAAATGTAAAATTGCTTGAATGTTTATATTTCGTAATTTATGAGCGAGTATTTAAAACCAACAAATGTGGGATTACTCATTTAAACTTCATATTTAAGGCGCGATTGAGCTGTAAAACTCTGATTTATTGTGAAAATATTTCCCATGATTGGGGATCATATTGTCTTTACAGTTCGACAATTAAGTGACTTTTGGTATCCTAATTTCTGTTTCAACTAACATTAGCCATTTGATTGGTTGATGTATCCACTGATAAACTGTGGGTAAATAAATTGTTCCCTGTGGTGATAACTCTGTGATCTAAGCTCAGAGATGTTGACGAAGTCTCATTTTTTAGGTGACATTAATTATTGGTATTTGAATAGACCTTATTTTTCTTGTTATCAAGGAATATTTTTGACTTTGCACTTCTCAAGCCGTGGCGAATATCTTTGGTTCAAAAATTGTCGGCCCCCTTAAAGTTATAATAATTCTAGGATCATTACAGTGATGTGTCAAAATGCTTCATGGAACATGTGAAAAGCTTAACATGATGTTGTTTTCAAGACTGCGACAAAACTAGCAGAAGGGAAGATAGAAAACTGATTGATCTCCCGTCAGATTTGCCTCTTTATTGTCTCATGTATTGTACAATAATATATTATTTGTTCCAAAAACATTGCTCTGTATTTCTTCAACCATCAATGTTCAGAAAAAAAAGTCCTTGAAAAAGGCATGTTTTAATTGACACAGTCAGCTGTCATTGGCTTTCCAGAAAAAATCCTTGGAAAAGCCATCTTTAAGGGTCACACTTAGTTGTCATGTTTTAGAAAAATTTCTAAGAAAAAGGATCTTCTACTGACGCACTTGAGCTGTCATTTTTTGATAAACATTCATTGGAATAGGCATCTTTAGATGACACACTGAGCTGTCATTTTGAGAAAAATTCCTTGGAAAAGGCACGTTTTAATGACAGTCTCAATTGTGAAAGAAAATAGAGAAGGGAAGAAGTGGTACAGTATACATGTCGTAAAGGTAAAAACCATGCCGTTATTTCTGGCATTTTTCCTGAAATGGCTGTCAGACCTGGAAAATTATGGTGGTTATTTTTTTCACTTTGGAGACCTCTAGCTTGATATAAGTGAAAACCAAAATAAACTCAAAATTCATTATAACGCATACTCTGAGCTCTTGAAATTCTGAGGTGTCATTATTAGTTAGCACAGCTTTAATATGGGGCACCAGCAACTTCGGTAAAGATGGTGAGCTACCTAGAGTTTGATAAATCCTAACAGTGATCAGCAGCAAATTTCTTCTTGTAATATCAATGCTTATTTAACCTGTTCATGAGAGTTGAGGATATGATCACCCAAGGTGAATTTTCTTGTAATAATTTCTCCCCAGTACTTTTATTAGAAAAGTATGGAGATAAGATAGGAGAATTTGTTCTTTGGTATTAGGGGTTAAAGGGTTAAAAGGCAACAAGAATGGGAGACTTCCTTTTGTTTATGATTAGCTGCCTTCTTTGTGGAGACAGCTTCTCCAAAGGTTAATGGCACTCTGATTAATTAGTTTGTGGTTTTACATCCTAAGCTTATCCTTAGATGTGAATAATAGTAAATGAATGTGAAAAACATGGAGCCTACATTCCTTGTCCTCGCCTTGTTTTGTTTTATAAGCTAAAATCCTAGCCAGTTGAGTCAGGGATACTTGGCTGTGTTGAAAAGTTTTCCCTCTAAACTTTGCCATATTATTCATTGTTGAGCATTAACACGTGGATGTCACAGACGTAGATTCATCTTTGTTTATCATCAACACTGTTAAGGGTGAAGGGGGGGGGGGGAATGGAACCATGTCTAGATTGGCCCCACAGAGGCCTCTGTCCTGAACATTTTGGCTAGGATTCAGTAGGGGTCTTGGGGAAAATTGAGTGCTGAGCCTGTGGATAAAATCCTTATGTGTAAGCAATCATTTTGTACTAGACAATGTACAATACAACATAGTGTTGATCGCCTATTCTACCGATGAAACGTCTAGACATGTGTGGCTGTTCAGATGAAAGCTGTTGAAACTATATATTTCTCTGGTGCTGTTTATTATGCTGTAAGAGGTGATTCTAACTTTTGAGATACAGTGTAACCATTCTAATGAAAGCTACTAAGCAGAACTTTCTCTTGGTGCAGTTTATGGTGCCATGGAAATGCAAGGTAGGCTCCGACATTGGAGCCTGTAGACAAAGTTTTCAAGCTGTATTTGCCCTGCCAGAATTGACATGTTTTATTTTCCACCCATGCTTTATCAGCTTGTTCCTAAGAGACCCTATTTGGCAAAAAGATCAATTTTGTGACAAACTACATTCAAGGAGACTGGAAAGAATGGTGGTCGTGGAGCCAAAATTTGTGTATTTACCAGAAGTTGAGTGTTTCTGAGTGGAGAAGTGGGTTGGTTGCTAGGCTTTACAGACAGTAATGTCCCCTTTTCCCTGGATTTTTGGTCATTTTCACAACTTTGATGGGTTGCTTTCATCTTCTGTGTGGTACTTATCTTTGTAAACACCATGATAATTATTTGATTGGAAGCCTGACCCTAGTTTTTGAGAGCCATGTATAGTTTGATAAACTACATTGTATAGTGTACTGGATTTTGGATTTATTGCACAACAAGGCAACCAGAGAACACATTTTACATGTAACTTGTCGATGATAAAATAATTATCTTCACATAAAATTAGCACATAATATTGCGGCAGTTTACAATCATGTGTTATACTGGGCAAAGGTTGAAAACTGTGGTTTTGGTCCCAGAAAAAAAGTCGAATATAACATATTTCATTCATTTGTCTCTTTGACAATTATTCATACCTAGTTTCTGATCACAGTCCATGTTTGTGTATTATTTGATGAAGAATCGAAACAAATTTGAATTGTTGTCAGATATCTAAATGTTTCCTAGAAAAACAAAATACATGTAAATGTTAAGTGTGATCTGTTGATGTTAGTTATTAACAGCTCATCAAAGTCATTGTATGTGCCATGTTTGGTGCATATTGAGTAACACTAACACCCAGTTTCTGTTGCCTTAATTTATTGTAACCGTTTTGCTGCTGCTTGTCATGTTGAACAAGGGTTTAATTTATTACTTTGGAGTCTGTGAAAGAAAGATCTCTAAGTGGAACCATTCAAGAGAAAAGCCAGATACCGAGAAGTAGTGAGAGTAACTTCCTGTCAGCAAGACACAGCAAACTAGGCGTCTCCAACAGTTATCAACTTTGTTTATTTTCTTCGTAATTCAAAAGTTACTATGCCCCCCAGTGTAATAAATAACTTACTATATGACATTATATGTTATCAGGATTTTTTTTTTCAATTTGATTATTTTTGTTTGGTGTTGTTGGTGGTGAACTAAAATGTTAGCAAAAAAGTGTTCTGTGGGAGTAATGTTTTTGTGGGAGCCCTTCAAAATTGATGGCACAAATTGCAGACTCCAGAACTGACAATAATTTACTTCATAACCTGAAGGCAACTCAGTGTCTGGAGAATGATATTAATGTCCATTAGAAACCTTAAATCAAGCATGTATGAATGACACTGATGGAACAAGACAAGTAGGATATCATAAGGAAAGCCGGGGGGCAATGAGCCTGGGAGAACTACATGTACAAACTGTTTTGTTACCTACCCCTTTTGACTGCACAGAGAATGATAAACTAGATTGCCTTTCATGCACATATATACGTATTGAAAAGTTGACAAGTTTAATATCTTTGGCAGGGTTAGCCATCTGAAACAATTGACTGTCAGACCTTAGCATTTAATAATTTTGGCCTTATCGCTAACTTCTAAAAGGCAAAAAGAAATATTTTACTTCTAGAGATCTTACAGAGATTTTTTAGGATTTTTCGGCCATAACACTTGTAAATAATACTCCAGTATTTCCTATGTAAGTTCTGTTGTTGCCTGCACCATTAAATTCATGCAAGAAGCACATTTTGCTATGGTTAATTGAATTTTAACATTCCACCTGAACTTAAATTTGACATGATTTTATTCCATTTTGAGTTCCCAAGTGTAAACGTCAAAAATCGTTAGCAGTCAGTAAAAACTTTGTTGATGTGATGTTTCCATATCAAGCTAGGACGCACAAATACATGTTATTTCTTAATTTATGCTAGTATATAGTCATGGTGTCTGTTTTATTGTGTTCAGTGACATGCAAATTTCACAGCTTTTTTAAAGGATTTGAATTCATCTTGCTTAAGGGTGTAGAAGTTGTTTTAAGGGAAGCAGCTTTACAGCTGTGTTAACCTTTCACCACTCGACTAAAATGAAAACTCAAGGTTAAATTCCCAGACAAGTTTAATTTTGTAAAATTCTGAAAAAAAAAAACGCTATTGAAATGTATCACACACTTAAGGATTTCATCCACAGACTCAAAAGTTTGAACCACTTTGTGCTGCATGATAAACAGCACCACAGGAAAGTACTGCTCAGTAGCTTTCATTTGAATGATCTCACTTAAGGATTTCGTCCACAGACTCAAAGGTTAGAATCTCCTTGTGCTGCATCATAATCAGCACCACAGGAAAGTACTGCTCAGTAGGTGTCATTGCAATGGTCACACTTAAGGATTCATTAATCATAGGTAGAAGCACATTTGAGACTTAGTAAAGGTTTTGCTGTGAGATTGAAGTGTTTTCCCTTTTATATTCTCAGACTAACGTAAGCCTCGACTCCCATTTGTGTTTTGTGCATGAGAAGTGTGGGAAATGTCAACTTGACTTCATGATTGATGCTCATGTGTTCTGGTTGTAATTTAATGTACGTGATGTTTTGCTTTCAAGCACCTGGCAGAATGAATATTCACACTTATCATACATTGAGCTAATCATGCATTGAACTAACAGCTCTTACGAGTTAATGTGCGTAAACCTGGAGGACATATGAAAAGATACTTAGATAACATCTGTTTAACAGCCGTTTGAAAAACTATAGCTGAGAAAATTAATATCATTAAGCTAGAAACCAAATTTTATACCATAAAGTTCCAAGAGTGACGGCATTACCTCTTTCGGGTCTTGCCGTCTTTTTCTGTCTTTACTTTTGGGGTTTGTTACTCTGGATACGGTTGTCAAAATTTATGTGTACTTTGTTTGAGCTGATTCATCTGAATAAACGAAGCAATAAACAAAATAATTAATGTGAACACAACTTAAAAAAGGTAAATGATTTTTCGTTTTGTTTTCTGTTTAGCCATTTTTGGTTGGAAATTTTGGAACTTTCCATGTCAAATAGAAAGGCTTTTTTTTTTCAGTCGTTACAAACATGCAATCTCATAGTTGATCAAAGAACATAATTGTGTGGTGGTGCAAGAAGACAACAAAAATTAATGGAAATGGAAATCTTGTGCAAAATGGAAAAAGTATAGTACCTCAAAGGTCATCTGTTTGTTTCAGCAAATTTCCATTTGATCTGTATTATTAATATTATACCATTTACATTTCATTTTGGCTGAATGAAAGCACTCCCATGCTTTTCTCTGTGTATTCTTGCCCTATTATCTAAAAGGCAATTGTTATAAGGTAGTCTAGCATTGTTTTAACTGTTAACCCCTGCCCATTTACTGATTTTTCATTGAAAAAGTGAAGTGAAGAATGCTTAGAATAGTTAAATTTTTTCTTATGCTAAGAACAGTTAAATTTTATGGGTACCTTTAGAGGGTAGCCTTTTTTTTTGGGGGGGGGGGGGGTTACTGAGAGAACTGTACAGCAGGTTTTGAACGTCTTGAGAACATTTGCTAAAGGCATCATTATGGTGTCTTTAATTTGTCTGCTGCATTTCTTGCAGCTTGTCCTCTGACAAACCAGCTAAGTAGCAGATGTTTCTTGTAGTTTTCTATCACCTTAGGTCATTGTGTAAGGTTCACGATGCAACAGAACCAAAACAAGACCAGATGTCTGAGGATCATTTAACCAAAACACTACACCAAAATACACTGATGCTAAATAATTTAATATTTTTGTATTTTAAATACTATGTACATCTGAATGGGGAACCAGCCAGTTAACAAGAGATCAAAATTGTTGTGTCAGGCAGATTTATCTGTTGTACACTGTAGGTATTTTTCACACAAGGACTTTTTTGTTAATTTTTTCTTTTTCTGTAAATCTTGTATGTTGCAATTTTGTTGTCAGACACTGTGTAAACATTTCCCGGTGTATCTGATGCCTTTTTATTCCTTTGCAGAGGGTATACCCCAAGTTCATTACTTTGGTCCTTGTGGAAAGTACAATGCATTAGTCATGGAACTTCTAGGACCAAGCTTGGAGGATTTGTTTGACCTCTGTAGCAGACAGTTTAGCTTGAAAACAGTGCTGATGATAGCAATCCAGCTAGTAAGTGGCTATGTTTATTGTTACTTTCTCTGATCTCTCTGGCTGATGCGATCATCTGAAAACCAACGAATGTAATTTATTATTCAAGCATACTTGGGGAAAGTCAGCATAGATTCATGATCTTTACTTCTCTCGATTTTCTTTGCAGATTTCAAGACTTGAGTGTGTTCATTCAAAGAATATGATCTACAGGGATATTAAACCAGAAAATTTCCTTATTGGACGGAAATCTTCTGGCAAAGAGAAAACAATTCACATCATAGACTTTGGTCTTGCAAAGGAGTACATTGACCCAGAGACTAAAAAACATATACCTTATCGAGAACACAAAAGTTTAACAGGAACTGCAAGATACATGAGCATAAATACACATTTAGGGAAAGGTATGTAATGCCGATCAGTGCAGTTGTGTTGTTGATTTAAAGTTCTGGCCCCGGTTGTTCAAGAGCGGATAACTCTATCCAGTGGATAAATGGTTATCCAGGGGATAAAATGTATTGGTTGGAGTATTGGAGCGACTTATCCACTGGATAAAGTTATCTGCTCTTTGAACAACTGGAGCCTGGTCCAAAAAAGGCAAGCTCCTTGTCCTTTACATCTTAAACCCTCATTTTGAAGATAGGAATACAGTAGATGTATTAATCTGAAAGCTGTATTAGGGTCAAATATTTAATTTTACACACTTACAATCTTAGAACTCTGAATGAGTTATTGTCTTTACTCGGTTTAATGATGAGCCAAAATTGTTTTTTGCTATTTCTTTGGGTAAACCATGAGGAAACAAGTCCATAGTTTGAACGTGGCAAGTGTTGTCTTTCGTACAAGTTGAGTACAAAATATAGATGCTATGAACCCCATTGCAGTGACATTTTCATCTTCATGGAACGCTCACGGTTGTACTTTTTTACTGCAAAGTACATCTGTAAGCATTTCTTCCCAATGCAAAGTTCTTGGGTCCTTTACGATCAAGTTATCTATTTAAGTAAAGCATTACCTAAATATGCTCTGAGCTTGCAATGTAGGAAAAGTGGGTTTGACAATCATACAGGTCAATAACAAAAAGTGAACAGATTAGCTTTAAACATGACTAAATGGCATGGAATGTGGGCAAGAAGAACTTGGTAATTAATGTATTGGAGCTTTCTACACTTGATATTTAATTCTCACCATGTCAACAATTGAGCACTAAAAGGTTTGGCGAAACTGATATACAGAACAGCTGTGTGCCACCACCTTTTTGAACACAGATAAGGCCCTAAAAACGAATTACTTGATGGTCTGGACGAATGAGCAACAGATGTCTCCATTTTACATATATTTGCTGGGAAATATGACCGGACGTCAGCTTATATACATGTAGATGCCAATGGCTGCTGCTATCAGTCCATTTGCTGGTCCCACCTTTTTAATGATTGTGAAACAGGATAAAATTAGCAAATATGTAGTAGGCTTTTATTGCACTTGTTTTATGGTAATGAAAAACATTGCTGAGTAGGAAAAGAGAGGCATATTTTTTGATCAAGGAAAACGACTACAGTAGATTATTTGATAACTGTACTGATAGTTACAGATACATGTAGTTGCACAAATTTGTGAAATTGATATGCTTTGCTAATGATATCTTAAATCATTAGGTTGACGTATTGTTACACTCCTATTATTATTCATGAATAAGTGGTGCCCCAGTAGTGTGATAATCAGACTATACTGACAATACTGTCATTCATTGGTGTAAAGGAGGGGGTGCTTGATAATGTTCTCACACCAAAAAGGGGGGCTTACAACAGTAGTTACAGTAATGAACCCACTGCCTCACATAACATAATGCTAGATGATATGGGTGCCTGAGGTCTCCAGAGTCATCTGCCATGGTCAGCCAGCCCCCAGATGAACTACTCTGACCAGTGGTTGCAAATCCATCACAACCCAGTTGTGAGCCTGACACACCCAGGCATTCATCATACTGAATGTAAGCGGAAGAAAAGTGCGAAAAAAACTTATTAAAAAACCCTTGTAAAATGCCATGGGAATACTGTGAGTCAAGATTAGAGCTGTCCACACCATGCAAGTAACACTTGGATCAGTAATACTGAGCCTGATTTCGGGGCACCAAAGTTGTGTGACCACAAGCTCATTGTCGGTTACCTTGGTTGACAACTGCATCAAGTTGAGTGGAGGATGAGTGCTTGGGAAGTCCAGGAGCCTCCACTGTGACTAGCCGGCCCTTAGAGAGTAACACGCTCCCATGGCTGGCAATCTCTGCAACCCAGTCATAAGTCCGGGCCACACATAGTCATCCAGGCACCAGTGACACTGCATTAACAGTGGAAGAGGAGAAAAGGGGAGGGGAGGGGCAGAAAAAACAGAGACAAACTAACCAGAAACTCCTCAGAAAGCCACCATGCTCTGTCGTGCGCTCAAACAAGCTACCACAACGAGGTGGTCTGTGCATGTGCTAACATCCAAGAACCACTGACCATAGGATAAATGCCAGCTTTTCTTTGTTTTTAACTTAGTTAAATTGCATTTAACTGCATTTAAATTTTATTGAACCTCATGAAAATACTCACTGAGTTTTCTGTATTACAGAGCAAAGTAGGAGAGATGACTTAGAAGCACTAGGGCACATGTTCATGTACTTTCTGAGAGGAAGTCTTCCGTGGCAAGGACTCAAAGTAAGTTGCTTGTTCATTTGTTGAAAGGACTTTGTTAGGGGGCTGTTTTTGGGAAGTGCTTGTTTTTGGGGGAGTTTGCTATTGAAGATAATTTTGCATTTCAAAATGGTTTGGGTCTGACAATGCAAACACCGGAGTGTCAACCCTTGGTGTTTATGAGGTCATATTCGGTTGGGTTTATTATTAAAAGGATGCTTACATCTGAGTTGTTGGGGGTTAATTTTTGGAGGAGCCACTTATATTTTAAATTTTCTGGTCAATAAACAGATGCAATGTAAGACTCTTAATATCTGATCATTAGATGGAAAGCTTGATAGTTTTTTTTTTTTTTCTTTCATTGGAGACACTGTCTGTCAATGAGATTGATACACTGAACTGTGAAGAGTGGTAACCTCAGTTTTGAAATAAAGGTAAATGTTGTTTTATTGTCAACTATAGGCTGACACCCTGAAAGAGAGATATCAAAAGATTGGGGACACAAAACGTGCAACACCTATCGAAGTCCTCTGTGAGAATCACCCAGGTATGTCATCACCACAACACTAAGCGCTTGAATAGTAATATTTTAAATCAATAAAAGTTTTGAGCTACAGTTGATGTCTTCTATCTTAATTACCAACAACTGCCAAATTTTATAACTATAGTTTTGAAGAGTAGCTAGTTTTAAGTTGCATATGAAATGATATTTTTTTTTGTGCAGTTAAAAAAATATAATGAGTGAATCATAAGATAATTTGAGTTTTATAGGGTGAAAATTGACAATTTTACAGGCGCCGAAAGTTGGACTACTTTTGACTCATGGTATTTAACTGTGTGATATGAGCAACCATTTTTCAAGTTATAATAGTCCAACTTTCAGCGCTTGTAAAATCATCATGTTTCACCCTAGACATCTCTAACTTTGAAATCTTACATTTCAAACGTTATATTTTATAGCTGCACAAAAATAATTTTTTTTCTTATGCACTTTAAGGGGTCATCACTTTATGATTTCCCATTATATAACACTCATGTTTTTTATTGTTTTCTCTTTGACCACAGAGGAACTGGCCACATACCTACGCTATGTACGCAGACTTGATTTCTTTGAAACCCCGGATTATGAGTATTTAAGAAAACTGTTTAAGGATTTGTTTGACAGAAAAGGATATGTTGAAGATGGTGAATTTGACTGGACGCATAAGCAAATTGTAAGAACCTTTAAGTATCTTTATTTTTACCTATTAATAAAATCTTTGTAAGGAATATGGTAGACACCACCTGCAGATAGTTCAAGGTAATGATGGTGGAATGTGACTTTAAATTTATTAAAAATTGCATCTTGTCATTCAGGCTGGGAAAGCCGATTAATGCCGATCCACAATTGAAAGTTAATTGAGGTTTTCATCTCGCTCATTCAAAATGGTTTTAATGGCGAATTACAAGCTAAAGGTTTAGAAAAGTCTAAGTCAAAACTCTCTAAGAATCTTTATTGATTAGTAGTTATACTTGAATCAGTTTTCGTTGATCCAAGATTAGCTTAATCGGGCTTTGAACAACTGGGCCATGAGAAAAGACAGTCTTACCCTCTATGTGTCATTGTTGTTTACAATGACTAGAAGTTGTTCTTGATAATAACTTAAGGTACTAAAATCAAAGATGTAAGTATTGCAAGTAGGATCTATCATAAGATATCATAAGATTATTTCTTGTAGCTGTAGAACTGATTATAGTTTAATAACTCTCCCACAGCCTAGCCCCATTAATTCCTTGAGTCATGCAGATCAACACAATGCAAGAGATTCTCAGCTTCCTGCTGGATTTCAGAAAGCAAACGAGAGAATCACTTCCACATCAGGAACAAACAAGGTACTCTTGCATGATATCACACATCTAGGTCAAGAGACAAAAAATATGAGTAGTGTTTAGCATCAGGTGTTTAAAGGGTGGAGCCCCACACCAGGAGCCTCTTCTTCATACAGATAGGGAGGGAGATGAGAGTCACATCTCACAAGAGGGTGGTGACTTACCTTTTGAGTATTACGGTAAATTTTAAGAATCTTGTGCAAAGTTGTAAGAAATAAGAAGGGGTACTGTAGATTAGTGTTCTCTGCTACATCCATTTTACTAATTTCCCTTTAAAGAAGGTTGATCGATTTTTTTTTTGTCTGCCGAAGTGGCCACTTTTCTTTGTGTAATGTTAAGGAACTACACTAAGGATGAATGGCAAATATTTCAAGTATTGTTTAACCAGTGGATGGCAGTCAATTTTATCCTTGGTTTAAATTGTTTTCCATTGTTCTTGGATATGGTAATGTGTGATAATGAGTTTGAAACAATGGAAAATAAAATTTAAACCAAATTTGAACCACAACAGCAGTTCCTTAGAAATGTCCCTTGGGCTTGGGAGACCTTGTAACTTAGCCCTATAACATAGCCTTTGACTTCCACTGTTGACTTTCCCTGGCATAATGTAAATATTTATAACATTGATCTCCCAAGATTCTCAGCATAGAATTTGTGATGAATAAATTCCAATGCGCAGTTGTCTTTTTTGGCCACCAATGTCTACTTCTCTCTTGTTACCATCTCATCATGGGGTCCGTAGACTTGAATCATTGCTGTGCCAAATTGGCTTCTTTTCAATTCATTTAGAATCAATACTGATCATTCTGTTCTTTGTCTTTTAGTCTGGTCAAGACAGAAAGGGTGCTTGGGCTGACAATTCACAAGCTTACAAGTCAACAGGGTTGCTTGCCCCAACTGCAGACAGATTAGGGGGTTCTGTGCAGGTTGTGAGTTCAACAAATGGTGACCTTCTCCCTACTGAAGACAACCGCCTTGAAGGGAAGTCTGGTACTCCTCTGCATACACAACAACAACCTGAAGTGGAAGTTGTTGAGGAAACAAAGTAAGAATTGAAATATTATTAATTTAAGCGTTGTTCCTTTTTGCTAATGTGCAGTTCCAGAAAAAATCTGTACTCCCCCCTCGGAAGGTTTTTTGTTTTGCATCCCCCTCCCCCCAGGAAATTCCAGTTTAGCTTCATACTTTGCCTCTAAAATTTTGACTTTTTAGACCCCCCCCCCCCCCTCCCCCTAGGAATTTCCAATGACCTTCCTTTTTTGCGCCAGGTATACTTCCTTAGGGTGGGTATGGATTTTTTCGGGAATTGCACAATGAAAGGCCACATTTTGCAATAAGCCCAGTAGTAGTTTTGATCGTTACGTTTGTTGTCTAAATTCAGCTTCAAATCTAGTTTACCATTAAGCAGTATCATTGGAAATAAGTGCTCAATAGCTTTCATTTGAATCATAGCCTGCTTAGAATTTTATTCATAGGTTCAAAAATTCATAGCATGTTTTACAGGATAACATACCATACCGTAGACCATACTGTCAACAGACCTGAAAAGTTAAAACCTCCTTGTACAGCGTAATAAAGAACACTACAGTAGCTCTCATTTTGATGATCACACAAGTTTCAGCATTTCAACTAAGATCACCTACAGTATAACAAACAGTTTCACCGGAAAATACTGCTTAATATCTCAATATCGGGATGGCCACACTAGATTACATGTTCCAAAGTTCATAAATGGACTGGGCTCTAGTTGACACTTTGTTCAAATTGCATCATTTGAAGAAATGAACCCTATCCCCAGAAAGTTTACATAAAAATTAATAAGTTTACCAAGTTTGGTTATGTTTCATTGTGTAGTAATCAGGCTGTGACCTGTCAAAGGTCGCCCAAATTCCATACAAATGACTCTAATTCTGAGATGGCATCCTCAGATCCATACAGTCTCTAATTTTTCGATGTTTGAGAGTCTTCTACATGCTTGCAACCTCAAACTTGGTAAACTGTCTAATTTTAATGTGATCTTTCTTGTGATGGACTCCAATTTCTGATTAAATGAAAATTTAAAAACTCATCCACAGTGTCCATTACTTTTGAACTCCGAAACGGGGAATAGTATAGTAGTATGATCCTAAACTTGAGTCTTACTAAAGGTACGTAATTTTTTTTATAAAAGTGCAGTTGTTGTTGCTGGGCCGTTGCTTACAACACCATCAAAATCTTTCTTTTGTTTCCATAGGTGTTGCTGCTTTTTCAAAAGGAAAAAGAAGAAGAAGCAGCCGGTTGTGAGACACAAATGATTTTTTCCCCAGCATCTTAAAAGCAACCAAAGCTGTGTAGGATAAAGAAGCTTAAAGATGCTGGAACCTTTTTGTAGAAAGTTGGGTCAATTTTATAATGAAAAGAAATGGAATTTAATGTAGCCTAAAGCAAAGTTTTGGCTCAATTCTTACTCTATGGCAGCTTCAATACAGTGCACAAAAATAATTATTATAAACAATGTTTAGTTAAGATAATGATGCATTTTAATGTAGTGATTTTACTTGTAAGTGGCAAATTTGACCATAGAAAAGTTGATCCGAAAAGTGACCTCAAGCTTTTATAAAGTTTGATCATTTTAATGATTTGTGCTTCAATCTCTTCGATGCCCATTTCTTTCAAACTTGTTCAGATTTTGCAACTTCATCCTGAGCTTGGTTTTTGATAATACTCGTACAATTTCATTCAAAAGTGATAGTTTTACTCACACAACTGCATTCGAAAGTGATAACTTTACATCTCAGGAGAGGCAATACTCTTCCCGTGTTTCAATATTTATGCTGTAGGGTTAGGTTGTAAGGAAACAAAACTGAAATGGGAGCTCCATGTTCTAGGAAAAGCAAAATAATGTTTGGGGGTACATTTGTTAGTGCTGTTAATTACTAGCTAGCCTGTTACATTGATTAAAGGATTACATCTCCTCACGTAACTCGGTTTGACAAAAATTAATCTTGTCTTTTGAAATTTGTCATAAGTCATATGTACATTGTGATATACACCATCCGAAATTTGTTAATCAGACTCTCAGAAGATTTTACCACAAATCTAGTTGTTCGGAAAATATTTATTGAGAGTTATTTTGCATAATTATGTTAGCACATGGGTATGTTTCAACAAACTGAATTTTTGACTCGTTGCTCATTTTTGTCTGGGCTTTTGAATGCTTGTGGTTGGTTGCGTGTTGACGGGGCATAACACGGTCAGAAGTTTTGCAATGGCGTGTGCTGTACTGCTGCTGATTTCTGTTTGACAACATTTGAACTGGGCAACCAAAATACAACAGATGTGGGTGGAGTTGTCAGTTGAAGCAATGCAAAAGAGGCATGCATTGTAAAAAAGAATTGCTCCAAGTCAGCTCTATTTTGTCTTACAGAGTGGTCAGAAACATACAGTAGAACCCTGGTAACTCAAACTCTGAAGTGAGACGAAAAACTGTCCGAGTTAGTGGGGGTTCTCAAGTTATCGGCCGGGGGTAGATCGAAATTTTGACTTTTCATGTAAATAATTTATAGTTTATTGATTATCAGCACTTCAGTGCACAACCCAGGGCAAATTAAACTTACTCTCATCAGAAAATGTAAGTCCCATGTAAGCTGAGGCTTTAAGGTCAAAAAACTTTGTCAACATTTTAAAGAAAGAATTGGAATGCCTTGAGACGTGAACATTATGAACTTGTACTATAAACTTTTTGTTTCCTATGTGACAGCTTAACAGGCAGTGCATGCGGTTTAACCAAAAAAGATCAGAAATGACTATCAAATGTGTGATCTGTTGTACTGATTAAAATGAAATTGCTTTAGAAGTGTCAATTCCAGTGTTTTTTACCTATAGCATGATAGGAGGAGCTAATGGGATGACACCAGTGGTGAGTTGCAAGAACCAGAATGCGAGTTATTGGGGTAAATGTCGATCAAGGGAAACAAAATTTAGTTCAAGTTAGCGAGGAATTCGAGTTATCTGAATTCGAGTTATCCGAGTAGAAGTGACTGAAAAGTAGGGTCAAATCCAAGGGAAACGGGACTTAGTTCGAGTTAGCGGGGGGTTCAAGTTATCCGAGTTCGAGTTACCAGGGTTCTACTGTAGTTGCATATTTTGTTTTTGACCTAAAAGCTTAAAATTGAACAATTAGTTCATTACTTAATTCTTTCAGAGCAGTTTTCAATTTAGTGCCGTGAAACCAAAATCAAAGTAATTACTCAGGCCAGTCACAACAGGTGCAACTGAACAGTCAGTGAGAGTTATAAGTAAATACTTGTATCTAGCACCAAGCACAAGAAAACTAATGCAAACTAAAGTTAGTTATGGTTTTGGTTTTGAGAAAGTGGCGTATGTTTTGCTAATCAATCACAGTGCGTAGTAAAGGAAACCATTTGAAAAAACTCGAAATTACTTTCAACACTCAACTGAAAAGCACTCTAACTCAAGCAATTCACAAAAAGCAGGAATCTATGTGAGGTTGATTTCTTTTGTTTCTGTTTAAACAGACAACAATACAAATTATACTACCAAATTGCTTTTGTGTAGCTTTGAGTTTTGCGAAAAGAAATTTGAACTAAGTCTTAAATTGAAACCTTTAGGTCAAAAACAAAACATGGCCCGAAGTACAGCTGAGTTGAAGCAATTCACAAGTGCACATGGATTCCTCTTGCACCCAGCCCCGTGACTGAGAAACAAACTCCAAATTGTCTACTCAAGTCCCATCTGGCATCCCATGGAAATAACGTATTTTGGGCCCTAGCTCTTCTAAATTCATGATCAAATTTAGTTGTAGCACTTGCAAATCTGAGCGTATAATTTCCTTCTTGCATTGTGGGGAGCGAGGGGATAGATATGAATTCGGATAAAATTTGCAGGAATTAATGGATAGCATTTTAAACAGTAAAATACACAAAGAAACAGGGGCCAGCAAGGAAGTGTTGGGAACCAGGCTAAAGGGGTATGCAAAATGAGACATTTTAATAGTACATAGCATCTGCCCCCCTTCCTCACCTCACCTTTCCATTAATCACCAGAGAATACTTCACTCTAAACACAAAGCAGCACTGTAAGAGGGACTGAGTTCATCCTACTTTAAACCCTGCACAATTTTTTTGTTTTAGTTTTGCAAATGGAAATGGAGATCTTTCGTTCATGCTCTACGCAACACTTGACACAATAAGGATCGAAGATGAAGAAGGGGAAGTTATTAACTTAGATACAAAGCCTTGTACTACTTCAAACATTTTATTTACAGTGAACCAACAATTGTACAATTCAAATTTTTTAAAAAAGTTGCTCATTGAAATAACTAACAATACCATTCAATAAATACTGTCAAGAAGTGAGTGTTAAATTCACGATTTCATTGGCGTGAATGTGGACCATAAATTAAATGTACATTGTGCTAATTTATTCAGATTAAGACTTTCTTGCTTTTAGTTTCTGTAAACCAAAGTATTTCAGAAAAAGGGAAATTAGAACTTAGTTTTCATTCTTAACCCTCCTTGCTTTCAATATTATTTATTCTCAGCTAATTTCAGCCTGTTGTCTTGTTGATTGACAAATGAAACCCAATCTTCCTGGTGAAGTCCCTTTTTACAGTGCTTGCCTTCATGTTTAAGATTTATGACATTTTTCAAAGTCCAAACAGATTGAAATGTTTGCCGCGGGGGTATCATGAATTGTTTGTTTTAATTGAGTTTTAAATATTAAATAAAATGGCTGTTGACATAGGAAATGGTTTTACTTCACTTAAAGATTCCTCTCATAATTTTTCCAGGCAAATCCTCAAATCTAGGCCTAGTATTTGCAAATCATGAGTCATTTGTAATGAAGCTGACAGTATAGATTCCATGAGATCGAGTTGTACATGGAATAATATTATTTTAGTAGGCGCATGGTGCTGTGTTGGCTTGTCATCATTTCATTTTTCACTGTCGCTCTCAATTCATGTACAACTAGATAGAGTGGAATTGAAAATTAATAGGCTGGGTACATAACCCCCTTAAACCTTAAAGCCCAATTTCATGTATTCTTTCTTCACTGTTCTTTGTCCATTTCTTATGGTATTGGCTGGGAGAATTGCTTTAGAGTGGTTTTCAATGGAGAGTCACAAGACCAACACCAAAACCAACGTAATTACTCTGGCCAATCACAATGGACACAAACGGCAGAACAAACAAATCAGAATTCGAGGCAAATACACGTGACCAATGTCAAGCGTGGGAAAACGCATACAACCAAGACACAATTGGCTTTGTGTTGGCTTCTGATTGGTTGAGAAAATGGCGTGAGCTTTGCCAACCAATCGTAGAACAAAGTAAAGCAAAACCAAAGCGAAATTATTTTTGATGCTCATTGACAAACCACTCTAAAATCAAGTCTTTGTTGATCATTTTATGAATTCTCATGGCTTGTACGTTTGATGAAGTAGGGATAATGTAAGGAGAATTCAGATGCTGCTCATAACTAGGCTTTAGAGGGTTTATCACATTTTAGGTGTTTTTTCATTTTTCCTTAAATTTGCCTTATGGTTTTTTACAGGAAGCCTACAGTTTACTTCAAATCATTTTCCCCTATTTTCCGTCATTTCAGCTATCATTTTTGAAAAAAAAAAGTCCATTGCAATGTTTTCCATGGTGGCACATTTGTTTTGCTTAAAACCTTACTACGATGAAAACAAAAGAAATTATTGGTAGCCCTATGAATGAGAAGGAAGAATGAAAAAGAACAGTTGATCAACACATGGCATGCAGAGAAAAACCTGCCCATGGCAGTGGAATATTTCACTAAAATGATGGCTGGATGATGTACAAGTTTTATATTAAGATTTTTTGAATAATTTGTAGGCCTTGTGCCAAAAATAAGGCAACTGTAAAACAAAACTAAACACAACTCAACATTCAGCTTACGGCAGTTATGCTCCTACCTCGCATAATTTCCTTATTGTATAGATGACTCCTCGATTATGAGAAACTTTTTTACCAACCAACTTATTTCTGTCTTTCGCTTGGGTAACCACGCAACTATCGCCAGTGTTATGAGTAGATGATAGCCAAATTAATAGTGAGGAACCAATCAAAATGAGCAAGCTCTCATATCCAATGGCTGTCTGCATAATAACATGAGTTAGCCATTCATTTGTAATCAGTATTTTCAACTGATTTATAATTATTGTACAGAAATTCAGTGTTGTTATTGTTAGTGTCAATTGTGTAGAGTTTATCTGTTTTGTACAGCTTAGGGAAAAATTATTTTCCTTGTCATTAAAAATCGTTTAAAGAAAGTCTCAAAATCTTTGTATACTTAAGATGATGAATTATTATTAAAAAAAAAACACGTTAAAACTTTTTTCGCTATTTGCTTTGTTAATGAGTAAAATGCTGGACATTCCTTTTTTATGGAACCAGGTATTGACTCCTATAGCAGCCAAAAAACATATTAACAAGTGGTAAATTAAAAACCATTAAGATCGACTCTCTCTAAGATCCTCTCAATTATTCAATTCTAATCAAGAAATAGATTTTGCTGATTACTCTTCCATCAACTTCTCTTGACAAGTAGGTAACAAAATGTGCAATAAGATCAAAGAAATGTAACTTTCTTAAAATTTTCTAGTTCGAACTTTTCATGCCACCTTCTGGGGCTCATACCACTAGCAACATTGTCACCTTTACTGCCAGATGTTTTGGTGACCACGAGAAAGCCCTGCAAGGCGCACCTTAATGAGCATGAGAGAATGAATTTGGCCAGATATGTACACACAATTATTAACTTCAATTTTGGCCTTATTTTTCCCAAATAATCAAAATCTTGTCCTTCCTAGCCACTGGAATGTCTGGCAGAAAACCCTTCCATTCTTCAAGGTTTAGGTGGGAACTTCTTTAAGGTGAGCGAAGTTGAAGGAAAGGTTGAAAGAAGCAACAAATATGGAAGGACTGAATGTTTTTCCCATTAAATGAGATCATAGCCAAAGTGAAGGTAAAATGGCAAAATAGTTGCCTTAATTTAGAAGAAATTTCATTTTTCATGTCACAAAACAAAGTTCTTTTATAATGATTTGACAGGACAGCTCAAGATCAGCAATGCTCAATGCATCTTGTGTGGTCAAAAACTGAGAAATTAAAGAAGTTGATGAAATAGTAATATTCGAGTGGCTAAGCTTTAGACCTCATCAAAAAAATCCACTCAAGGACTTCATCAACATCCACAAAAAATTATTAATAATACAGCCCTTGTATTGAATAGTCACATAATTTGCTACTTCCTGGAGGGATAACAGGATCAGTTTCAAACCATTAATCCTGATGCCCTAACCACTTGATCCCCATTCTTCCTGTGTTCTTTAGGTCTTGGAATGACAGATGTAGTGCCCTTGTATTGGGTTCAGGGGAGGGGGGGGGGGCTACTCCATTAATTAAAAGCTATGTGCCACTACAGGAGTAAGGTTTTTGACCCATTTTGGTCTTAAGGCTGAAAATGGGTATGGATTTTAGAGGGCTGGTCTAATAATTTGGATTTTGATACTGATTTTTTTAGTGTTTTCGTTCAGGACTTGCCAATAATTATTGACATAGCTAGATATTACAAATACTTTATATTTTCACTTTTGTACAGTTTTAAACTTTATCATTGGTAGATAATTTTGGAATAGGTCTTTTCTCGTGTGAGCCCCTAGGTTACGCTTGACGCCCCAGGTTTGGCTTGTATATAGTATGACATCCATACGTGTGTTAAAACTGACATAATTATAATTATAATAATAACAACCTTTATTTACCCTCAGCAGTGTTTATAGCACAGGTGCTAGTGGGGCAGAGAATTAAACTTTGCAAAGAAATAATCTAAATTGAACAAAACATGGTTAAAAATCCCAACTGGCAGGAGGCGGGCTAGCTGGCTATTTACAAGCACAGGGGAGGTGTTGAACTCAGGGCTACCGAGAAACATCTCCAGCTAGCAGTCAGAGCAGGACTTGAATCAGGGACCTCTGGATTTCAAGACCACCGTCCTGACCACTTGGCCACATTGCCATCTGAAGACGAGTATTGAAAAATTACTTGTTTTGGTATGGAATGGGCTAAGGGTTTCGAAGATTGGGCAGCATCCCCCCAACGAAAATACACAGGGGTACCCCCTGGACACCTTGGATGTAACTTTATCGAGTCTGCGTTATTCACCACTCCCTGGAAAGCATCTTACATGTACATGATACACTTTGGGCTGCAATATTATTATTTAACATTCGCAAACATTTCTACCAAAAATTGCTCCAATGTTACAAATTGTATAATTCAATTTATTATGTTCCATCTTTCTATTAACATCAATCTAATAATTATCAGGTTAACATATATAAAATGCCGTGAAAGTATGATATGTCCTTGCATGATATGTACATGGCTGGCACAAACTCACAGAAATCTTCACTGTCCCACAAACTGTAAAATTGACATTTGGAGCAATCAAAAAATTTTCATGAAATTTCAATGTGCCTAAATTCTACAATAACTTGAAAAATCTGTGAATGCACTTTGAACTGAGGTAGACATTTTAATTTTACACTGAAATTTCCTTGCTTCTTAAGATTACTCAGCCAATCATACTTTGCATTTAGGTGTAATTTAATTTACAGGTTACTAAAAGATGCCCATTGGGAAGATATTTACAAAAGTAATGGTATCTTTAACAAATTA
Organism: Pavona decussata; assembly: GCF_977016875.1. Lineage (NCBI taxonomy): Eukaryota > Metazoa > Cnidaria > Anthozoa > Scleractinia > Agariciidae > Pavona > Pavona decussata. The sequence goes on along the minus strand of NW_028145663.1, from coordinate 1,420,451 downwards.
AAGGTAGTGTAAAGTTAGGTGAAAGCAAACCAGTGACAACTGAACAATGTAGGCCTACACACGTGTTGCAATAATAACTAATGTTAAAAGGAAATTGCAGTGAGTTTCTCCTCCGCAATAATTATTTTTGTTGTTCATATTCTAGCCTGCAAACAGTTCAGGAGTGGATAACCATGCAAAATTATTTTGAAATAATTTATGCACAATATAATTGCACAGTGTCGAGCCTAAAGTTGACAGTCTCTTTAACCCTTCAATTCCTAATATCATCATGTATATTCTCCCTACTATTCTCTACATATTTATTGTGGGACTAGTTGGGAGAACGTGTTTGTTGATCAATGCATGTCTTCTTTGGTGGTCATTTTCTTCATTCTAATGAACTGTATGTTTAATCAAGCAATCACTATTAGGACTTAAAGGGTAAAGGTTTCATGATAAGCTGCTGTCTATCGTAAAGAGGAGGCCAATACCTACTACATGGAATGATTTATCAGGCAATGGTAAAGTGCATAACTACACATTGCTAACTTAAGCTGCTAACTAAGGAAAACCCTTTATAGGAAGTGCTAGTAAAAATAAATAAGTTTTACAAAAAATATGTACTGAAAATGGGCGCAAAATATTAAGCAGTGAACAAAAGCCAGACTGCTTTAGTCTTCTTCAATTTCTTCAATTCCTTGTTCCGTGGATGATACGCCAGGGTGTTGTTCACTTGACGCAGATGGACCTGGTTTCTCTGGTGAAATTTCATTGCTGGAGTCGTCCTTAGAAAAAAAATCCCCAATGCCTGCAGATTGAACAAAGCTCCCTTAGAATTAAGCTGCAGAATATTGGCTAGTATATTAATATGTCTTTCTGCAATATTCAAGTGCTAGCTTAAAATTGAAGGTGAAAGTGATGATTCCTCTAAATTCCCTCAAATTTGGCAAACAGACTGATTATTGCATCAGAAACATACTTCATATTTACGTTGTGATTTAAAGGCTTGAATTTGCCTAATAACTTAAGCCTGAAAACTGAACCAGCTGAAGTGATCCTTCCTATGATTTAGTTTCTTCTGTTTAACAAGTCTGTTAGGACAAAGTACAGTTGAACCTTGTTATTACGGACACTAAGGGAACAGGAATAAGTGTCCATATTATAGAAGTGTCCGTTTTAGAGAAGTAGGCTTTATATGGATTTCGGTCTCTCAGGGACTAAGTGAACTGTCCGTAATAGAGAGGTGTCTGTGAGGGGAGGTTCTAGAGTATTTTTGGAGAAATTTGGATTCATAAGGGAGAAATTTGTTACCTGTGCCCATTTCCCAGGCAGCCCTTCGTTGTTGACACACAATTTTTTTTAGTTAGCAAATTTCTACCCTGCAAGCAGAGCTACTTCTAGCCCGGGAAGATCAAAGGGTACCCTGCTCACAGGGTAGAAGATTTGGTATTTTCATGTAAATTCAAAACTTTAAGTATAAGTAGTTGTTTAGTTCAAAAAATGTTTGACAAAAAAGATGAACTATGAAAAATAACTCTTACAAAAACCCATCATAATTGCTTTAAAAAAGTAGTCACCAAAAATTAAAGGGAAAAATCACTTGGAAATCAAAGCAAAGCACCATCACTAATGAGGTACCAGGTTGCTAGAATCTGCTTTTAATTTATAAAACATGCAAATTTGTTAAAAGTAATCCTATACATCCAGTACCTTTTTGCCACTTTGGAGACGGCCACCATTTGACAGGATTTCCACCAGCATACTTGCTTTTGCCTGCGCTGGTCGGTGAACCAAGGCTACTTGCGGCTGATGATGAACCTCCGACTTGTTTACGAGGGGCTTTAGCACCAGCAGCTATAACAAAAAATATTTTAAATCGGTGCTCTGAGTTATACGAGTAATACAAAATTTTCAAAGAAATAAATACATTATGATTGGTCATTGTTCCAGATAAGGGAGGGGTCTCGGGTCAAAGCTGACTTCCTGACCCAATGTGCAGTTTCAGAAAATATCCACCCCCCCCCCCCCCCATGGAAGGTTTTTGTTTTGCACCCTCCTCCCCCTGGGAAATTCCAGTTTAGCTTCGATAGATAGATAGATAGATAGATAGATAGATAGATAGATAGATAGATAGATAGATAGATAGATAGATAGATAGATAGATAGATAGATAGATAGATAGATAGATAGATAGATAGATAGATAGTTTATTCACCTTAAAAACTTGCAGCCAAGAGCTGAATTGCGATAAAGTTTACAAATGCAAAATTACAATCGTGCTAAATTATAACTAATTAAAGGGCTTAACAAATAAATAAAAAGGAGATGATCTAACATAATTTACCATTTATAAACCGTATTAAGAATCACAAATTATATCTTGTTCTCAACTACTGTAAACAAAACTTAAAAGAAAACTATTCTTGCATCTTTCAGTTTTACACTTCGGACAAATAAAAGTTCTTTGTTCTCTCAGGTGGTAGCTTGGCTGGTATTTACTTGGAAGAAGATACTTTGCTTCTAAAATTTTGGCTTTTAAGATCCTTCTCCCCCTCGGAATTTCCGATGACCTTTCATGGGGTGGGTATGGATTAAACTTAACTGGTTAAACTTGAGAAGATAGATAATATACATACTCTTGTTGACTCCTTAAAATTCTTCAGTGACCCCTTGCCATTGAAAGTTCATTATATTTTCATAAAAGAATTTATTATGTATGCAAACCTGTCATAGGCATTCATTTCTTGAGTTATAATGCACTCGGGCTGCATTTTCATCATGGGTGTAAGAATGCAGAATTTTTAATACATAATTTAAAAACAAAGTAACATAAAAATAGTAACAGATATTAAGCTTATATTCAGTTCATAACTAAAATTATGTTATCAAGTTTCATCAACATCCTAGAAAAACACACACAAATCCTGGGACATTAAATCAAAGAAATAAAGAACTTGCTCCTCATACATTGTTGAACACTTGGAAATTTTTAAAAGACTCGAGAAGTGCTTCTTAGTTGAATGAAAAGTGCATTCAGCTCATTAATTACGAGGAGACAAGGAAATTGTTGATTGCATTGTGGTAGAGTATGAATGGAGCGATACATGTAATTTTAACGACATTTATATGGATCACATAATTTCTTAACAGTAAATAACGACTTAGGTCTAAACAACATGATAATTGAAATTAACAAAGCGGCTTTCTAAAAATTCAAAAACCTTTTAACCTACTTTTTTTGTATAAAACTTCTTAAGGACTTAAGCTTAAGTTAGGATACTTCTTAAAAACTCAGTTACTGCTATCACGGCATCTAAATCATGGCGAAATAGCCGGTTCATAGATCTATTCTATAAGGCTTAAGTAGTTCTGAAAGTTATTAAATCGATGCGAAATTACGCAAAGAAGGTCCAGAAAAAGTCGATTCGAAATAGCAGGAAAAAGGTAGACTCTCAAACCAAACCAGTGAAATGAACATGATTTCCCGCAAAATTAGATTCCGCCGCCCGACGGGGGTTTAAAATTAACTTATAAATCTTTCCTTCAAGTGCGATCTCTTGGAGCATAACTATTTCACCCACCTTTTCTTCCAGCTCCGTCCGCTTTCGTTCGAACCATTTTCCTCACTAAAACGAGTCTGAACTCAACTTTATCGCCGGTTTAATACGGTGTAACGCGATCAAACGCTCGATCGAGAAATCAAAATGTCTTCCCTTCGATCGAATATTCCCGCCTTTTTATCCCGCCACATCAAGACGAGGCTATTCCGTCGTTACTATAGCAACACACCGAGAGGAGGCTACATACAGAAGCGCTGGTATTTGCAGCATGAACTTTGATTGAGCTTTTGGTTTGGGAAGTTTTGAAAGCGATCTTTCATACTTTCTTTGGTTTTGTTTCTTCTATTTAGGTAAGTCTTAACTTAAGGAGGTTGAACGATTCGTTGATAGTTTGTAGTGAGCGTTAAAAGCTGATAAAATGGTAATCTAGCTGATTTTCGTTGACATCTTGAAGTTGAACTTCTTCCGCCGACTTCATGTTTGGGTGTATAATAAATCTTCAGACTCCTTGAGTACTGTAAACTTAGAATATATAAAGATGCGTTTTAAGAATGTTATTAAGATTTAAGAAAGCAGTTTTCACTTCTCTTTATTCGCTATGCATCTTTTATTTTCCAGAATCTGGCAGCCAAACTCGCTTAATTGAAGAAAGAAAATATTAAGCTAAATTAAGTAGCAATAAACAAAAATTAATGTATTATCTAGCTATGTTATGTACGAGGCAGAAGAACTCTGACAAAAAGACAGAAAGGTTTGTCAAACAAACATAAGTATATCTATTTTTGGCTAGTGTTATGTGATCACAAATAAATATTTACTGTGGGAATCGATTAAATATACAGGGTTCTGCTCTGTGAATGTTAGGCCTGGCGGTTTTCCCATAATTGGGAACTGAAGTCTCAGAAAATGCAGGATTTCTCTATTTCCTGACAGTCCCAGATTTTACTTACTAGTTTGATTATTTATGTAAATATGTAACCTTAGACATCCCCCAATCATCTGAGATGGTTGGATGCAGCCCATAGACTGCTGTGATGTTGAGGGATCATTTCTGACAGATGAACAAATAAATTTTGACTGTCCAGGAAAGTTGGTGATATGTTAAGTTCAGTGCTGAGCCTCTAAACTCAGCTGCCTACGTTCACACATAAGGCTTCAACATACTTTTGCCAACCGTCCTATATGAACTGCAACCAGTGCTTAGTTTGTTTTGATGTGAAAACATTTTTACTAGATATTTTAACTCATGTCATCTTATATTCTTTTCACAGTGTATAAACCTTCATTACTTGTTTGTATAAACCAATCCCTTTTTCATTATGTTTATAACATACAGGATAAAAGTATAATCATGGCAGAAGTGATGAACAAGATAGCCACTCAGAAGACTGGTCCAGAATTCCTTGCCGCTTCTCATTTTACCATAAGCCATGAGGACCGCTGGGCTCCCAGCAAGGACCCACATGTGTACAAGAGTACATTTAAGAAAGATTACCCACCCCTCCCTCTAACTAAAAGGGAGCGCATACCTTCACCATCTCCTGCGACAATCATGCACAAGGATGGCCGCTACAATGACAAGTGTTCCATGACTAGAGGCCACTTTGTTGAAAAACCTCTTGGAAAGCAAGATTATGCCAATTCCACATCTGCATTGACGAAGACAAATTTCAAGATGGATTCTGACCAACAGTTGAAGTCATTCCAGACAACGCACAAAGAGTATTATCCTGTTCGATCTCTTAATGAGGCCAGGAACCCTGCTGCTACAGGAAAGAGCGACTGGATGCGAAGCTACCTCCCACAAGGTGAGCTGGCCAGCTCCACCTAATTTGAAGGGGTGCCTGGAATATACCCTAAGTGACTTCTGATAAACTGCTCAAGATTCTCCCTCCAAAACTACCTTGCATTTCCTTGTAAAGAGGGGGAGAATTTGACGTGAGCTCAAGAGTCACTTAAGGACTTTTTTCCATGCATCACTTGATTTGTGAAACTTGGTACCACATACACTGTATGTAAATTAGTCACACAATGTTATTACTATACCTGCCAACCTTTTTCTAGTCAGGTGCATGAGATTTTTGTCTTCTCATTGGCCAGAACTCTGACGACATTCTGATGATTTCTGAACATTGGCAAAGATGTCCAAAGATTTCCAAACATTGCAAATTAAAGATACATGTAGCTCAGGAGTTTCTACTGAGCCATAGTGAGCTGAATGGGCTAATTTACTTCCCTAATACCTAAATTTCCTTATCGAAGTACAATGGTAGTGCTGCATGCAAACGCACAGTACATAATTTTTTATTTAACATTATAATTTTGATGTGCAGGTGACAAAGAGAAGGAACTGTGGCCGCAGTCAGACTATCGTAATAAGTTCTTGGGAGAACAGTTGGGTGTAAGAGATGTGCTACAGCCTTTGGACAAACACTCTGGACCTCCCACTATCAGGGGAGATGCTAGAACCCATCACTTGGGTCAATTTACAACAACAACTAAGTCAGAGTTTGTTGGTCGTTATGTGCAAAGGCATCATCTAATGGATCCAGCATTGAGGGTAAAAAAAATCCCATTGATCACACTATTCAAAGAAAGTAATTGAAGGGCTTGGTTGGATAGTATGCTAAGAGGAAATGGGCAATTCCAGAAAATATCCATACCCAACAACGGACAGAACTTTCCATACATTTGTCTGTATAGCGAACCAGCCGTGAACTGCTGCTAAAAATAGTTCGCGGGAAAAAATACAGGGAAATGTATGGAAAGTTCAAAACACGACTGGATACTTTCTGTCACAGCTACATCCCCCAAATTTTTTTCTTTAAATCCTTTTCCTAGTGCCAAAAGTTTCCAATTCATGAATTTTTCAGAAGCGATGTTTTATAAAAATTATTTGACATTGGATTTCCATACAAACACTGTTATTTCAAGCCTGTTTGCCTACCCGTCAAAACGGCGTCGAAAACCGTGATAAGGCCTATTATGGAAATCCATCTCCAAAAAATTTGAAAGTCCACGCTGAACACTTATTTAACATTATTTTTTCTTGAAGACTGATGTTAAACACTATCTTTAGTAAACAATTTTATTTTTTCGATGAATTATAGGATAGGGGATCAAGCATTCCTCAAGGTGATCAGGGGAAGTGTAATTATTCCACATCAACACAGCAGGATTCCTTTCAGAAACCAGGATTAAAGGGTTTCACTCCTTTTGACAGAGAAGATGCTGTCAACAGACTAAGGAGAACTACATTTCAACTTGGTGATAGACGGGTTCCTAGGCATCTCCAGACCACAGCAGCAGACTCTTATCCATCTCGTTTAATGGCAGGTAAAGTAAGCTTTACTGTTATATATGATTTCTGACTTTCATCTGATTAAAGATCTGAGTTATTTGAGTCTGATCATTGCCATACATCCTGGGTTTTTTTTGTTGTTGTTGTTGTCATTTTGTTTTGTTTTTAATAAGACTTGAAATTTATCAATGCTCACAAATAACCCAGGATTAGCTTTAACAGACTTTGTACAACTGCACCCAGGAGATTGATTCAGATTATGTTTTTAAATTGTCAGTTTGTTCAGTTTTGTTTCTGTTTAAATGTCTTAGACAGAAACAGTGGTGCTGACCTTGACATGGGAAAGAGCAGCTTTCCAGAAGGGGACATGGATCCTTTAAGAGCTCACGAGAGAATTAGCAAAACTACAAATGATATCTTCTTTGGCAATGTAAGTCAAACTGTAGATAAATAAAACAACAACAAATACTGAAATAACCCAACATACCAAGGTTTGCTGTGTCAATTTGAAGGTCAGTTTTCCAGGACACTTTCAAAGACAAGGACTAATTTAACCAGAGTCATGGCATTTTTGTAAAGAAATCCAGAATTCACATTTTTTCAACCCCTCCCCCCCCCCCCCCAAAAAAAAAACCTTTTATTGTTTTTCCATATAAAGCAGTTTGGTTTAAGAAATCCAGAATTCTTATTTTTCAACCCCCCCCCCCCCCCCCCCAAAAAAAAAATTTTGTTGTACATGTGATCATAAACTCAAAATACTGATATTAACTTTAAAGGGCAAAATTCTGTGAAAAAGTACTCATACAGCATTTTTATTTTTAATAATTCCAAACAGCCTGCAACTGGACTTAGAAACAAAATAGTTGATGGGTCCCATCTTCGAACTGAGTCGCATGTTGACTTGGGAGCAGCTAGAGGAGCACGTTTTTACGATACATCAATGAAGTCGGACTTCAAAGCAGTATCAGCTCCTTACAAAAAAGCACCAGGGATGACGACAAACAGCAGCATACCTCTAGACTATTACAGTAAGTAAAGTAGTTGAAAAACTAACAGTGTGGTGTAGATCTCTTTCTAAATCCTTAAAAAAAACCCTCCCCTTTTGGAGCAAGAAGTATATTTATTTAACACCTCACCCCACCCCACCCCCTCCCCTTTCTTCCTTGCTCTCTTACTCTTTTCTTTTCAAGGTCCTCTCGTAATAAAACCAGTAAATTTAACAACGTTAAGGGAGCTGAATTATAAATTCAAGACTAGCATTTTTCCATGAGTCTGACTGAGGCTTTTGTTGCATTGCAAAAAAAAAGACAACCAAATGCAAGTTTTAATGCCGAAATAATTATGCCTTATATGATTTAAGCATGCATTCATAATTATTCAGAACTTGCCTGCAAGGCCAACTAAACATACACTGTATACTGATACCTGAAAATGTGAATTAAAGGCTGGAAGTAATGTTCAACACAGTACATGTATGTAGTTGGAGGAATGTTGTCATTGTGTCTAGATTAGCCAGGGTAGTTGGGTTTACTTGAACATTTCACTTGTCTTCCTACAGGTGGCAAGCCTATGACTATTCCCACAAGCTGGAGTGATTTTCCATCACATGCTGGTGTTCCAAAACTCATTCCTAATCCCATAGCAGTTGATAATGTAAGTAAAACAATTTGCTACAAATTATTGGCAAACTTGTGCAAGTACGGGAGAGATGCAGTGTAAGCGACCTTCCTTCAAAATTAAGTCTCAAATCGGAAATATTCAACAGAGTTGCAGAGCCCTTTCAGAGACTTCCTAGGGCAAACTAAGTGATGGTTCCTAATTCTTCAGAAGACTGTGACATTTGGTAGATTCTTTCATCTCAAGTATTAATATTTTGTCTCCACCTGTGTTTTGTAACTTTTGTGGTATAGTGCTTTAGTGAGGAGTTTAGAGGCTGGACTCAGAGAGACAGACAGAAATGGTCAAACTGAATGAACATGATTATTATTTTACACTGTCAACAAGACTGATAATTTCGCTGCACCCAGCAGCCAATAGTAATGGTTAGGAGTGTTAAATAAAGTATTAAGGCACAACGAAAATTATTTGTATAATAATTGTAACATTTGTTTTTGCAGCTCAAAAAATCACATATTAAACCTCCAATCCCAGAAGAAAGAGAGTTTAGCACAACTCATCAAAGAACCTACACACCAAAGAAAACATCAAGAAGAGGTGTTGATGCTGGAAGCTTGCAGAAAAGTTCAGTTCCACTGGGAACTCTTAGTGATTATATTTAAACAGTTTGTAAATCGCTCAGTGATTAACTTGTCTTTGTAAATGAAAAATAAAAATGTATTACATTTAGTTCTTCTTTTTGTCAGAATAAATATTTATTAGCACTCTAGGAAAAAATAGGATCAAATGACAGGATTCACTCATAGCTTGGTGGTAAAAATATCATTAATTAATTGAATGACCTTCAATATTTCTCAACGTATTTGTAGACATTGGCAAATCAAACTCTGTCTTATTAAGTATGGTCATTTTTTACACTGAAAAAACACAAGGTTCAGTTAAAAAGGTTCCTGTAAATATGAATATTAATGTATAATAATGTTTATGGATGACATGTATGTACTGTTGAATTGAAAAAAAAAATGTCTTGTAAGAAAATTCTGTACTCTATAATTCCAGTGTGGACTCAGCATTGTGTGTGCTGCTGCCTGTGTAATTTCTTCCTTAAATAATTTTTTTTTTGTTTCACTGAACGTGGCAACTTGGTGTACTCTGTCTACATAATAATTTATTAGGACTTGCAACTATAGAGGAACCTCTTTAAATATGCAGATACCAATGGCACAGACATGGGATTTCATATTATGAAGGAGTCCTTGTTAAAGAAAGCAAGTTTACACAGGCCGCATTTCTGTCTGAATGTCTGCGTTTCATGTTGAATACAATTCAAGTTATCAATAAATAAGAATCAAAACTATCTCAACTCTGTTCCCTCTCACAATTTTTGGTGTGAGTGTGTCACCTAGTTCTTCAAATCCTGACCCTATGTAAACCAAAAATAAATCATTTTCCTCACTTACTATCAGGAGATGACTATTAAAATGCATTTCTTGTTTCCAAACCTGATGTTGGTCAACAAGTTAATCGTAAATGAATCAAACTTTATAACATCCAAGGGTGATGTTTCTCATCTCCATTCCATCCTGACCAACCCCTCCTTAACCCTTTAAGGACAGTGCCTATTAATACCGAAGTATTTTTGTGCGGTTTATTACTATGCGGGAAAAGCAGATCTTAGCAAGGCCTATTGGAATCCAAAAAGAAAATTGGGGGTAACCATGCGTTTTTCAGAGACAATTAAACATTAGTATCTCTATGGGATTTTTTCCTAAATTGAAGCCTAATTATCTCTGAAAAATGCATGGTTACCGCCAAATTTCTTTTGAAATACCAAAAGCATTTGCTAAGTTCTGCTTTCTCCGTATAGTTTTAAACCGCGCAAAAATATTCCTGTATTAGTAGGCACTACCTATAGGAAACCCGAGTATCTTGCAATGCGCAGAACGTGTGCGCAGTAACAATAGTAGGCACCGTCCTTAAGCCCTCCCTAACAGTGATTAGCATCAAATATTATTTATTCTTGTAATATCAATACTTATTCAACCTCTGAGGTCATGAGAATTAGGGCTATGATCATCCAAGGTGGATTTTCTTGATACATTTTTAATAACTTCTCCCCAGTACTTTTATGAGGAATTAATATGGGGACAAGATAGGAGAATTTGTTTGTTGATATTAGGGGTTAAAGGGTTATATTTAGGTCTCTGAAGATGCTACAACAGCCGAGCTATTTACTACATATAATAAAAAAAATTCTGGTAATTTCAGTTGCAGATTTCTATTGGGGAAGAAAATGTTCCATTTACCCCCAGGAAATGGATAACAACCCTGGTTAATCAGGAGGATGTGTTTAATCAGCAATCAAATGTTTCATGTACCGATTAATAAAATTGAGGGTTGGATCAGAGATCTGACACCCTGAGACCAGAATCCAAGGTTATTAAAACCTGTGCTGTATTTGTGGTGTCAGGGGTCAAGAATATTTTTACACACTTCTGGGACTGGGTGTCAGAAATTTAGGTCCAAAAATGGGTTCAGTGATGGAAAAATACACCTAGTAACTACCCCGAAGTACTGCCCAATGCAAAACACATTCCTTTCCAATAAGGTATCATGAACATGTCCTTAAATTCACACACTGCAGCAAATCACTTTTCCCTTGGGTTGTGTATATAGCTTAGCGTGTGGCAGTGTGCACATTACGTTTTAATGTTGACACTTCACACACTGCTTTTCAATACTTTATTCACTTCCTTTACTATTACTGGCACATTTGCACTTACTTATTAAGTAATACATTTTACACCCCATATCTTAAACCCTAACTAGTGACATTAACTTCAAATTAATCTACATGTACATCCTTGTTGTATCTTTGTTCTTGAAAAAGAATGATGTGCCAGATATAAGGAAAGAGTTGCTTCAGCGCAAGTAAACTACCAAGGTATCCGCAACTCCAACATTGTCTGCAATAAATAAAATGAAAATAACCTGCATTTAATTAGTCTTAAAAGGACATTGTTAGCGTGATCAGTTGGCAGCCAAATGATTTTATTTATTGTTTATGTATTTATTTTATTTTAACTAACAAAGGTGCTTTCTGATTGTTTCCCTGAGTTGTTTGAATTTTGCTATTACAGACCCCTACGACTATTTATTGGTTTGAGTTCATAGATTTGTGTTTTCGAAAAAAATTCAAAAGTAAACTGTTTCATGTTAAGTATAAGGAACCTTAAATTACATTTGTGTGTTCCTCAAGCTTTGCAAAAGTTAACCAAGAAATAAAATTGTTTCATGAAAGAAGAGCACAGGCTGATAAAGGAAAAAATAAATTTGCTTTTTTGACTCCTTGAAGTGTCTTAACCAATTAGAAAATAGATGTAGCAACAATACCATGCCTTAGATAAATTTGTAAATTAAGGGGGCCGCAAAAATAAAGCACTTATCATTTGAAGGGTTTCTCGTGGGCACAAATGGCTCCAAACTTGCCCAGTTTTAGTATCAACTGCAGATTTTACAAAAAGTGTCTTACATGTAAATGTGGATCCATACTAATTTTGCTTTTTACCTTAAGGTTGAATTTTAAGGATTTGATTACACGAAACTGTCACTACATTAAAACAGGCAAGCTTCCTGGTACATTAGCCTTTGCACAATAAATTTAATTATAACTTGTAGGGTTTGGCATACTAAATCAAAATCTGCAGTAAACGCTAAGACTTTGCAAGTTTGGAGCATTTTTTTCTGACTTCTTGGCTAAAAAAAGCTACATATAAGCCCCCTTTGTACAAAACCCTTCATTTACAATAGCGTTTTTTTTTTGTTTTTTTTTTTGGTCCATAAACTTCTAAAGAAAGAAATTATTCATTCAAACAATTATTTTTTCCAATATGGTCCTAATGCTACTTCAATAAGTAAATGCATTATTGCATAGTTAAATCCAATTTTCTATTCATGAATGTGATCTGATCTACTCATACTAATAGTGCCTTTTCATCCCAAAGGAATTCCCAAAAGGATCCATGGTAAAATTACTATGGAGTCTCCATCCCTTCTAAGTAGGCCAATCGCAGCAAATGCATGAGCTGCAAGGTTAGGACTCCCATGGGCTTCTGATTGGGGTTAATGTTGTGACATCAATGAGGAGGCAGTTCACTTGAGTTGTTTCTCGGTAGCCCCGAGTTCAACTCCTCGGCCACGCTTGTAAATAACCAGCTGGTCTCTCTCCTGCCAGTTGGGATTTTTAACAATGTTATTTTCAATTTTATTATTTCTTTATGAAGTCCAATGTTCGGCCCCACTAGCACTAGTGCTATAAACACTGCCGAGGGTAAATAAAGGTCATTTAATTTTTTTTTTAATTTTTATGACATTGAAATATAGGTGGTTTGTCTGAGGATTTTTAAAATTAATAAAGTTTTACAAGATAATAATTATCGTAAAACACAGTTAATGGAGTGTGACGCTCTTGAGCTCTCATCACTTTTGTTCAGTTGTGTCTGAAAACTACTGTCAGTAGCATTACGTACATAATGCAATCGGGACATGAATGTAATTTTACTCTCTCTCCTAATACAATAGCAATTCTTTTATCGTGTTGCAATTCCGTCTGCTACATTTACATCCTGCATTTTGAATGGCTAAAAGGCATAAACACCTCTGTTCATGTCTTGTAGAGTACTACATGAATCTATTGCATTCAGTGGTACTTTACTTGCCATTGGCTTAGTCCACGACATGTCTAACTATAAAAGGTCTAGAAACAGTCTGAGTATCACTTCCTTGCTGTATTTCTTACTGTCAGGTCTACATTTAGTGTCTCTAAAAAATTTGTAATTCCAACCCTTCCCTAAACAGAGGGTAGGGGAGGAAGAAACAGGCCTATAGCAAGGCTAAGACAACTGGGAAGCCCAAGCAAATTTTTAAACAAAACTACCCTCACCCCATCCCCCCCTCAAAAAACAGACTGATTCAGGTGTTTACAATAATAATAATTATTGTAAGATGCAAAGAGAACGTCAAAAAAGCAGTAGATTTAGTAAGCAAAACAATAACTTTTCACCTGCATCACACTTTTTGGTACATTTCTTTACCATTTCTTTTTCTACCACATGAAATTTCCTAATTTTACGTTTGAAGAAGGACGTAAACAAACAACAACAAATTTTTCTTGCTCTTTTTAAATTGGGAAGCAGGGAGGAAGAATCTGACTGCAGGAGAATTTCTTTTTCTGTGGCTCTTGAGAGGACATATTTGTCTGGCTTTCGACAACGTGTGAACACTAAATTGTTATAAACTGAGGACATTTTTTTTTTGCTATGAATGAGCGGATGTCTTAGAAAATAAAACAATTATAGTTTATTTCAACAGCCTTTACGACTTAAGATGGGTTGATTTAGATCCATTTTAGTTCTTATTTCCGATTCACAAGGTAGGGGTGCCTTTGTTGTCGTTGTATATATAAGCAAACTGTTAACAAAGGAAAGTGACAGGTACATGTAGTAAACAGATTATTAAAGGTTGTGAAAAGGCAGTAACTGTTGTAACGTACGTCAGAATTCAATACTGATTGATGCACATTAATTTGTTTTAATTATATATTTTTTGGCACATTGTTTTTTAACCTCCAAAAATTCTGGTGGAGGGGGTGGCTCAAGTCCCCCCTGTCCCTCCCCCTGCTATAGGCCTGAGAAATCCAGGTGGGGGAGGAAGAAATCCAGGTCCAGTTCTGCAAGGCTGCTGTCTGCACAGGGGTGCTAATCAACAAAGGAACAGGAATGTGTGAATTCTTTCACATTTTAGACAATTTTAAAAAAATAATGTTGGTTAACTCACTGTAGTCAATCCATTTGGTATTTACAGACAGTTTGCTGTATATTACGACGTTTCTCTTGAAGTGCTTCTCCCAGTTGCATGGGCTTCCAGTAATCATTAGCCACCCAGCATCAGCGGAGCAGGATGCATAGATGCTGTTAATGAAGAAGTAACGATGGTGCGCTCGATTTCCAGTGATGGAAAAGTAGTTCTTTGGCTCGGTTTTGATGTCAGACCAGGGGCTCTGAATCAATCTAGAGAATGAGAACCAGGTGAGATTATCTGATCCTTGGGCATTGAATTTCAGCTCCTTCATCATGTTCTTTCCTTTGTACAGAGCAACTCTGGCCTGAAAACCGGGAACATGGTATTTAAGCAATCTTAATCTTAGGGAGGACATAGCATGGCTACACTGTAAGTGACATCAGCAGCACAGACTTGTTATCTGGATGTCCCAGGTTTGAGTCCCCACACTAAGCTCTGACCACTCTAGATGGATTTGTTTCACAATAGTCTCCTGTTGAAATCCTCAGCCACAACTTGTAAATAGCTTGCTGCTCATGGTTAGCTTCCCATTGATTGGGATTTGTAAAAGTAAATGCAATGTTGGTTGATATATGATCTGTAAATTACACCAATCAACATGCACTGATTTACAGCTGGTTACCTCAGATGCACCAAATTCCTTCCATTTCAACACTATCCTGTTCTTATAGTGACTGTGGTGCCTTTTGGTGACATCAAGAGCTGCCATGACTTTCTCAGAGTATGTCTGGTTCGAAGTGTAAGTGTTATACACATCTGTACCAGTTCCAGAAACAGCCTTAAATACCATGGTCCAGCCTAATGATAAAACACCACAATTTAATCAAACAAAAAAACAGTGGAAGGGCCAACATCCTAATTATACACCACATGATAGAGTGACTAATAGCTAGTCTACAAAATAATTATTATTACACTGTCACCAACACAGTCTTTGGCACCCTGAGGCAATAAGGATGAACTTTTTAATCAATGATGAGTAACTAACTAACTAACTAACTAATTTCTTCTGTGTGTATTTTCACTTACCCCCAGCAACCATATCACAGTAAACAGGAAATGGATCTTTGCTGCCTATAAAAGAATAAGAAGAAGTCTTAAAAAGAAAAGGTTAATATGTACCGACATAAGATCTCAAGATTTGGGAACTGGAATAAGCAACTTGGAAAGAAAATTGCTATAAAATATGATGTCTTGAAAACAAGTCCATACCTGTTTTCAGACCTTAAACCTCTAAAATCCATACCTATTTTGAATTCAGACTTCAGACCATTAAATATTTTAAAATAACTGTCAAAATTCCCACGTAATGATTGGCTCATATTAGCTATTGTCTATAAGATCGAGAACTGACAATAGAAATTATGTCAGATGTAACAAGCATGCTTTCTCTAATGGAAAGAAAAGCCAATTCCACTTGTACTTTTCCCATGTTATTGTAAAAAACAAATAGACAACAGTTTTCTATGGTTTATACTCTCCCATAAAATGATGTCATAAAATATTCAAAACTTAACAGTGAACAGTTTAGGCTGTTTTCAGACTAAAATGGCTCAAAAACCATATCCTTGCAGAATTGCACAGTCATGTACATATATAATTATAATTGAGCTTACGTATAATAATATGAAAACCGTCATGGGCGTAATTGTTTATGAACTAATGCAAAGCGATTAACCTCGAGTCTTCTTTGTGAAGAAAGGGCCCCAGGAAATAAAAAGCTACCAAATCGATAAAGAAAACAAACTGTTGAGAAATGGGTCAAAAATAAGGTTAATTTCGTGCGAGATGATCCCGGAAATGTGATTGCGTGACGCTAGGGTTAGTTAAAAATTGAAAATGTATCCTGTATTTGACGAAGAGACGGTTTTGGTCTCAGTCTGCATTTTATACCCAGTCTGCAGTCTGCAGTCTGCATTTTATACCCAGTCTGCAGTCTGCAATCTGCAGTCTGCAGTCTGCATTTAATACTGACCGCATTGAAAACCATGCACCAATCATAGTATACGCATAAGACCTTTGATTGATCCCCTTGAACTTCATTGATGACTTTGTTTTCTAAAGCTGCCGTTATACGTTGAAACTTTTAGCTGAAACTTGTGTGCAACCGCACTGCAAAACAAGTTTCAGCAGGCATTGCACCATGTAACATGGTCGGTTTTGTGAAACTTTTTCGAACTTCCATTGCGAGACAAGTTTCACGAAAAGGAGAACTGCTTTCTACTTCTGCAATGGCTCACAACTGTCGCAGTGGTGAAGAAACAAGAGTTTCACCGTGTAACACCACTTCGCGAAACTGGTCTCGTTCACCATAATATTTGCACACAAGTTTCAGCTAAAAGTTTCAACATGTAACGGCGGCTTAAGAGGTCCGCTACAAAAGTAATTATACATTTAAATTGGTGGGAGTGAAAAATGTAATGGTTTTTGCACATTAATTTCACATCACCCTGAATTACATAATAATATTAAGTAGAAAGATCAAAACATCTATTCAGAGCATGGTACACAAATTAATGTGGGATAGAAACTGAATTACAAATCAGCCCTACTTAGAAGCCAAAATTTTAACAACATCACAGATCTATTGGGCAGCAGGTGGCTATTAATCCTACCATCCTAAATCAGCCCAGTCCTGTTAACATGAGTGCATATTTATGGACTGCTATGACTATTTATTGGTTTGAGTTCACAGATTTGTGTTTTTGAAAAAAATTCATAAGTAAACTGTTTCATGTTCAGTAGGAACCTTTTACATTTGTGTGCCCTTCAAGCTTTGCAAAAGTTAAGCACGAAATAAAATTGTTTCATGAAAGAAGAGCACAGGCTGATAAAGGAAAAAAATAAATTTGCTTTTGACTTCTTGAAGTGTCTTAACCAATTAGAAAATAGATGTACTGTGCTTAAGATGAATTTGCAAAAGAGCCGAAAAAATGTTAATCAAAGCATTTATCACTTGAAGGGTTTCTTGTGGGCATATATGGCAGTCCAAACTTGCCCAGTTTTAGTATTAACTGCAGATTTTACAAAAAGTGTCTTACATGAAAATGTGGATCCATCCTTTTTACCTAAAGGTTGAATTTTAAGAATTTGATCACATGAAACTGTCACTACATTAAAACAGAGGCAAACTTCCTAGTAAATTAGCCCTTGCACAATAAACTACTGATACCTTGTAGGGTTTAGAGTACAAAATCAAAATCTGCAGTAAAGGCTTAAACTGAGCAAGTTTGGAACATTTTTTTCTGACTTCTTGGCTAAAAAAGCTACATATAAGCCCCCTTCTTTTTTTTTTTTTTTTTTTTTTTTGCAAGTTTATAGCATCACCTCCAGCTTGGTCCATAAACTTCTAAAGAAAGAAATTATTCATTAAAGCAATAAATTTTCCCAATATAGTCCTAATGCTACTTCAATAAGTAAATGCATTATTGTATAGTTAAATCCAATTTTCTACTCATGAAATCAAAGTGATCTGATCTACTCATACTAATAGTGCCTTTTTACCCCCAAAGGATTCCCACAAGGATCCATGGTAAAATTACTATGGAGTCTCCATCCCTTCTAAGTAGGCCAATCACAGCAAATGCATGAGCTGGAAGGTTAGGACTCCCATGGGCTTCTGATTGGGATAATGTTGTGACGTTACATGACAAATATAGATGGTTTGTGTAATTACCACTTTAAAAGGTCAAGGATGTTTAAAATTAATAAAAGTTTTACAACATAATTGTAAAACACAGTTAATAGAGTGTGATGCTCTTGAGCTCTCATTACTTTTGTTAATTTGTGTTAATAAAACTATTGTAGCATATTTACGTAATGCATACGGGACATGAATGTACTTTTAGTACTCTCTCCTTGGACAATAGCAATTCTTTTAGCATGTTGTAATGCCATCTGCTACATTTATATCCTTCATTTTGTACGGTTAAAAGGCATAAACACCTCTGTTCATGTCTTGTAGAGCACTACATGAATCTATTGCATTCAGTGGTACTTTACTTGCCATTGGCTTAGTTCACGACATTCATGTATCTCTAACTATAAAAGGCCTAGAAATAGTCTGAATATTACTTCCTTGCTGTATTGCTTACTGTAAGGTCTACAATTAGCGTCTCTAAAAAATTTGTAATTCCGAGACTTCCCTAAAGAGAGGGTGTGGGAGGAAGAAACAGGCCCATACCAAGGCTAAAACAACTGGGGGCCCAAGCAAATTGTTAAACAAAACTACTCCCACCCACACCCACCCCTACTCAAAAAACAGACCGATTACGGAATTTACATGTAAGATGCAGAGAGAACGTCAAAAAAGCAGTAGATTTTAATTAGTAAGCAAAACAATAACTTTTCACCTGCATCACACTTTTTGGTATATTTCTTTGCCGTTTCTTTTACGTGGAGTCTACCACGTAAAATTTCCTAATTTCACATTTGAAAAAGGACAAACAAACAACAACAAATTTTTCTTTCTTTTCTTTAAATTTTGAATTGATCAGTAAGAATCTGACTACAGGAGAATTTCTTTTTCTGTGGCTCTTGAGAGGACATATTTGTGTGGCTTCCAACAACGTGTGCATGAACACTAGAACGCCTTTGTTGCTGTTGTATATAAAAGCAAACTGTTAATGAAGGAAACTGACAGGTAGTAAACAGATTATTAAAGGGAACCTCCACTCTGACAACAAATTGACGGTTAAGTGTTGGAAATAGTGCCAAAATATAAATTTTAGTCTAAAACATAGAAACAACATTCACGTGTGTTAAAAATTAGATATGATTATCAGCTACTTTCGCTTTTGAATTTCCTGGGCGAATCCATTTTGAATTTTATGATGTGTAATGGTTGCCACTATTGTTTTTCAGCAGAAGTTCTTTTGTGTGAAACAATGTTGAGCAAACGTATTACGTCATGAAATCCAAGATGGCGGCGCCGGGAAATTTAAAAGCAAAACGTTAATATGTTTCCAGAGTGGAGGTTTCCTTTAAAGGTTATGAAAAGGCAGTTGTAGCATCTGAATTCAAGACTGATTGATGCACATTAATTTGTGTAAATAATTTGAGAGCCACTAAAACTCCAGTTCTCATGTTAAAACATAATTACAAAACTGGGAAAACTCCAACAAACAAACAACTCCTGTACATGTCACAGTGAATCTTACCATTAAGTGTGATCCAATAAATGCCATCACTTAGTGTTGGAGTTTTGCTCTTGATATCTTTACAGGAAGAACCAGGGTTGGACTCTGAGCCATATGACACTGATTGTTCATACTGCACAGCTTTCCATTCAGTGCCAGTGCAGACAAACAATTTGCCATCAGCAAACTTCAGCTGGCCGGCTCGTTTAGGCTGACAACTGCAGTTGTACTGACCAACTTTACTGGTAAATACGGGATAAACCAAAGGGTACTGTGCTATGTCACCACAACCACAGTCTTGGGGCTGATCATGAGAGGCGGACGCGAAGGACAACACAATGGCAAACAAGAAACTGCACACAGCCAGAGGTCTCATGTTAAATGGGGGCCTGTAGAACAAGGAATCATGGGTAAGACCTGTGTTAATACATTATAAACCTATCAATGTTATTTATCCCTAGTGGGGGGCAATTTGACAATTTCTTTCAGGGAGGCCAGTCTGCCCTCATGATCAGGAGTTGCGTTAGATTTCCTACTCCAGACAACTCATTATTCAGTGTAGAGTGTACATGCAAATGTGCAATCAGATTAAAACTACTCAAAATAAAGACCCCTGCTTCTCAAAAGTTCTGAATGTACAGGAAGTTTCTAAATATCTCAAAAAATATCCATATATTTGTATCTAGGTCTACATGCAGTCCAGCCTTTGCTGTTCCTTACGATGCAGAAAAGCCATATGCTACAGCTAATACCACTCTGAAACAGCAAGACTGACTGGAAGCTAACCTCGATCCAGCAGGGTTTTTATACAAGCAGCCAAACTTCATCTCAAACAAAACTATTAAGCGATTCAAAAGAGCTCCCTAGCTGTCTTTCACTCTTCAACAATAAATGGTGCAAGCGGGATTATTTGAAATGAGCATTACGGCAGCATTTTGGTTTTATGTGTTTACGAGGTTTAATGATAAGCTTATTACATTTTTCAGGGGCACACAACGACCAGATCTTCCTAAGTTAACGTCCGAAGTGCCTAAAATGGATTTCTGTATATGCTTTAAAAGCCTGTTTGGTTAATTTGGAGTTGCCCTAAAAGATATTTATCTGTTCGGATATATATGGTAAGGGAACTTTGATCGTGTCGAAAGTTTGAGGGGTTTTTTTGTCTCATCCGAAAGTTTTAGCTATCCTGATGAGTCGATCTTGTCGAAAGTTCGAGGACACGCATAGTAGCAGCCATAGTTTCATTAGAAAATTTTTGGGGGACGTTTTTTGCTATACCTGTGACTGCGGAAAATTAAGCGAAAATCTTAGCGAACCAAAAATGCTCATCCGAATATTGTAGGCGTATAACCTATTCATCCAACAACGTTAGGGGATAAAATTATACGCCCTGTCAGACCTGAATAAGTTAATGTAATTTCTGATGATACCTCAATTCCTCACCGAAAATTTTAACAGTTTTTGGAATAGTTTATACGACGAACATTTTAGCGGACAAAATTAAGCTTAAGTGTTATGCGAATTATAAAACATTCAAGTACACCATTTCCGAAAAATCTAGAGAAACTTGATGGTTTTCAAAAAACGTCGAGAGTCTAGGCGATCGCTAGGCGAAAACTTTCGAAATTTTTAGGGGACCTTCTATCCGAACAGATATTTTACCGAAATATTCCGATGGGTGCCCTGGATTTTTCTACCATAACCAAATTGAAATTACCGACAAGTTGTACATGTACTAGAATGATACTTACGATCAACGATTATTTTGTTCTGGAATAGTAACCCTCACAGATCTCTTCAGTGGCAAGTTTATGGATGAGGTGTACAGATCAGAGCAGTAGGCCATATAGGCATATCAAACAAGAAAATTTTCCAATTTCCTGTCAACATTTTTTAAATTGCAGGAAACCGGACAGCCGATAGAGTATGTATTAAATTAAAAGCCTCATGGACGAATTTTTATTCGAAAAAAGTATTGTACTTCACTGAGAGATAACACCAGTACCTGAGTTTGCGCTGGAACAAACACCTTGCGAGGTTAACATCTAGCATACCCTATCAACGCACAAAGAAAGTCGCCTACCGAGCCTGCAGCCAATAACTAGTGATGTCACTAGCTGATCGCTGTTCGAATTTTCGTGAACGTTTTCAAATAAACAAACGCCATGAATTTTCCACCACTGTTTGCCGACCAAGAAGGAGAGATTTTCATTTGTGCGATCGGATCTAAGTATAGTCGGTTGTAGTACTTTAGATCCCTCCATTGCTATCTCGCGTTCACCAACACCACGAAAATAACGCGCGCCATTTTGTTTACAAGTAGTTCTCAGTTTCCTTGCTCGCGCGGTTCATCGTAATCTACCGTCGACTGAGGGGAAACGGGGAAGGGACTTTTTTAGGCAAGGAGGGTGGGACTAATTTTTTTTACTTTAACCTCGAAAGTCGAATCTGACTGGAACACAGCAGTGTACTCCCGAATTTTAAGGGTATTTGTTCTTAGGATAGATGTATTTTTCAATCAGTGACACAGGCATCCTCAGAAAAAGAAAATCCGAGTTCTTCCAACATAAGTTGAACCCATGAATAAACTAGGTTCTTGTAACAAACATCCTGCATCCTGCATGCATACCGCAAGGGTCTGAATGTCGATGGTGGATATGCGTGAAAGAAATTTAATAATTTCTTTGTTTGTTTGTTTCCAACATGGAAAGGGAGTGGGAAAACGTTTTCCAATTTGCAAAAGCCTAAGAATAATAATGGTCCAGATGTTGTGAATTACTACCCAAGTATACTAAACTGTTGATGAATTAGTTTTTTCGTCATAGATAGCATGGCTTGGATTGGATTTGCACCTTGACAAAAGTCAGGCTAACCTTAAGCTTTTCCAAGTTCTCGAATTTTCGTTTTCAAAATTATGAGTTGTTCCTTTCATGAATTCAGTTTATTTGTCTTGGTGTCAGCTAAGTGAAAGTCCTCTTGCATTGCTTTTACCAAGAAAGGTATGCATCCCCCATTTTTTTTCTCTCAGCTTTAGCACAGCCCCACTTATTTGGATGCTTTATTCCATCGTGACACAAACAAGGTTAAGTAACCTTAAAATAATATTATTCTATGGAAGCCAATAAGGGTCACAAGTTGTCTCTTCCACTTCCATAGTGTGCCATTGTCTACAAAACACCCCAACTTAATGATGCACAGCAAAATTTGTATGAGTTAATAATATTATTGTCTGGAGTGCTTAAAACTGCCTTACAACCATCAGATGTCTCTGGGATAATGTGATCAAGGGTTTATCACCAAAATGTCTGACTTTTTTATGTCAACCACTACAGACAACACAAATTTTGTTATGCACTGGTAACATATTGCCTGGTGTGACAGTGTTCCAGACAACTTTGAAAGTCAAGGAGTCAATGGATTATTTTAAGGGGTTTTAAGGTGTGGTTCTCTCCAAATCTTCTTAAGTTTACCATTTCATGTGCTAGGTCAGGAAGCCAGCTTTCTTGGGTTTTTTACCTGAGATCTTCCTCTTATCTGGAAGACTGGTGTAACCCTCCAATGGACAGGATACTCACAGCTGCTTCTTACTAACTTTATCTGATGACCTCAGAAAATTAAAAGGTGTATGATTTTGAGGTCTGAGTTTGTGTGACTCTAGCCATTTATGCTGCTTAACTACCAAAACAAGACATTGATATTTGAAATAATTCAGTTTATTGTTGAACAAAGTTAAACTCCACTGGTCATCACACCCTGGTCAGTTCTGTTAATTGTAAAATCTTCATAAATATCAGTTGCCTTAGAAGTACACAACAAACACATTTCTCAAACACAGTAATGCAAATACTAAATTCACTGTGAAACACTGCTCAACAATGATACCAATTTTACAAAGAATAACTTTGCATTAATCCTACCAAATAATTATAACATTTTGGGTAAAACTATCCATGACAACTACCATCAAACTTTTCATTTCTCATACATCATACACACATCAACAGCAAAGTTTATACAAAAGACCTCATTCACGTTTACAATAATTGTTGGCTAAAGCTTGGCAACTTGTGCTGGGATGGGGGTGACCCACTTCTCCGTGTGATACGTGCTCTCTCCAACTTTCCATCCTGGGACATCCTTCATAATCAATGCTTCAAGTTCTTCATTTTCTTTTAGTGCTTGCAAACATCTGACAAAGCAAAAAAAACCAGCTTTGGTTAGTGCTGAAATTGATGTTTCTTTTTTATTGATGATCTTCGACAACTGTTAAAATGGCTTGACAATCAGCCCATTTCATAACACTATTGGTTTCACTGTTTTTTAGAACAACTGAAGCAACCCAGATAAAATTCAGTTAAGTTCAATATAATTTTTTTTGCCATAACTTGACTTGAAAAGTCAGCTTTTACATATCCCCACCCCCCCCCCACCCCCCACTAGCTTCACCCTCAGAATAACCATTAATCCTCTGTGGGGAAGGTACAGATATTTTCTGGCAACATACAACAAAACCAAAAAAGGTAAAGCTTATTACTTCTACTGCTCAATTGAAAACCATGATGCTGATAACAATAAACATTATTGATGAGGATTGTCAACCACCAATGTCAATTATAATTAAAGACAACCCTCATTTCCTGTTCCAAATGGAATGTTCAAAAATTCTGTGACATTACCATTTCTCCCATTACCAGTCTTCTATCAAGGCAAGTCACATGACACTGTAAATAGAGTACTGAGTGATGGCATCACAAAAGGAACTTTACGAAAAAATGGGATTCGTTGAGATATTCTGAAAAAGCACAATAAAAAAATGCGTACTAGCTAAAAATCAGCATCTTTTTGCAATATATTGTTATTTGGGGATGAGATATTAATGCTGCAATGACTCCATACAGATCCTTCTAATTTTGCCTCAGTTCTAAATAGTTGATCAAGTGATCAAATCTCAAAAGGGTGCTCCATTGGTGGTTGATCAATTTCCAATACCAATAAATTGTCGATTAATGACTTATCATTGTAATAATAGGCCTTATCACGGTTTTCGACGCCATTTTGACGGGTAGGCAAACAGGCTTGAAATAACAGTGTTTGTATCGGAATCCAATGTCAAATAATTTTCATAAAACATTGCTTCTGAAAAATTCATGAATTGGAAACTTTTTGTACTAGGAAAAGAATTTTAAGAACAAAATTGGAGGGATGTAGCTGTGACAGAAAGCGTCCAGTCGAGTTTTGAACTTTCCATACATTTCCCTGTATTTTTTCCCGCAAACTATTTTTAGCAGCAGCTCACGGCTGGTTCGCCATACAGACAAATGTATGGAAAGTTCAAAACACGGCTGGACGCTCTCTGTCATAGCTACAGCCCTCCAATTATTTTGTTCTTGAAAAAGTTTCTCTAGTGCCAAAAGTTTCCAATTCATGAATTTTTTAGAAGCGATGTTTTATGAAAATTATTTGACATCGGATTTCCATACAAACACTGTTACTTCCAGCCTGTTTGCCTACCCGTCAAAATGGCGTCGAAAACCGTGATAAGGCCTATTATATCATTGTTAATATAATTTTCATATTGACTGACATTGATTGACATCAATGATCACAATGACCCCCGTTTCGTGTAAAATGTCAAAAATATTAAGACTGTACTGTCAAAGCCTACTTTCTATCATGTTCAGCTTGCAAAAGTGGTAGAATTCCAATTCTTGCATTCATTTTCTCCGTCATGAGTTCACTGCAAATTAAAGCAAAGAGATTATAGTTCGTGAAACTGAACTGATTTAAGGACGGTGCCTACTAATACCGAAGTATTTTTGTGCGGTTTATGACTATGCGGGAAAAGTAGATCTCAGCAAGGCCTATTGGAATCCTGTATTAGTAGGCACCACCCATAGGAAACCCGAGTATCTTGCGATGCGCAGAACGTATGCGCAGTAACAATAGTAGGCTCCGTCCTTAAGTCTTACATCGGTTTCTTAAAAACATTTGGTGTTTCTGAGGTGTTTTATAGTAAGAAAATCAAAACACTTGCTTACTTGTTGGTAAAAAATGAATACAAGTTAGTTTCGTACACATTGATATCTTTTAGTTCAATACGTTAGATATTAACATAAAGCTTAAGGTTTCCTTGAATAAACCAAAAACACAAAACCAATATACTTATGAACGTATATGCCAAGTTCAGCGTTATCAGAACTACCCACGTACCAGCGCCTTCTATTTCCCATGATAACGTGATAAAATCCGAATGCCATCACGGCAGCGCCACCAATAAATATTACAAGACCAGATGGACCCCTTTTCGGCAAGTTCCTGGCGTATTCTATTGGAGGGTAACCACCTTTAGGCGGCAGTTCTTGTTTCACCAAGGACGACGCCATTTTGGATATGTCCACTTGGCCTGGCTCCCAGTCTCCACGCAAGAAGGTAGGTCTGCAATGCATACAAACGGTTAACCATTTCCGGGGTGCGGCGAAACAGTTTCTGCATGGATCATTGAAAGAGAAGCTCTCTGTTATCCATGGTTTTAGCGAGCGCCACATAAGAGGACATAAGAGCGCTGTTAAAATTTAGCTCGATCGTAGGTAATTCATCTTTGTGTTCTTCACTTTATTCTCGTCAATTAACTTACCATGGCAATTAAAATTCTAACGTAATATTTCTTTGCCAACATTGGGTAAGGAAAAAAGTAGCGGACACTTGATTATTAATCAGGTGTTGCGCGCCGTGACCGCAATCAATCTTATTTTTAGTTCACACTGGACACTATGTCGGTCTTAAGCAGACTTAGTCCAAGTCAACCTAAGTCAGCCTAAGTATGCTTAGTCGTTCAGACGGAAAAAATCTTATCATGCCAACCTTTCAGGTGGTGTTATGACTAGTGTTAAAATTATTTCTTTTTTTGTTTTTGTCATGCGCGTCTTGGTTTCTTTATAGCTTATCATGTTTCCTAGCAAGCGTTAAGTCATGTTTGCAAGCGACTTAAGAATGACTTAGTCCCTTTGAGTTTACCGCTTCTAAGTCGGAAATCGGTTATTTTGGACTTAGCAGTTCACACGCATAATTTTTACTAAGTCGACTTAAGAGGTTGCTAAGACAGACTTAGTGGTCTAGTATGAACCCACAATTAAAGACTGATCAAGATACGCTTCTTCAGTTTAATAATTTGAAGGAATATGTGGTGCGGTTTTTTAAATAGATTTTTCTCAGGAGTTGCGTTCCACAATCCTACTCCAACTCTTAGAAAGAATTACGCTTCATTCAAATCTCAAATTCATCATTTTTAATCTTGGATCTGTTTCTCGATTAGGTGTCGTTAACTTACCGAGTCCAGGGACTATTTTATTTACCCAAAGTTCCAGCCAGCAGAGAAGTCAATCTTCATTGGTTATGAAAGCTTTATTTTGAGATTAGGTTTACAATGTTAGGGAACACCTTGGACAAGTTTGCAGCAAAAATCGCAGTCGATTAAAAAAAGTGAATTTGAAGATACTTACCATGTATGCTTTCATCGGTCCAGAACAATTGTTTTCAGTTCTAAATGTTCATTACTATAAGTTCAATTTTTTTATCACAGTCTTGCAAGCTACGGCGTTAAGAACGTTCCAAGACTAAGAAACACATTGGGCTAGTTTGCACGAAAAACTGTCACCGATCGATCGTAAACTGATTTGAAAAATACTTCTCGGGACGGTTTTATATATGTAAGAAACTGGTCACAGGCGCGGAAAGCAACGGGTCTGTCGAGTGAACGGGTCACTGCGGGCCATCTGACCCTAGGGTACCACGCAGTCGTTTTAGGGGATTCGTATCCCCCCCCCCCCCCCCCCCTCTCCTAAAAATGACTACGTGTGAGGTTTATCTGACCCACATGACGTCATTTATTGGCTATTGACCTCATGAATGATTAATGAGTCGGATAAACTACAGCGAAAAAACTGCAAATCGACGTTTCAACATTTTGCATCCTCACATTGACAAGGGTATAGACCTCTTTCATAATGGAGGGCATAATTAGTATTCTTTTATGTGCATGCAAATAAGCCTTCTTGACCTCGCTTTTGAGTGAAAATCCTTTTGTTTTTACACATGCTAGCGAGGCCAGGAAGGCTAATATAAATGCATACAAAAGAATAACAATTAAGCCCTCCATTTATGAAAGAGGTCTATAGCTGTTGGAGGTTGGGATTCAAAATAAAACAGGAACGACTTCGCTTGTGGTTAAAACACCCTGTCTATTGACAATACATGTTTCTACAACTTTATTTCAAGATTCAAACAAGCGAAGGCTAGGTGAATTAATCTATGCGTTGCGTTAATAGCTTATTTCTGCTACTTAACAGACAAGTTTACAAAACAGTGCTTTACAAGTATGTAAAACAGTCATCTTTTTTTTTTCTTATCCGTGTGCGCTGATAGCTTATTATTTTGCAATTTAAAGTTTACCACGAAAAACATCTTCGAAATACCTACTTACACTTTCGTTTCGTTGACGTTTTTTTTTTATTGGTATAAGCATCTACATTTAAAAAAAATGAAAGGTTGTCCACAACCATTAAATTAATAATTGCAAAAAGAACATTATCCAAAAATTTAATTTATGGACATTGTTTAATTTAATAAGCTTTCGATAAAGAATATTTCCTTGAAAGCTGCAGTAACTATCCTTTGTCAGTCTCAACAATTCCAATTGCGTTACATCGGCCTCTGCAATCACTCAATGATTATGAAAGCATTGCGTGACCTTCCAATCCAAGGTTGATATGGATGGAGTTATTACTGTTTTTTGTCATCTGCGTGCCAAGGCGTCACATTTGATGGGATCTTGCCACCCATGTCATCAGCCATCATCATTTTCACGCTATCTGGTGAACTAGTCGCAGTTTTGAGAAAATCCATGAGGGCACCTATTGAATAAAAATGAGTAAATACGGGTTACTCCTAACTGAGGCAATGTTTTCTTTTATCCAAGAAATCCGCTTTATTGTTTTTTCTTGAATGGCGATTTTCTTTAGTAGTGAGTAGTGCTGGTTTTTCTAAAAAATATCGTTAACTTTCGAATTTCCTATTTAATTTTTTTGGACTAGCCCAATACGCCCATTTAATAGGCTGAACCATTACATTTTGAGACTGCGATGAGTCGCGGCATGCTTATATTACCGATTACAAGCAAACTCAAAACCAACCATGACTTTTCAACCCATGCATTCAGCACATTTCAATTCCACTCTTCCCGCGCTTGCATCAGTTGCAAGTTTTGCCGCGCTTGGCATTAGTTGCATCAGTGTTTCCCCCGCTTGGCATCAGTTGCAAGTTTTGCTGCCCTTTGCATCAATTGCATGTTTTCCTGCGAAAGGCATTAGTTGCATGTTCTCCCGCGCTTGCATCAGTTGCACTGAAATTTTCCCGCGCTTGGCATCAGTTGGATGTTTTACCGCAATTTTTTCATGATTATGTCAGAGTATTATCCCATTTGATGAAAATGGGTAGAGGCGATTACTTTAGTTTGGTTTGGCAACACCCATACGCTTACTAGGACAAAACGAAACCCTCTTTACAGGTTTCAGCCAATTCCAATGCATACCCGAAGACGGGAATTGACAAACCGTTCACAATTATTACCTTGAGTTCGTTTGCCATTGTAATCTCCGAGTGGCTTTCCGTCATTGAATACTCTTATTGTTGGGAGAAATTTGACCTTGAGTTTCTCACACACTTTGTTCCCGCTTCCCGCACAATTCACCTGTTGAAAAAAAACGTGAAACGCAATAAGATTATACCTCAGCCTGTTGTACTTTGCAAGTTACTGTTTGTATAATTGGGTCAGTAAAGAACACGGTAAAGTAAGAATTGCATTATGAACAGCTGCTTTTGGAAATTTTTTGTGTCGTCAGTACACTATATATTTCTTCGCCCGGCTAGAACATGAAATAAATGAAGGTGATAGGCCAATAGTTGGTGAGATTAATATCATCAATGCTGCTCGTCTCGTCTATTTATACCAAGCTGCTCTGTATAGAGTTTTGGCCTTATCAATTAAATGAGCTTAACGAGCCTTTCGTACAGAATTGCGGTTGGAATGTATTAATTCCAAATGGACTGATAAGTCGGATGTCGTTTATAGTGTCCAGTAAACCACAAGTGCAGTCAATAAGGCAAGAGACTGGTAAATATTATTCTCCAGAAAAATCAAAAATCCGCAGAACTGTGCACCCTTATACGGGTAGTGCAGAGACCATCCGCAATCTGCTCCGATTTGGGCAGTTTTTAAAAGTCTCCTCTTTCACTGTTCACACTAGGAACGAAGCGTTTTCAAACGTCTCCGCTTTTGAAAGCGTTTTCGAAAGCCTCCGTTTCCATCAGCCTTTTAGTGTGGACGAGAGGCGAAAACGTATCAAAAAGTATGCGTTTTCAAACGGAAATGCGTTAGCGTGAATGGCGCCTTAATTCCACGCATTCCACTTTACCTTGGCAAAAAACACGTTCAACTTCATTGCTTGCGCTTGCGCAGCAACTTGCTTGTAGATGGGAAGGAAGTTTTTGCAGTGAGGGCACCTGTAATGGAATATGGAACATTTTACTAAAACATCTAAGAGTAACGTGAACGTTTTCTAAACTCCCAGGACACTTTACAAAAATAATTGCAGCGGGGTTTGGTCCGCTAAGAGAAGTGGTCTCGACTGATCTGTTTGGGAAGAGATCAGGAATTATTAGCCTCCGGCTGTGACAAGCACCTTGCTCCATTTACTGACACATTATCGCGTAAAAATATTCCAAATCGGACGATTTAAAGCCGGCAAATGTACGATAAACCCCCCAGAAATCACAGGGGGAGTAGGGACGGCGCAGTGGTGAGAGCACTCGCCTCCCACCAGTGTGGCCCGGGTTCGATTCCCGGTCTCGGCGTCATATGTGGGTTGAGTTTGTTGTTGTTTTTCTCCGGGTTCTCCGATTTCCCCTCTCCACATAAACCAACATTTCTAAATTCAAATTCGATCTGGCCAAGAGCCACCAATTAGCGCTCTGCGCTAAATACATTGATAATTAAATAAAGTGGTTTTTAAGGACCAATTTATGCGCCCGTCTTAAACGTAGCACAACATTTTGTTGGAACGTAAGGGTAAGCTCTGATGTACTGAAAGCAAATTTAACTTCTTAAAGGGAACCTCCACTCCGACGACAAATGGACGGTAAATTGTTGGGAATAGTGTCTAAATTCTTAATTTTAGTTTAAAAAGTAGAAATAACATTCAAGTGTACTAAAAATTAGATATGATTGTCAACTATTTTCGCTTTTAAATTTCCCGGGAGCCGCCATTTTGGATTTTATGACGTCATATTTATTCTGCTATTGTTAGTAAGCAGAAGTTATTTTGTGTAAAACAATAGAGCGACCGTACTACGTCATGAAATCCAAGATGGCCGCGCCCGAGAAATTTAAAAGGAAAAAAAGGTGAAAATCAAATCCTGTTTTGTCCGACGCAAAAATCTTATTTCCATGTTTTCCAACGAAATTTGAAATGGGATCGTATTTTGAACAAATTAACGTTAATTTATTTCAAGAGTGGAGGTTTCCAGGAGAGGTTTCCCGAGGATTTCAACAGAAGACTACCCTGGCACAAATCCAGCTAATGGCCAAAGAGGGGCCGCGCCGGAACCTGAAACTGGTTCCAGATGACGAGTCTGCGCCTCTAATCACACCCTTTGCAATCCATGTTAGGAGTCACGGGTTAGAACTTACATCATTTTTGCTGGATGAATGCTTTGTTTTGTTTTTGTTTTTGCTTTTGCTTTTGGTGGTGTTATGTTAAATGACGTTAAAGCCCCCGTCCAACATTGTTATTCAACAAATTTTGGATGTGTTGCGCAGTTTAGCTAGCGCTTTAGAAGATATACCATTTCAAATTTCATACTCTCTTGAAAACCAAGTTTTTCTCCCACAAAATCTACAGAAACATGGTAATTTTACATTTGC
Organism: Pavona decussata; assembly: GCF_977016875.1. NCBI lineage: Eukaryota > Metazoa > Cnidaria > Anthozoa > Scleractinia > Agariciidae > Pavona > Pavona decussata. The sequence goes on along the minus strand of NW_028145663.1, from coordinate 1,389,017 downwards.
CATTTCCTAAAAGGAAAATCAAGTAAACATTTAATTTTAGTCTTGTTTTAGTAGAGTTAATAAAAACATTTGTAGACGTTTCAGAAGACTCGAAAAACCAGTAGAAACACTCGCCTACGATTCACAAGTTTCCACCAGAGTTTCTTTGTCTCTCGAATGTCTTCTCCAGTTTATATAACTTTAAAGGAAAACGGAAAGCTTCTATTTCTTCGATGCAAGAGAGAGAATAAGGGCCAAATCGGCCCAATTCAGCGATCGATACGTGATTAGCCATAAGCGATTACGTTCATGAATTAAAATTCCCTTGCCGCCAGATTTCACTTAAACACTGTGTTAAGGCGGTTTTCCCTGAAAGGATCATCTCTCCAATGACCTAAGTGAGATCATAGTGTAACTCCGTCTCAGATCTCTTGTGAATAACCATCTTAACTTGAGAGTCCGAGTACTAACGCTGACATGTACAAGAGGCCACCTATTACACGGCAAACGGTTGCCTTCACTTGTAAACATTTTAGTTCACCGGAGAGATTCGCTAAAATTTAGGATAAAGTTCGCAAAATACTGGAAATGGAAAGGATTACCTACCATGGAGCATAAAAATCCACAATCGCCAGTTTCGATACCGTAAGGTAGCTTTCAAAGGTGTCATTTGTAAGCTCGCTAACTTGTTCAGTTTCCGACGAGGCCACAAGAGCTGCAAAAACGGCGATCGAAGCTAACAAAAAATTCATTCTTCGGCTCCTTTTGTGCGCTCCAAAAGTGAAATAGAAAATGTTCTTTGTTAGAAATTGCGTAACCAGGTAATTGTGTTGAGCAATATCTTATAGATGAAGTGTTAGCAAACCTGCAAGACCCGTAATGTTTGTAGAATGGCCGTTGTTTTGAAATCCTCTCAGCTAGCGACCACCAGAAACACCGGTATAAGCAATTTATCGAGGTCAGAAAGACAATCCTTTGTTGTGTATGTCTTGACTTTAAAATTTAGGAAAGGCCAGCGTTTCATTTCGTTGGATATCTGTTTGGAAAGACTTAAAGGGGAAGTATCACGAAAATTTGATGTCATTTCAAAACCAAAAAATGTTTGTCTGACAACAGAAACAAAAAAATGATTGTCTAGTTTTGTTATAAATTATTACCCCAGTGCAATAAAACTGTCGATTAGTGCCTCTGGCCAGAGACAGAGTAGATCGAAGTGGATTGGAAACTTAAAAAATGTTAGGCTAATGTTTTTCAAGTTTTCGTATCAGTTTAGTTTCCAAAATACGCTAGAACAGATCACGAGTTGTTCCTGTCAAGAATTGCGTTGATTTCTCTCCTCCTGTTGTTCTTGAATATTATTTTGTAGCAAAGTGAAGGTCTTATTTCACCATTTTTAACAAAAGAGGTCAAAAACCCCATGATACTCCCCCTTTAATCACCACAGAAATAAGAATTTATTATTACAGTAATGGAAGAAAATCTTAAGTTTTCTTCCATGCGTCAGCTCAAAATTTCGTAACACTGTTCAGTACAGTAAAACTAATTCCTTTCGTTTTCGGGGGGCGAATCTCTCGTTAAACTGAATGCAAAATAAGGTCAGCTATAGCATTTTCGTAAAGCCAAGAACAGCTTGACGTAAATTCGGTAAATGAGATTCCGTTTTCTAAAAGTTTCTGGGACTTAAATTTTCGGCTATAGCATCCGAAAAGATCGAGCTGTATCTGAACGTAGACAAATATTCCTTTAAAAGGCCACCAAATGATCTGGGAGCACAGGCCAGGAGACAAAAGTTTAATTATTTTGGTTAAATGTTCTCATTGCATGGGTGCTCAAGTATTTGCCTTATTCGCTGCAAGGAGGAACCTTTTTTGAATAAAGTTGCTTTGCTTGAAATAGTTTGGCAGAATTGAAGTCCCTCTGAATAAAGCCTCAGTTATTTCAATTATCAGCGATTGTCAGTTTTCAATTGAATTTTAGCCTTTTGCAGGCAAATTTGAAGCTGGGCACCCGTCAAGCAATTTTCCGTTGTCACAGAGAGCACGCAATTAACTCTGTCCACTTAAAAAGAACTGAACTACTAACTAACTTAGCAGGGTTCCCATTGAATTAAATCCACTTCACTCAGCTGAAATGCAGTTTGGGAACATAAGTTTCCAAACGAACTTGATTCTTATTAAAGGCCTTTCTCAACCAATGAATCTTCAGAGCCACCCGTATGAGTAGTTTATCTTCGTCGTTAAAATCATTTGCAGTTAAGATAATTAATTTAAATTTGGTAGTATAGTCGACCTGGGGTGAGTTGCATAAAATTTAACGTCGCGCGTAACTGCTAACGCCAGACCTTCATCCCAGTCACATTCAGTATTTTAACGTCTGACGATAGCATTTACGCCCGCCGTTAAGTTTTATGGAACTCGTCCCAGGAGAGAATCACCCCCTCCCTTCCTCTTGGAGAAGTGCTCATCTTGCGCCAGTCGCAAGACATCTTTCGGAAGTAGCCGTTATTTGGAAGAAGCCCATTTCTGTGGTACCAAAAAGGAAAAATCTGGCAGTGACTAGAACAAATGTAATTATAAAGTGTTATTTTCGAGAAATTTGAAATGTCGTTAACGATGACAATGCTGCGACAGCCCAAGGAGCCAAGGTCGGTAAGAATTCGAAATTCTAAGGCACCGCATTGGTGTGTACGCAGCCCATGCAAGGGGAACAAGTACAAGGATACACCCTTTTTTTTATAAGAACCCTTTTTATAAGAACGTTGAGGCTTAGATTAACCAAAGTTTTAAGAACATACTAAGAACGTACCCAGGCTGAGATTCAGTTAAGAACGTCTTGATTTTGATCTTTTTTTTCTTTTTCTTTTTTTGTACCTACTACACATGGACGTTTTCTGCTTATTCGCCGCAAAAATTTGGTAACTTTATGTCGCTTTGTGAACCTCTGTGTTCAATGCTTTTTGTGAAGCCAATTTTAGCAAGAGTTGGTTTGTGCGACATGCATCAGCCCCAAAATTTAAAAAAAAGAGTGTATGTTTCTCAGTGAGTAATGATTATTTGTTTCAAATTTTGTAAGATTGTACAAGACAATTTTGTAATCTGAACAATCCTGTAAAGTATTTCAGTTGCTTATTTTTAGAATCATGCAAGTAATCCATCTTCTAGTGGACGGCACCTTTGCATGTTACTAAGTTTAAAGTAATAATAATAATAATAATAATAATAATAATAATCTTTATTGAGGAAATCAATGTCACTAATAAGTGATTTACAAAAGAGTCCTCGAAAGTCAGCTCATTAGCCGGAATAGGAAACCAAACTAGAAGGCAAAGGAAAGGAGAGGTCAGTGAATGACATAACTCAGTTTCAACTTTGAAAGAGAGAATGGAGAACTCTCACTGGCTGTTACGGTACAAAAAGTATCACATGCATCGAAAAAACTTAAAGTCACTGCCTTCTTTTGTTAAAGGCTTTCCTATAAACGGCGCCTAATAATACAGCGATATTTTCCGGGGTTTATAACTATGCGGGGAAAGCATATTTTAGTAAGGGTTATTGGTATCCAAAAAGAAAACTGGGGTTCACCATGCATTTTTGCATGTTCAATTTGAGAAAAAAAAGCGCTGTCGATTGCTTTGGATTTTACAGCTTTCAGTTTAGAATTGTTGTTGCTCCATTATCTCTGAAATGCACGGCTACACTTTTGCCAAAATCTGATTTTCGCGCGTAAATCGGGATTCAGGGTTTATTGAGTTGAAAGCTAAATTTTAATTTTAATTTCTCTCATTTGTGTAACACATTGGCAAGTAATATTATAAGTAATGAAAATTCATCACCAATTGATAAAAATCGGATTTGAAAAAAAATACAACCTATCGAGCTCGATAAGTTCTCGGGCTACCTATCCTTAATACTTTTTTTAATTTTTTTATTTAATTTTTTTATTTAATTCAATATTTATTCAGGGGCATCCAATTTAGCAGAGCTAGTTTAAATGGAGCCCTGACACAGTACAAGACAAACATTGAAACATAAAAAAAAACTAGACAAATAATTAAGTTATACATGCTGCATGTACGGCAGGCGTTATTGCTTAAGATGGTACTTAAATTTAGTTTTAAACTCACTGAACGCCTCTACCTGTCTAATGGTTCTCGGGATGGTGTTGTAAGTTCGAGCGCCGTTTATTCTGAAGCTCCCCTGATACTTAGCAGTTTTTGCGAAGGGAGGGCGCAACAAATCACGGCTTCTGGGGAAATATACCTGTGCACTTTAAAGAACGCAGAATTTTGCTGTTTGTTCTGAACTGCGCGGGAAAGGCAATTGTGTTTGGGGAATAGGTTTCAAGTCAGTCAGTCAGTTTGGGAAAGCTTCCAGATCAGTTCTCACACTACGTCTCTTTTATAATTTCTTTTAACTGGCTCTCGGCCACTAACAAATTTAACTGAATCACCTGGGAATGTCAACTACCGTAAAATTCCGAATATAATCCTAATTCTAAGGACTCTTTGTGGAGCCTATACTTAGTTCGGGGCAAGCTCCCCGGCTTGATTTCCGGAACGCTCAATATTGGAAGGAATTTTGACTTTCAAAAGTGGTAGGGCGTGGCAATGAAAAGAGCGTAAAACAGCCTAAATGATAGCTAGTCCTAACAGCTTATGGACTTTAAGCCCCTGTTACTCAAAGAAAGTTTTCGCGCCACTTGTCTCACAATGTTGTTCCGCCATTACGAGATGATAAGATGCACGAAGCGTTACGTAGTGTAACATACCCTGAAATGTGTCGCAACCTTTTTCTTGTTGGAGTCATTGTTCGATGAAGTAGAATCGACTTCTACTTCACGCAACGATTACGGCAACATCAACAACAGCAACAACAAATTGCGAGACCCGCCACTTCATGGTATGTCGCAACTAGGCAACAAGTTTCGTGGCCGGGGATTCGTGCAACTCGTGCCGAAGCAAAATTGTCTGCTTTAGACGGGTTTATGTTCAGCTGGGCTTTATCGGAAGGATGTTTGCGTTTTGAGTTTGGCATCGTAAATGAAGAGTTTCTGATCTCATTAATATGAAGCTAGTAAGTGACAGTATTTTACGAGAATATATCTTTAACTGTATTATTATACTGTTTTTATCTTTAACTGTATTACAAAACTATAAGTTATCGGAATTTTTAAGCAATACTTTCTCCTACTGTAGCTTCCGTCAATACTGGAAGTTGTAGACAGGAGGAAAAGTGTAATCATATTAAATTAAAGTGAACATTGGTCCCCTACTCCACCCTTCAAAAGGATTCTGGCCCTTTTGAAAAGCTGGATAGAGGACTTTTCAAACTAAAATAGTATGTTAGTCAAAGCTGTAAGTTTGGTAATTAATGAAGAGTGCATTCTTTAGGGACAATTCTGGCTAATGTTAACAGGTTCAGGAATAAGAAAATACACAGAATATGTTTCCAAAAGAACGCAATTCCACCGATACTCATTAACCTGAAGTACTTCCTAAAAGAACGCAATTTCTGTTATTCCTGAGTAAACAGCTGTATTCCTTTCATTCTTCTCTGGTGGAATGCTAGGGATTTTAAGAAGCTACTACCGCAACGGCAACGAGAACGTCACAAAACAGTAGGATTTAATGAGGAAAACAAAGGCCCTGTAAGTGCTTTGTAAATTTTGGTACATTTCTTCGCCGTGCTCGGCCAAACAACAACGTGAAATGACCAAATGTAAGGTTTTGTGGAGAACGCGAGCAAATGAAGGAAAATTTTTTGTTCTCTGTCTCAACTTAACTTCAACGCCGTTCCCACCTCTTCTGTTACTGAATAGTTGAGCCACACTTTACAAGTTGAACAAATTGGAATAATCGCGAAGTAGTACAAGTGATGAGAACTGAACAAGCTGAAATTTTCAAGCGACGTTTTCGTTGGGGTTGCCGTACGCGTCGTGGTTTCTTAAAGTCGTTACTATTCTGTTCATTCCGTAAACGAAAGAACATAAATGTCGCCTAGTATTCTTTGAATTCCTATTACGGAATAGTCCCAAAAAGAACGCACCCGAAGTTAAAATTCGGACAACAAGGTAGTGGGGCTAGGAAAAGGGCCCTTAAACTAAGACTGAAAATTGTTTGCAAGATGCAATTATACTGACAAGATCAGATGCGTTATATACATGCTTTTCTATTAATAATACATTGATCATTTAGGCTAATTTAATTAAATACATCATACTCATTGATAATATAATAATCAAGTGCGAGCAAATTTTAAATAATAATATTTTTTTGCGTACATTGGTTATTGCTTTAGTTTACAAATTCGCTTACTCTTTTGCGCGTGGTTCACGCATGCAATCACTCACTCTCTCACTTGCTCGCTCTTTCATGATCTTTCACGATTCTATCAATTCTAAGGGTCTTAAGGCAATGAGAAATTGATGCAGTTTTGACACTATAGTCGGCAAAGGCTAATTCTCGTGTCCTCCTTATTGGCAAAATTGTAGTCGTCACAGCTAGCGGATATTCAATAATTATCCTGCGAAATCGCGTGGAACATCGCCTGATTCTTAGTCGACGAGGCCTTAGGCCGAGTTGGCTAAAATCAGGGGATATTCCTCAAGATTGAGCAGGAAAGCTGGAGACGATCTTTATTTTGCCATTTTTCTCACCGACACACGAAATCACGCATATCGCAGGATAACTGTTGACGATGGACGACGTGATATTCAGTGCACCATGTAAATATTTGGGCTGCGTTACAATGTGTTTGATAAAAATGGCAATTAACAGCTATTAACGGACGAAACAATTTCGTCAAAAGCCCAAAAGCGAAAATTAGAACTTTCGAAACCACCCATTGTTTGATGTTCTGTCTCATTGTTCAAAGGTCCCAATTATTTCGTTCATCTAATTTCATTCGTTTTTTGCGTGGTTATTTATTCTACACGCATTCTACCTGAATTGTTATCCATATCAATAAAAACCGACAAAAATTCTTCAAAATAGAGCTATTTCCAATTAAGTGTCGTAAAACCAAAACCAAAGTAATTACTCTGGCCAATCGCAACAGGTGTAAACAACACAACGAGCCAATCAGAATTCGAAGCAAATACATGTAACCGGCGCCAAGCGCGGGAAAACACGTGCGGCGAAAACACGAGAAAGTGGCACGAGTTTTGTTAACCAATCACAGAGCGTAGTAATACAAAACCAAAGCAAACGCGAGGTTACTTTCGACACTCAATTGAAAACCCGCTCTACCAGCAAATGGAATTTCAGATAATAAGTTCCAGGGACACCCAACGAGGACAGTTTAATCAAAATACTTAAAATATTCTCTCTTGTCTTCAGTCCTTTTAAAGCCATATTTGCGCAAGCTACAATAGATTGATCTGTTCGAAAGCTTTAGCTGAAAATTTAAGTTGCAGAATTTTTTAGGAAACGCATTTCTCTTCCCTGAATTTAATAACTCTGCTGATGGTTGGTTGTACGAAAGTGCAAGCTGACCTCTTTTCGCATTTTTAACGCCATATCTGCCTCTTCGAAAACGAAAGAGGTAAAATGTTTTCCAATGTTACGAAATTTCGAGCTGACGTTTTTCCGAATAAAACTGTAGATTTTCCTTAAGGCAAGATCCGAATTTCCAAATCATAAAACTGAGATATTCACCGAAATGAGCCATTGGATGTCCCTGATCCATGGCAATAATAACCGACAAAAAAATGCACAAAAAAGTAAACAAGTTTTGATATAAACTTGAATAACTCTTTCTCTGTTAAACTCGAGTCATTTGGAAAGACAAATTAATGCAGGTTCGTAGCGACGTATATGCAATTTCAGGGATAAAACGTGTGGTCGGGCAGTTTATAAGCTAGCCACCACTTTGTGATTAGTACCGCTTTTGAGATCATGGACCGTTGACAGAGATTTTTCATAAAAAAATGGACTCAGTGATGGAAAAATATTCCTCGCCGCAACCCTGATCATTATGTGTAAATCTAACTTAGTTGTTTTACATATTAGCATTTACATACAAGTTGTATAGTAACCCAACCCTAGACTGCGGGCACTCGTACTTTTTACCCTTAGATCACGCGCGCAAAATGACGGTTAAGGACGGTGCCTACTATTGTTACTGCGCATACGTTCGGCGCATCTCGAGATACTCGGGTTTCCTATGGGTGGTGCCTACTAATACAGGGATAATTTTGCGCGGTTTAAAACTATACGGAGAAAGCAGAACTTAGCAAGTGCTTTTGGTATCTCAAAAGAAAATTGTGGCTAGCCATGCATTTTTCAGAGATAATTAAGCTTCAATTTAGGAAAAAAATTCCATACATTCCTTTATATTTTGGCGCTTTTTAGAGATATTATTGCTTAATTATCTCTGAAAAATGCGTGGTAACCCCCAATTTTCTTTTTGGATTCCAAGAGGCCTTGCTAAGATCTGCTTTTCCCGCATAGTCATAAGCCGCACAAAAATACTTCGGTATTAGTAGGCACCGTCCTTAAATTACGCAAATTAGAAAAGTGAACGAGGAGGGATTGAGCTTCATTCCTCGCTAGATCCATCGCGCGCTACAGAAATTGGGAAAAGAAAAAGACTGCTCGCAGTCTAACCTAACCCATATATACGAAGTTTATTTTATTTTACATTTTTTACTGGAAAGGGTATATTGATAATGGCCCGACATAAGGGCCATTTGCAAGACAGTAAACGAGTCGCATTTCACCTAACACGTCTTGGGCCCTATCTCACACAGATGCGTTCATTTGAAAACGAACCTATTCTATGCGTTTTTATGCTCTGTCGCGCATTCACGGATCGAAAGCGCAAACTTTTGAAGAAGGTCTCCAGCAAAAATTACTTTGAAAATCAACGCTTTTATAAACAAAAGATCGCGTGATATAACGCGTTTTCAGGTTAAAACGCATGTTTTCCGTTCATGTCGTTTTCGTATGATCTGAAAGAAACAGTCTGATAATGGTCGTCTGAACGTAGAACTTTTGTTCTGTTTTCGATGAAAACATTAACTTCAAACGCGCATCTGTGTGGACGGGGCCTTACAAAGTGTTGTAAAAATGGTATAACTTTTAATAAGTACGTAGTGCAAAATTTCATGCGTCTTTCTTACGGGCATTTCGCCTCTTGAATGATTCAATTCATTTCTTTTTGTTCAAAGACGCTATAATTTAACACCCTTAACGTGTTATGTTTTCTTCGATGATTATCTGCAAGAGTAGACATGCATACGTACTTATAACCAATATCACCTCTTTGGACAAGCCATTTTCATGTGGAACGGCCGGTGTTGTCTTTTTAAAATACTTGTAATCGGTTATTGCTGAGGTCCGAGACGACTATATATCCACTATTGGGCATGATTGCAACGCTTTCTGGGAACGACAACTGACCGTCTCCGCTACCCTCGGACCCAGCCTCCTTAACGAACTTACCGTTCGCGGCCAAGATCTGCAAGCGATGATTGCCCATGTCAGCGACCACAAGATTACCGGCGATGTCGATAGCCAATCCCCGGGGGTGTGAAAACTGCCCTTCCCCTGACCCCTGACCCCCAAGCTGCCGAAGGGATTTCCCATTTTTGTCGAACTCTTGGATACGGTGATTCTTCGAGTCGGAGACGAAAATATGATCATCTTCGGGGTTAACAAGGAGATAACAAGGAGAGTTGAACTGCCCTGGACGATCACCAAGTGAACCGATTTTCGACAAGAACTTCCCCTCGGGAGAGAAAATTTGTATCCGGTGATTCTCCATGTCGGCAACAAAGATATCATTCTTCCGGTTGGTTGCGACTCCCCAGGGGGATTTAAAGAAGCCGTTACCGGTCCCCTCGCGACCAAATTTACCAATGAATCCCCCATTACGACTAAGGACCTGGATTCGATTGTTGCCGTTATCGCAGACGATAACTCTTCCTTTGGTGTCAATAGCGACATCTGTAGGGCAGTTGAACTCGCCTTTACGCTCCCCGTGGGAACCAAACTGCGTGACATACTCCCCCCGGGGACCGAAGATTTGGATCCGATGATTGTAGCTATCGGCTACGTAGATATAACACTCTTCGTCAACGGCAACTCCGAACGGGGATTTGAACTCGCGCTTCTTGCTACCATACTGGCCAAATCGAAGAAGCGTCGGGCCAACATCGGCGTATTCTCGGCGGTTGATGACAAGGACCGTAAAAGGGCTGCCCATAATTGCCTTGTCTTGAATGGCAACTGATACTTCATGTTTGCCATTCACTTCTGGTGTGTAATACACAGTGTACGTGCCATCACCTAAAACAAATTAAAGAAAAGTATCCATCGTCAGTTTTACATACCAATTGGTCAGGCATATTGCCCATAAGCATACGGGGTAGAGAGGAGCGGGGAGGGGGTGGCGACTACTACGATATTGGAAACATGTATTGTCATAGTAATATTAAAATCTCGAGCATACCTTCATCCTTGACTGTAGCAGGCACACCTGATCCATCTGGTTGTGTTATGTCCACAGTCACTCTATCTCCTCCTTGTTGCCTCTGGCCATGTCGATCCTTAGTGGTCAGCTTAAACGTCGTCTCCATTTTGACACGAGCAGTGTGAATTCCATCTCCGCTCGCAAACGAAATCGAGGCAAAAGTGCTGCTTGCCCGGATGCTGCCGAGCGATTCCGACACGATCTTCGTCGTCGCAGGATCGTTAACGTACTGAATCGTGTCGTCTTCTTCTGGCTCAAAATTAACCTTCACGTCGTTCAATGTCTCTAAACGTCCTTTCATCTGTAGAATTTCAACCTCGTTGCCGAACTTCATGACGTTGTCCGCGAACTCGCAACAGCCAGAAAGCTTTCCAAGCTCAAGCTCAATGCTATCTTTTTGCAAGCACAAGACTTTCTGTTTAGCGGTGTGGATGTCATCGAGCTGCTTCAACAAATCGTTTTGACCTTCTCGCAGCGCCTCGATTCTGGCTTGCGTATTCTCGCTGATCTCCCTAGTGATAGCCTCTTTGCATTCTGTGAGCCTCTTTGACATTTCGCGGACTTCAGCCAGCGTTTTCTTCAGCTGGGGCATGCGCGACTTAGCCTGTTCAAGGAGCTCTGCGATAGCGCCTCTTCTCCCTGGTAACGCCTCTTTAGGATAGACATACTGGTGCTCTCTGTGCTCCAGAATGGTACACACTCGGCAAATAGCTTCGTCGCACGTGTTGCAGAAATACTTGATAACATTTCTTGTGTGGTACTTGCAAAACGACAAGCAGTACTTATCTAGCTCTTGAGTATCTTGCCCATCGTCTTCGCTGGTCGCGATGATTCTGTGGTCGAGAGTGGCATGGGCCCGTTTATGTTCCGCTACGCAGCTTGTGCACAGGTCTTTGTTACAGTCCACGCATCTTGAGGTCGCAAAATCCGCTGTTTTCACGTTATCGCAGGCGGCGCACTTTTTGTTCTCGCGAATTTCTTTCTTTAGCTCTTCAGATTTCCAATATACAAGGTCTAGCATTTGATTTACAAAGAAGTTTGACATTAACTGGTCGACGCCTTTCTCTGGAAGAGGGGTTTCAGCTCGACATGTGGGACATGTAATCACGGGGGCGGGATCATTATTGACGATTCTGTGTAAGCACTGTGAGCAGAATGTGTGCAGACACTGTAGAAACAGCGGTGATGTCAGACGATCCAGGCAAATGGCGCACGTCAACTGTTCGTTGATCTGTTCGATGACTTGGATGGCTGAAGTCATGGTGCCTTTTTAAACCTGCCAACGAAACATTTTAAAGACTTTTACAGTAGTTCTACCTCTTGCATTTACTGAGTTCTTTAGGACGCTGTAAAGTGTTGGAGTAGGCATGATTTGATTTAACCAGTTAAACCGGTTGAGTGTCAATTGAGTGTCGCTAAATTAACTTAAGCCAATGTATTCGCTCTAACCAATCACAGCAAACGTTAACACCACAGCAAGCCAATCAGAATACCAATCAAATGGACGTATTTGACGTCAAGCGCGGCACAATTGATCAATTAACAAAATTGCGCCAATTTTTTGACCACTCACCTAACCCGGCTAGTATCGACTAGTATAGTAAAGTAAAAACAAAGTGTACAAAAAATTAATTTTGACACTCAGTAGGGGACTATTATCTATGTAAAGCCTAAAAAATTCCAGTTACATGTTCTTACTTAAAGCTCAGATTTAATTGTCCACACCATAGTTAATCGAAGGACTGGTTATGAAACCTTGCCATTTTCAAAGTTGATAACAATGGTGCTGCAATTTAGGTTAGAAAGGCCGCGACCGTGCACAATCCTGTGTTTTAACGTTCACACTACAGCTGAATATTTTAACAGGAATGTTTCTATTGGCCAGTTGCTCCAACGCATTTCAAAATCTATTGTGGTTTGTGCACGGTCAAGGCCAAAAATGTTAACAAAAACGTATAACAAAGAAACTTGTTTTGCCTCATGACCATTCTCCTATATTAACTTTGTCCACACCAAATTACTTTGTCCGGCGTACAAATTCCATTTAACATTGGTGTTTGCATAAAATCCTTCAATGGACAAATTCCATCATTTTTTCCGTTGCCGAATTGTGCCATAGCATATATCTAGGCAAATTTTTTTTCTCCTTGAGAAAAGCTGCTTGAAGCTTTCTCAGAAGTCTTCGTTTTGTTTAGCTGATCGAAAACGCAGAAACTGTTCGCGTCCACACAGGAGTTTTCAATCTTTTCCACCAATAAGATAACTTTATTATATCACATTCAGGATATCTCAAAAAACAGTCTCAAGTGAAAAAAAATAAAAGTGTCTTCTTTGTGCACAAACCAATACTCAGCTTGATCAAATTTTACCTTTCGACCACACTAACGCGTTTTTCACAGCGAATATCTGTCTAGTTTCATAGGTTTTTATTGAAAACTATGCACTTACGACTCGGCAACCGGTCGGTTTTAACTTTTCAGTCTACATGAGTCCTAAATTCTGCCCGTGTCAGATTTTCTCTTGATGAAAGCTTTTGAGCAATACTTTGTTTTGGTGAGGTTGGTTTTTTAAGTTGTTTTCTGATGGAAAACTAACACATTGATTATTCTCTTAAAATCTGCCTTGGTAAAATCGGTTACAGTTATTATTTAGATATACGGCTGCCAAAAATAATAATTCAATCGATTAATTTACCTGCTACGACAAGAAATACACAAATAAGCAAATTCTCCGTTTAGTTAAGAAATTCGAAACAGCTTGGACGCATTGATGCCGGCCCATGCATTCTCAAAAACCACTGACGGAAGTTTATTCTTGAGTGGCTGTGGAATGATGTGTTTCAAATTCATCTTTCTGTTAACGTTAGCCAGATATAAAAATTATTTACCACACTTAGTTTGTCCAAAGCTTACTGCTAATGATCTTTGAAAGGTTCTTGCTGCTCTGTAATTATATCTCCAAGAAACATCCGATCCCCAGAAACTATCGCGCATAACGTTCTTCGCTCTACGTTTTTCAGTTCGCTTCTGACATTAATGTTTAGGTCCAGAACACATTTCGAGAAATTACCGAGCATTACAGCGGAAAATACCTGCCTCATATTCCCTTTTGTTCTTACATATCAATCAACTGACTTAAACTCGCCATTAAACGTTACGACTCTCAACCAAATAACACTCCATGACAGTTAATCCCAGAGATATTTTTAACCCCCAAGATGGTATTTTACAGTTCAGTGTAAAACGTTAAAACTGATTTTGATGGTATAGTTTATAGTTCTGGCGACTTTCAACCACTTTCAAAACAAATGACCACCTCACGTTCTTAAATCGAGAGCATTTTAAATTTATGCTTGCTACAAGTCACATTTTTCCTTAAGCTATAACCTTACTTACCTTAAGATCCGTTTCCAATTTCTGAGAGTTGATCGTGGAACCGTTAAGTGAATTCACGATATTATTGGTATCGAATCACGCCGCTACGAAGAAAAAATAAAATATCCTTTGTTCTTGAATGAGTTCATTCCTGCGCAGTGATATCTGGCAATCTTACGTAAATACCCGTTGACCTGTACTCTGCTGTTCATTGACCAATCACATCAAGCGAATAGGTTGTTAACTTACACCATCCAATATCTGTGACAGGTTGATAAGCAGGTCGCCCTCTACACCGCATCACTGACTCATTAAATCTTCGATTTCGTATTTACGTTGTTACGCCAGTGAACTGAATCATACTGGAAACTCGAGAACCACGCTCTAAGTGGTTGAAGTTCTACATGAGCAAAGCCGGGGTGAACAGACTGGTTTGGTTTGCCAATAGCTCGGCAAGTCCGTTTAAAGCATAATAGTCGACATAAGCTTTGCAATTGGTGGGGAAACTGAGTATCAGTCTGGTTAGTCGAGATCCCGCCATAGCTAGCTAACCTAACTGGCAATTCGGGAGATTTTACGCGTTTACAAATCGCGTTCGTCACGCCGAGAAAGCTCTACTCACCACGCCAGCACTTCCTCGCGATTAGGTTCGCTTCAGAGCAAAGTGAGCTGTATTAGGAAGTTTCGCCGGGGAAGTGGATCTCCCTCTTTGTAAAAAGCAAGTATAGATTACTACCCAGATCATAAAGCTACCCGTGACAAATCTGAACAAAAAGGAAATTAAATACCTCACTATTAGAAGGCACCATCCTTAAGCAACAATAATTCTAAAAGATGTTCAAATATATCAAGAGAAAATAAGGATCCTTTTATTTTCTCTTGAATACATAAAATATATGGCATTTTTCCAAATTGAAGCTTAATTATCTTTCAAAAATGCGTGGTTATCCCTAATTTTCTTTTTGGATTCCAACAACCTTTAATTTGCGAAGACCTGCTTTCCCCTCACCCCCTAGTCATTAACCGCGCAAAAATTTTTCAGTTTTTCTCTTCCCCAGAGCTGCGCCAGTCATTTTGGTCGGTGCCACGAATCTAGGATGGCGCTGGTCAAAAGGAACGCGGCTCTGGAAACCAAAAACGCATGCGCAATAGCAAAAGGAGTCAACGTCCTTAATAAAGTTTGTATCCCGTTAGAGGCGCGCGTGACATGGTTAGAGCTTTGGACTTTCGGTCGATCGGAAGATGGGAGAGGGGTGGATCGGGACTCGTTTAGTCTTACCTTAGACAAGAGACTTTAAACCACATTGTCTCTGTTCATCCAGGTGATGGGTACCCCGATCCACTACATCCAGGGGAGAGTATCAATACTCCTGGTAGCTACTTCACGCTACTGTAACTGAGTTTAAGCCTCCGGGCCGACCGTGTGGGCTTCCTGTGGCTCGTACGCAACTGATGCATGATGCCCAGCTTTTCGAGACGCACATACTTTAACTCTGAGTTTTTCTCTCTGAGAGACAATTCACAAATCAAGAAACAAAGAAAACTGAAACGCTGAAAACAATTGAGGTTTCCAGCAAGTCCAGGAACAATACCTTTCGTAGATAACAGCTGGAGCCATAGTCCCCTATTCTGATCAGGACTAGGCAAAGTAGAATGTCATTGTACTTAATTTTGAATTCTCTGGCTGTATGGACCACTCCTTTTTCACTTGATGCCGTCATTATAAACAACATGCTCTATGTAAACTCAGCCAAGGATCGCTAGCCTTCCTTTCCGCTTACGTAATTCTTATAATACAAGGAGAACAAGCACTCAGAAGCTTGAACTCTCTTGATTACAATGTTTCGAGGAACCTGTCCAGACCAACGGTAAATCATCACAAAGACATTTGTTTCCTCGTTGCCTACACTATTCCTCCAGACTTTGAGGCAAAGTCCAGAGGAGGGTTGAATTTTCACCCATAATGCATTAAGATTGAAAGAAGTATAAAAAATTTTCGCGACGTAACCATTCTGCTCAGACGCTCAATCAAGCGACAAGGACATGTAGTCCTGCGTGACATTGACCAGCAAATTAATGTGCAAACGGATAGAAAGGGGGTTAGTTTTTTTTAAGAAACTCTGATACTTCGTCAGCTAAAGAGTGGAAAGGAATGTTTGGTTTTGTCAACGTTGCGAGCGTTAGCCCTTCGTCAGAGCGAACCAAGGGATTGTGGGTAGTACGTGGTTTATACAGTGAGCAGTGGAGCAAGGTTATATGGTGGGAGCATGGTGCAATCTTACGTGGAAACAAGAATAAATAAGTGGAATGACATTGTTCGTTGATTCCTTGGGGATACTGGTTGAGAGAAGAAAGAAGGAGTGCTGTCGTTTTTCGTACGTCTGAGCTCTTTGATTGGTTGTGCCAAGCAAGAGAAATCAGATGAAGTCCGTCATCTATATTGCGCATACAGTAGCCCCCCTCATCCCCCTTCCCCCAAAGTAGTCCTGCACCTGTTTCACTGGACCCTGATAATCTGCAGCTCCATTATTTTTCGTGTCTAGGGGCATTGTTTTGTTCTTCTTTCTTCTCTCAACCAGTAATGTGAAACGTTGCAAACGGTGCAGTTTGTTCCCTATATTGGCGACGCAGGAAAATGTCTTCGACAATGAGTTGTTACCTTTTTGACAGAGGCATGTATTGGACGACCCTTATACTGTGGGCTCAACCTCCGCATGGCAGTGATGGCCCAATCTCGTACCCAGAGTCCTCTTGGCGATTGGTCGCCAGGAGAGACTCTGAAGAATTCGAAAAAAAATTTATTTTTTTCTTAATTGGCTTCTCCGTAACGACTTACATTGCTTTCCAGTACCCCAGAGTCTTTCATGGCGACCAATCGCTGGCCCAAGTGCCTGAGGGCTATGGGTACGTGGTTGCGTCAAACGAGGTTGCCAACGAGGTTGGGCTCCTGGTTGCGTTTGGACCATGATCCACTTCCAATTCCAGCGCCTTCTCCATCCAGCCAAAATGCTTTTGAGTCACTTACATTTTTGGCTGATTAGATCTTTTACAGATCCTGCGGTTCCTTGCTTATTGTTTGTTTTTATTTCCAGAACAAATAATCCAAAAAAGAACAAGGCAGATTTCATTGTTAGGGAAATACATTATGCTAATGTTTCCAAAGGACAGTTTCTGAAAGGGTGTGCGTTTCGAAATATTGGAATAATATATTTCCCTAATTGTGAAATCAGCCTTGCTCTTTTTTTGTTTGCATTATATTATTTGTTCTACAATTAATTTGTTGCTGATTAGAACATTTTAAAACTGCACCTAGTACAGGATCCGGTACTTTTATTTTGTCGCGGTGATCCTTGTAAACACAGTTACTGTTTTTATTTATTTATTTATTTTTTTTTCAGGGGTACTTTCTCATCCAAAGAGAAAGGAACAATTTGTTATCAATTTATTTCCGTTCTTTCAGCCATTTTGTTTATTTTTCACCACTTCCGCCGTTGGGATTAGTCTACCGTCTATCGTTTGCATTTGAAATAATTTGCTGATCCAGGTCTACCAGCAATCCGACACCACTCTTTGGTTTTGCAGATTTTAATTGTAAAGAGACAGGACCCGATATAGAGGTCGAAAAAATTCCACGGAAATGCGTGCTTCACCGCTGAAAAATGGCCGCATTGACATTGTTCTTCCGGAAACCCTCTTCCGGTTGCCGAAGACCTCGTTACCAATCACTTTCCTGTGCATGAAAGTGAGGCCCTCATTGCTGGTGATTGTGCAACTTCCCCCTCTCTCTTTCCTTTTACTCTCTGGGCGCCTTTAGAGCGGTAGTTTTACCTTGGTGTTTGCCAGAGACAACTCTACCATCATGGTGAGTAACCATCCTACCCCCATCGTCTTCAATCTGTAATATTTGGTGGCTGATGACTCAAACTGGGTTATAATTTTACATTTTTCATGAATGCATCGTATAAAATTCTGTATCATGGCGAAGTTTTACTTATTGTTGGCCGCCATTTTAATAGCCGGTAGTTTTTTAGAAAGAGTTCTACGTAATACCGTTTATGTTCCTTACTATCATTTTTTACTTTAAACTAATTGTTTTCTTTTCCATTTTTTTTTTCCAGCCGAACTTTACGATAGACCAGGTAAGACAAGGCAAAATTTGTACTCTTCGTTGTAAGCTATGTCGGCGATCATGTGAATTTAAGCTTAAACGTGGAAGTACAAAGGAAGTACGGTTGTTAAAATTTAGGGTTTATTCGATCTGTTTTATTGGTATTAACGTAATGTTTAAATCAAAAACTAGAAATCTGTATTCGTGATTTGTATGCAGTCACTACTTACACTCGACTGTATACACTAGCTATAGTGTATACATCTCTGAAAAAAATCGCGTGTTCCAAAAAAAATCCGAATTTTTCACTTTGAGCCTCTCTGGCAGTGAATTTCTTTCACAATTCCTTGCATTTTACTCACAGTTCCAACAAAGTCGCAGTGAAAGGGGCTTCGTTTCTCAAATCACGTCAACGTGCGTGTTAGCCAAGCAGTCGTACGTATGTTCACTTGTTCTGAGGACGCGTGATCGATTAAAATTGTTTGATTTAATGGGTCTTTTCTCTGCCAATTCAATTTAGCTAAAGAACATTTACATCTAATCAGAAACAGACACATCATAACAAATTATTAAATGAAAGCAAGTTGATATTGCTTTTGTGCATATATTCCCAAGGGGTTATGTATGTTTTCACTGAATGACATCTAGAGGATGTAAGGTGACTCCTTTGAAATAATAGTTGTCAGGAAAATTTTCTCAAACTTTCTCTGATTGTTCATTACTATGTACTATTTTGAGAAATGAAATAAAAATAGGTCACCATGTCCATGAAGGAGCTACAGTTCGTTCCATTTACCCCATAACCGCTTGCAATATTCGTTTCCAAAAATGAGTTTATTTGATCAGCTCTTGCCATGTCTGTTGTTAACAGAAGTTACATAAATAAAGCAAAACTGAGAAAAACAGGCTAAATTACAGAATACAGGGCCACTTATTTACATGATAATAGCATCTATTGTGTCGTTCTATTTTGTTATGTGTCGTTCTTATGTGTGTGGACCAAAGTGGCCCTGTATTCTGTAGTTGCTCCGAAAAACATTATACATCATTATACAGCAATTAAGGACAGTACTTACCAATACCAAAGTATTTTTCCACGGTTTAAGTCTATGTGGGAAAAGCAGATCATAGCCAGGGCTACTGGAATCCAAAAATAAAAAATTCGGAGTAACACGCATTTTTTAGAGATAATTAAGCAACAATTTTTCGAAAAAGTGCCAAAATACAAAAAAATGTATAGAATTTTTTCCCAAATTGGAGCTTAATTATCTCTGAAAAATGCTTGGTTACCCCTAATTTTCTCTTTGGATCCCAAAAACCCTTGCCAAGATCTGCCTTTTTCACGCAGTCATAAACCACATGAAAATGTCGCTGTTTTAGCAGGCACCACTGTAAACGAAAAAAATGTCTTGTTGCCTATCAAAGTGTTAAAACCGATTTAAACTATGGACAGTAAGAAATGACAATGTGCTTTGTTTAGTGTTTGGCATAAAGAACCAAAACTGCTCTGTTGGTATAGCGGTTTTCTTTCTTCACTCACTCTCTGGACATTTCATTTTGAAGTTGACTGACTTTTGGAGTAACAATGTCTTCTTTGATTGCTTATCTTATGACTGGGTCACATGGGTGTGGATCGCAATATTTTGACTGCTACACTACGGGTCTTCATCAGGCAGTATCACAGTTAACCCCTTAGAGAACAATGTATAGTCTGAACAATAAGGATCGAAAAATGACCAAAGTACAGTTCAAAATGCACTAATCACCGTCAGTCAACCACATGCTTTTTACGGGGCATTTTGATACACAGCCAGTCAATACCATTGCCTGATGCAGACCTGCAGTATGGTGTTGAAATGCCGCAAACAACAGTTGCGTGACACAATCATTCAAAGGTTAATTTTGAGCTATGTTGTCAAACCATGATGACTAACGTCTTTCACAACATGTCTGTGTTAGATTCGGGAAATCATGGACAAAAAGAACAATATCAGAAACATGTCTGTTATTGCCCATGTTGACCATGGTAAGTCAACTCTTACTGACTCCTTGGTCAGCAAAGCTGGAATTATTGCATCACAAAAGGCAGGAGAAACCAGGTTTACAGACACCAGGAAAGATGAACAAGAGCGCTGTATTACCATTAAATCAACGTGAGTGTTTCTTATTCATAGCCAAAGATTTTGGAATACAAGTAATTAACTCAGTTCACTTTTACTTGTGTCAGTATTGCAGATTTATAAGAGGGGTTTTAGGTCAAAAACCTGAGAAAGCTAGCTTGTTGAACTAATATATTTAAATTGAATGGTAAACTTTGGATTTGGAGAGAATCAGAGCTTTCCCCAAAAAAAATTCCTTATTGATACTCTGACTTTGAAAGTTATCTGGAACACTGTTGTATACTTAGACTTTTCTTGTAGACTGATGGTGTACCACTCATTTTGAACATACTATAATTATGATCAGTTTACTGCCAGTTATATTTTCTCATTGTCCAGCACTCTGGCCATTTTATTTTGTGCAGCTGTTACTCTTGGTTCTTGGTCACTGCGATGAAACTGTGGGTTCTTTAACTTACTGGTGTAAAATAAACACAAGACCTCAGCCTTGTAGCTGTTGCCCAATCACTGTGCTCAATTTTCCACGCTGATTTTCGTGCGTTCACAAAGGTGCAT
The DNA here is from genome assembly GCF_977016875.1 of Pavona decussata. Taxonomy (NCBI): domain Eukaryota; kingdom Metazoa; phylum Cnidaria; class Anthozoa; order Scleractinia; family Agariciidae; genus Pavona; species Pavona decussata. The sequence continues at coordinate 1,368,409 of NW_028145663.1, read as the reverse complement.
GCTAGGTACCATGGCCAGGTACATTGCCTGGGCACAGATGATTTTGCAATGCATTAAACTGTGGTGGTAACTTAATGATTCCAGGGCCATCTCAATGTATTACGAACTGTGTAAAGAGGATTTGGAATATATCCCTGCCGCAGAACGTGATGGCGAAGGCTTTCTTATTAACCTGATTGATTCACCTGGACACGTCGATTTCTCCTCTGAAGTGACAGCTGCCTTGCGAGTAACTGATGGTGCTCTGGTTGTTGTAGATTGTGTTAGCGGTAAGGGTCAAAATTCATGGAGAACTAACTATTTTGCATTTGTGGTCTGGAAAGCGAAAACGGACACTGACGGTTTTCCGTTTGACAGGCAAAAAAACGGATTGCAAGTGATGTTAAACGGATAGTAAACGGTTACCAAAAGCGTTTAAACGGATTCCAGTTCGGTTTAAACGGATAAATAAAAGCGTTAAACTGTTTGGCAAAGTCCAAAAACGGAATGACGTAAACATTAAACGGTTGCAGAATTTTTTCTAAACGTAAAGCTGAGAATGTTAAACGGTTGAAGAAAGTCGTTAAACAATCATAAACGGAGAGTTCAAAACGTTAAACGTTTCAATAATAAACAGTAAACGGTTTCAAAAGTTGATAAGGAAACGAATGTAAACAAAATTAATAATTTTGATCGACTGTTATCAAATACTGAAAATACATTTACTATAATACGTAAATACTGGAATCGTTTGAATGGACAAATTAAATTAAATGGACAAGCAAGCAGCGGAGTAGATGAAAAGCATGTGCGCCTTGAATTTGCCTAATATTGAAAACATGCAACTTCGCGGACTAGAGGTCATGTCCGTCTTTCAGTCGCCAACATCAACAATTTCTAAATGGCGTGCAAAACACTCTGATTTTGAAGGGTGAGAAAATTTCCACATTCTTCCGAGCATTGGTTGTATTTTAACTGAACTCACGTGCGACAAATGAAAGAAACGTCATCGTTTGAACTTTAAACAGGATTTATACAACTACTGTATAAAGTGGAAAGCGCTGAATAATGCCGAAAGCTAACCCGAGTCAAGTTTGAATTGAATAAAGCTTTTGTCCGACTTTCATTTGACTTTTTTTTTTTTGTTTTACTTAGTACCAGTTGAATCATTCATCTTGTGTTCGACTAGCGTTCAACTAGCGGCAAGTGTTTCCAGCGAGCGAAAACTATTTCTTGCATACCCTGGTTCCAGAGGCCTGTTTTACAGATAAATGGGAGAATATAATCCTAATAAATCAAAACTCGGCAGTTTGAGGCAACTATTTTGATGAGCATGGTGTTTTCGTACTTCCACAGGCTTCTTTGCAGTTGAAATCTATTTCTGGCAGGACGAAATGTACAACAGGCGTGCAGCGCTGTTGTGTTCGATGGATTTATTTCCCACTGAAAGTTATTTTACTGCGGCCACATATCGTGTAATTTCTTCAATGCAATCTTTCACAAAAAAAATTTCTGGAAGAAAGGGAAAAGATTCTGCAGAGATATTTCCGTCCAGTGAATATTGATGAACATTGCAGTTGAAATTTGAGCGGAAACTTTCCCGATGCATACAAATCTGCGTCAGTGAGGCCAGTGTGACAGATTGTTGGCATGACGAGCTTGGTTATTTGAACGATTGCTTGAGAGTTGTGAGCATGTAATTTACTTTAATGGAAAAACTAACCGGTAAACAAACGTTTTGCTTAAAAAGTTGAACGGATACTAGTTTCTTTTAAACAAATAAGAAGCGTTTTGTCCAAAAACGTTAAACAGATAAGAAACGTTTTGCCCAAAGTGTTTAACGGATGCTCTTTTTTTTAAATGGTCAAGAGAAGCATTAAAACGTTTCACCAAAATCATTAAACGCATGCGAGATTTTAGTAAATGGATAAGAAAAGCGTTTAAACGCTTGTGCGATCTGTTTAGATGTACGCTAAACTGATATAAACGGATTTTTCCGTTAAATGGTAAAGCATTAGTGTCCGTTTACGCTTTCCAGGTGACATTTTATTTTTTTAAACTGCTGTTACTAGAGGGCCCAAAATACTGCCTATTGAGATGCATTTGTTGTGACACAGTTGGATGTGATTGTATTCTCCTAGAATTATGATAAGCACCAAATGAAATTTTTAATCTTTTTTTTTTTTGGCCATTGTTTACCATTAGGTGTTTGTGTACAGACTGAGACAGTGCTGCGGCAAGCCATCAGTGAACGTATCAAGCCTGTTCTGTTCATGAACAAGATGGACCGTGCACTTTTAGAACTGCAACTGGAACAGGAAGATCTCTACCAAACTTTCCAGCGTATTGTGGAGAGCATCAATGTGATCATTGCAACTTATGCTGATGATGATGGTCCAATGGGAAACATACAGGTAAGAGTACAGTGTACTGTGTTGAAGCGGTTATTTAGCTTGGAGTTTGTAACACAATGGACACAAATCAGTTTAAAAAAACAAACCTTGAGCCATTCAGCTGAAAGCTTTTTCAACCGTGTTATATGATGCTGTGTAAACATGTTTATTTCTCAATGTGGAATTTGGTAATTTGTATAGTTTAGATTTGGGTTTTATTTTGGAGTGAAAGAGTTAACTTAAATGTGTTGAATCATTTAGGTCTCTCCAGCCAAAGGAACCGTTGGTTTTGGCTCTGGTCTCCATGGCTGGGCTTTCACCCTGAAACAGTTTGCAGAAATCTATAGCAAAAAGTTCAAGATTGAACCGCAAAAGCTGATGAGGCGTCTATGGGGAGATCAATTCTACAATCCAAAAGAAAAAAAGTGGGATAAAACTGGTGGTTCGGGGTATATTCGTGGATTTTGCCAGTTTGTGTTGGACCCAATTTTCAAGGTAAGATTAACCCATAAAGCATCACACCATTTTTCAGTAGTTTGCCAAATTAGTAGTTGGTAATTAAACAACCCCAGGTGCAATACAACTAGCAGCAGTTGCAATTAAAAGAGAAAAAACAACATCTTCTCTTGCTTAGATCTGGAAATTATTCCACCTGAGTAGGCCTCATGTACTCCTCTTTGATTCACCTTCCATACACTGTGTGCAACAAGAAAGCATCCATCACAAATTATTGTGATTTAGCTCCCCAATATCAAAGAACAAATTCTCCTCTCTTGTCCCCATACTTATCTTATTAATGTACTGGGAAGAATGTACTAAAATATCAAGAAAATTCACCTTGGGTGATCATATCCTTAAGCATTAATATTACAAGGAGAATTTTGATGCTGAATACTGTTAAGATTTAAACAGTTAGACTTGGCCTCCTAGACCAGGCGTTTGTTTGAGGCCTTGTTGAACATGCCTGCAGAAAAGTTACCTGTTTTAAAAGAGATTGACACGTAATCCAATGCACAGTTTTTTATTTGTTTCAATTGAAGGGGTGCGTGGAATAAGGCCCTAAGTGATTTCTGATGTAAGGTCAAATTCTCCTTTTGTTTCACAAGCAAATACAATGAAATTTGGAAGGAGAATCTAGCTTTTTATCAGAAGTCACTTAGGGCTTTTTTCCAGACACCCTCAAATGTAAATGGTAGTATTTAGAACCTAACATCCGATTTATCAGGGGATAAATGCAAATAAAAAAGAAAGAAGAATCTCCATAGTTGCCATTTTTTCTTCCTCCCTGTAATCCCTTCTTGCTTTTCCTGTTGCTATATTTCCACTTCAAAGTAAGATCTGAGGGAAACAATAGGGCTGCCCTGGACGGTCTGTGAACAAAACATTTATCCACGTACTGTAATACATATAACTGCAACGATTTTGTGCCTTTTATCATAGTTTATTTTGGGTTCTTTTTTCAGGTATTTGATGCAATCATGAATTTTAAGAAAGAGGAAACCAAAAAACTTCACGAGAAGCTGAACATCAAGCTCACTTCAGACGAGAAAGACGAAGAGGGGAAGAAACTTCTGAAGACAACCATGCGCAAGTGGCTTCCAGCAGGTGACGCTCTTCTTCAGATGATTACCATCCATCTGCCGTCCCCTGTGCAAGCTCAGAAATACCGCATGGAGTTGCTGTATGAGGGACCTAAGGATGATCCTGTTGCCTTGGGAATTAAAGGCTGCGACGCTGAGGTTAGTGTTGGGATGTTTGTTAATGCAAGTTTGCTGGTGATGTGCCTAGGGCCTGAGTTTGGAGGGAATGTAATTTGATAAGGCGTTGTGGTGTATTGGTTAGTGACTCTAAGTTTGGTAATTTAAGACAGGTCTTTATATAATGTTCTGCTATTTCCTTTGTGAAAATACCTTGATCTGCATCCTCTCTTTTTGCTTAGCTGTTTAAGGACAGTGTGTCCTAATACTGTCTTTCGAAGCTGACTTTGTCAGTATGTATGTAAACAAAACATTAACCCATTGACTCCTACACCGGCCAGAACGGGCCGTGCCTCGCGCATGCTTCGCGTGTGAAACTCGATAACTTCTCCCTCTCCTCCTGGGGGATTTTTCGTTCTGAAAAGGTCACAATACCTGGTAGAATGATAAACCAATCAGAATCTGTCTTTTGCGCATATTTTAAGGCATTTTAGGGGGTAGGGGAAAGGATCCTTCTGAACCTAACGCATGGAGCTGAGCAAAATTTCAAAATGGTGCTGCGCGTGAATCGGTCCTCAAGTTTCAAGATGTGTTTTTTTCATCTTTTTAAAGCAAGTACATCTTTTTTAAGCTCACAATGGAAAGGAATAACCGTGAACTATAATCTACCGCCAAAAAAGAGAACTGATCTCTTCAATTTCCACACCACTACCAAAATATAGCTCAAAAATTAAAACCAAACCGCGAGCTTCAAACAGACTTTATAGACGCAAACGTGCCCGAATTTACTGTGAGTGATCACTTAGAACAAACACGGAGTGTCTTCAAATTTTACATGCGTGTTTGCACGCACGCAAAAAAACTGAAAGTTTTTTGCCTCTAATGGCAAATGTATTGTTTATTTCAATAAAATGTTTTGTTGGAAAAGCTTTTTGTTGATTCTTGTGTCTTTGTCAATTCATATATGTGTTTGAGAAGTGACAGATGCATAAACAAAAAAAATTTGCATAAGGGGGTTGAAATTTGATATGCCAAAGGTCTTCATCAAAATGCCGTGAATTTTAGCCATTTTTGCGTTCAAGTGTGTTTTTCGGCAAATGATTAATAGGTAACCATATTATTTTACGTCAGAAAACATTTGTTTAATCATTCCAGTTTAATATACAGTTAATTTTGGAAGCCAACAATATTTCTTTACCTACTGCGCATTTTGGTGAATTTATTCGGTCTCGGAAGAATTGAATTGATGCGAAACATATGGAAACACGAGAGGAGTCAAAGGGTTATATTAATCTTTGAATTGTCTATACTTGTGTCTCACCGACACTTTCTCCCATCCTTCCTGTAGGCACCACTGTGTTTGTATGTCTCTAAGATGGTTCCCACTGTTGACAAAGGTCGTTTCTATGCCTTTGGCCGTGTGTTCTCAGGAAAAGTGGCCACTGGTTTGAAAGTGCGTATCATGGGCCCAAATTATGTTCCAGGCAAGAAGGAGGATTTGTATAACAAAAACATCCAGAGGTTTGTTAATATTAATCTTAGCCAGTGCATGCATTAGGAAGTAGAAACATTAATTAATTTAATTATTTGATATTACATCGCAAAACATTTCTAGCAACGGTTATTTACATGGCAAAACATTTAAATGAAAACAAAAAAGAATCAATGCATTCAGGAAAAGAATTAAGTTGTTCACTTAGTTCCCTGCAAGTAGCAAGTAGTAGTCAGTGTTTTTACATGTGTGATCAACTTCCTCAATGACCTTATTTATCACGCAGACTTGCTCTTTCTGTTTACTTTAATCCTCTTTCATTTTCAACAAGGACTATTTTGATGATGGGCCGCTATACTGAAGCCATTGAGGATGTACCTTGTGGAAACATCGTGGGTCTAGTCGGAGTGGATCAGTATTTGGTTAAGACTGGCACTATTACCACCTATGAACATGCCCACAACTTGAAGGTCGGTACAGGCTGAAAAAAAAAAAAACACTTGGTGATGGGACACTGAATGTGAACATTTCCAGGGGCAGGTAGTGGGGACAAAAAAAAATTCAAAACAGGTGGGAAAAAATTTGTGAAGAGGAGTAGAGAGGAAAAGTAAGAGCCCCTGGGGACAGACTCTTTACAAATCAGGAGCCATTGGTTGCTCGGCTATTTTGGTCCGTAAGAGTCTCTCCAGGGGCCATACTTTTCCTCTCTATTCTTCTTCGTCAAATATTCCCCATCCCTTTCAACTTTTTCCTCATCTTCATCATCTTCCTTATCTGCTTATGCCTCTTTCCCTTCAAGAAACTCGAGACTGGACCAAAATCTCATCAGGCATCTTGACAGTCAATTTGAGAAGTGAAAGGGTTGTTCAGTGGTTTGTTGAAATCAAGGGTTAGCTTGTGACAATAGACCATATTTATATATTTCTCATCATTGAACTGGATCTGGTTTGCAATGGTGGCTCTTACAGGAGAATATATTCAAAATATGTGTATGTAACAATATTCCCCAAACAAGGAGTTACGCCATGAAAGGACAAGCCCCTCCTTCATTTCACACTTTTGTAGACATGAGATGCAAATTTAGACACTCCTCATTCGTGGCAAGTTATTGACTCGAGCATCATTTGAAATAATATACTTCAAAATTTCATAATCTCACCACAGAAATACAGTATAAGATACCAAGTTCTAATTTGTTGAACATGGTTTAGCTCAACTGTATAATTACGCAGGATATTACCTGCAGGATATTTACCCTTGTCTAAATTTCACTGGCATTTATTTTCCCCTGTAGTCCCAAATGTGGGTCTTTCAATTATTAATCCGTTGAACATTCATTCCAGTTCAATACGGAGGAAACGAATGTGGTCTTTTGGAATCCAACGCATCTTGTTACCTTTCAGGGTTCACTGATTGTTGACAGATTAAAATATATCTTTATTTGTATAGATTTTGTTTTGGATGTTGTGTGTTATTGAAAAGCGCAGCACTTGAGGAGAATTTGGGCAGAAAGGAGTATTTATTGAGGTTAAATGATGCACATTTTAAGGGAAGAATGATTGTTTCTCACAAGCGAATTTTCACCCAAGTGAATTTTCTCTGTCCAATTGAGTTTCTCTCTTTGCAATAAATCTCTGTGATTCGGATTTTGCAGATGATGAAATTTTCAGTGTCACCAGTGGTTCGTGTAGCCGTGGAACCAAAGAACCCTTCTGAATTGCCAAAGTTGGTGGAAGGTCTGAAGCGACTGGCTAAGTCAGATCCTATGGTACAGTGCTCAACTGAAGAGAGTGGAGAACACATAGTTGCAGGAGCTGGGGAGCTGCATTTGGAAATCTGTCTGAAAGATTTAGAGGAAGATCATGCTGGTATCCCACTCAAGGTGACTGACATTGAAACTCAATGTTGTGTATAAGCCTTCGTGGTTTTGTTTTGGTTTCCTCGCCATTTTTTACCTTCAACTCAAAAACCCGTATTTTGTATTGTAATTTGTAGTGTGCGTAGTGTAGCAAAATAAAAAAAATAATAATGTAAAATGTAGAGTTGAACCTCCTGTAAGTGAAAGCCTCAGGACCACATTCAAGGAGGAGGTCAGTGTTCGACACTAACTTTCCTGCTAAATTGCCCTTTGGGCAACCAGGTCTCTATTTTTTGTTGCCTAGCGTATTTTTTGGTTGCCCAAAAAAATCGCCAGCTCGCTTCGCTCGCCGTTTATCCCAGGGAAATACGAAGCGTAAATTTGGCCGCTTGGAGCCTGGGTACAGTAAATTTACCAACATTCTTTGCGGGTTAAAAAAACATGGCGGCCACTATTTTGTGCACAGTGTTTCGTGCTCGTTTCGTTGTATCTTGTTCAAACTAATATGTATCATTTTTCAATCTACGGCTAACGGGTATGAAAATATCCCAAGGTAGGTACCCATATTAACACAATAAATAAATTGACAGCAAAGAGTTTTCAGTTCGCTTTATTTCCTGCTGGACACACTGTGGACAGGAGCAAAACATCTGCTTGCCCTATCGGGCAACTTTTACCGTAGTTTTACTTGCCCATTGAATCATTTTACTTGCCCCGGGCAATCGGGCAAGCGTTAGTGTCGAACACTGGAGGTTAAAATTTGTTCGTAGCTAGGACCACTGAACTTAAAGTGCCCCTAACCCTTCAATTTGTTTTCTTTTGGTAGATTTCCATATCTGTGAAGAACTCATTTTCGAAATTTTTTTTTAGAAATATTGAATCCTTTTCTTTTTACGAGCGCTAAACATTACTGAAATTTTTATATTTTTGCGCGCTTTAAGCCCTGCTGGACAAATTTTTGTCTCGTGGGCTCATTAGGAACAAGCCAATGAGAAGCGTCCGATATTTGACACTTTCTTAGCTGTGACGTAAGAAAAGGACACCAGAAGGATTCAGAAGGAATCTTATGCACGCTGATTCCTTTCTCTACATTTCGAGAGTTGCTGCATCCAAAAACTACACATTTTCCAACCATTTTTTCTGTTTACAATAAGCATTACCGCGAATCTTCGGATATTTTTGCACAATGTCCTTTTCTTACGTCACGCTCCATACTTGGCCGAGTGGGGGACTAATGCCAACGATAGGTGAAAATATCAACAAGACTGCCTTCACTTCTACCGCTCGTAAAAAAAAGGATTCAATATTTCTCAAAAAAATTTTCGAAAATTAGTTCTTGAAAGATATGGAAATCTACCAAAAGAAAACAAATTGAAGGGTTAGGGGCACTTTAAGTAAGGTGTCTGTAAGTTGAGGCACAACTGTAACGTAGTAATCATAATAATTAATAATTTACATTTATATAGCGCAAACCTCTATATGGATATATTCAGTTGCACTTCACAATATTGAAGGGTAACTAAAGCTATTAACTGTGATGCAATATTTGAGTAATTCACAAAATTAGCAATTAGTAATAAACAACCCCATGTGTAGTACACACACATAGACAACTTACATGCACGGGGTAAACACTACTTTGGTCTGGAATAGTTAGAATTTCTAATAGTTTGTCCTTGAAGCCACAGAACTCCTTCTTTTGATCTCCTGTAAGAAGAACACACATGACAGTCTTTGTCTTTTCCTTTGCATAGAAATCAGATCCAGTAGTGTCATACCGTGAAACAGTCACTGAAACGTCCAACCAAACCTGCCTTTCGAAGTCACCAAACAAGCACAACCGCCTGTTCATGACAGCTACTCCTTTCCCTGACGGGCTGGCTGAAGATATAGACAATGGAGATGTGTCCCCCAAGCATGAACCAAAAGCTCGTGGCCGTTACTTGGCAGAGAAGTATGAATGGGATGCGAACGAAGCACGCAAGCTGTGGTGCTTTGGTCCTGAGGGAACTGGTCCAAATATGGTCATAGATGTCACCAAGGGGGTCCAGTACTTGAATGAAATCAAGGACAGTGTCGTGGCAGGATTCCAGTGGGCAACAAAGGAAGGTCCTCTTTGTGAAGAAAATGTGCGTGGTGTGAGGTTCAACATCCATGATGTGACTCTTCATGCGGATGCAATTCACCGAGGTGGTGGTCAGATCATTCCAACTGCTCGTCGGTGTTTCTTGGCTTGTATGTTGACTGCCAAACCAGGTCTGATGGAACCGGTTTATAAGTGTGAAATCCAGGTGAGAGGAAAATGGTCTGTGTATAGTAGGAGTCACTACTCAAGCTTTGTTAATGTCCCAAGTTCACATAATATCAAATCTAGTTTGTGAGGTTTTCAAGACCAAAACAAGTTTTGTGAACTCAATCTCATGATTATGATCAACCATTAAACCATTATTATTTTCTCTTAAAAAAATTGCAAGCAAGGTTCAACTCTCATTTTTTTTTTTTTTACAGCGGTTACCAGTAACACGTGACCTATCACTTTTAAAAGACTCCAATAAAGTTGAGTTTTGGTGGACATCAGTCACAGAAAAGCCGTTGAAATTATTTTAAATTCTGAGAACATTTCAAGGCAACAGAACCAAGAAATGGGCAGTTTTATCCACTGTCAGATGGTAAACTTTATGAAAGTTGATTTCCAAGTCAGTTTATTTAAAAGAATGGGCATTGTTTAGATGAAGCCGTAGTTTTTGTTTTTTGGAACTATTTTGAATTGCGAATCAACAAGTTTTTCGAAATTGATTTAACTATAAAAGTTAACGTTAAAAGAGAACGACGTTTCGACCGTCCGACGGTCATTTTCAAGTTCAAAATGAGAAGTAAAATATGTGCTTATATACAATTGTGAAAAAACTAATGATATACTGACTTAAAAAGCTCTAAGATATTCACATCTAAACAATATCAAAAATAATAGCGTGAATGATAAATACAAAGGAACGCTAAAAACGATAAAAGGTATTTAAAAGGTATTTAAAAGTGAAATAGTTAAACAAATAACTTCGCGCGGATCGAGTCGCATTGTTTGTTCAGTTTCAGCTTTAGGTCGCGAATAAACAACATCTCGAAGATCAAGCAGTCGAGTTTGCTCTGACACTTTCTCAGGATTCTGAAGTTGCTTTTAATGGTCTCTGGATCCTGTCCATGCTCGTCCTTTACATGATTGCCAATTGCAGATCGTTTGTGTTCCTCCACACGTTGATGCAAGTGTCGACTCGTGAAGCCAACATAGTCTGCATCGCACAGACCACATTTGAAATAATAAACAACGTTTTGTTGATTCACAATGGGAGGTTTATGTTCCTTTGGTTTGATTTTGCTCTTAATCTTCTGGCTTGTGTAGACAGGATGGACATCAGCATCGATCTTTCGGCTGAGATCATTAAGTTGGTGTCTTACCGCGTTCGCCGATTTCTGGTCTTTGAAAGGTAGGACGATTCTGACGAGAGCTCGTTCGTCGGATACCCGTTGTTCAGGACATGCATTCTCAGTAACTTTCGTTTCAATAAAATGTGTGATGGTGTTCTCTACGACGGTTTCAGGATAATGCAAGCGAGAAAAAATCCCTTTAAGACGTTCACATTCCTGATGGAAAAAATGCCAATTCGAAGAGAGTTTGAACGCCCGGTTTAACATTGTTTTCAGCAGAGAATGTTTGTATTTCATGTCAACATGGCTTTGGTAGTGCAGTAAAAGCCCAGTATCGGTTGGTTTCCTGTAGACCTTCGTGTCTAGTCGGGGGCCATTTTCTGATAATCACCATTCCAAGAAAGGGAAGTTTGCCGTTGTCTTCGAGTTCCATTGTGAAACTGAGGGGTGGATTTCATTCAGTGTCGACAAGAATTCAGAGGCAGATGAAACATCGGGCATTTTGCTGAGGGTGTGATCGACATAGCATTTATAGAAAGCGGGCATCTTGTTTTGGTTTGTCAATTGTTCTTCGATATTGCACATAAATGCATTTGCCATGAGTGGCCCAAGTGGAGAGCCCATAGCAACTCCGTCCACTTGTTCGTACAGATTTCCTTCAAATTGAAAAAGCTGATTCTTTGTAGCAACCTCTAACAACTCTATAAGGTTGGTTTTTGTGATGTTAAGGTCGTATTGCTTGTTGAACCAATCGTCTTTAAAAGCTTTCTCCGCTAGGATTTCAATTGTTTCATCCACTGGCACGTTTGTGAAAAGAGATGAAACATCGTATGACACTAAAATATCGTGTTCGTCGATTTTCATCCCATGTAGATCATCAGCAAACGAGAAGATGTCATTAACGGTATGGTCATTGACGGACAAAGGTTTTAACTTTTGATCCAGCCACTTAGCAAGTTTATAGTTGTAGGTTCCTGTCGCTGACAGGATTGGACGCACGGCTAGTTTCTTCTTATGGGTCTTCGGTAATCCATACAGGTGTGCGAGCCTAGAGCCCTTTTGGATCAGTGAGTCGGCAACGGGTTTGGGTAGAATTCTTTTCACGATGGAGGACAGTTCCTTCTCCTTTTGAAGCAATGGGTGGTAATGCTTTGGAGGCCTTCCCTTTGTTTTTGGTCTTTCAAGGCTGATGGGTATAAATTTTGATTCGTCACTGATTGATGATTCCTTCAGTAGGCTAACATACTCTGATTTGTCCATGACCACGACTCCCGAGCCCTTATCTGGGCGTGTGATTACGATGTCGTCTCTCTTCTTCAGCTGACCTATCGCTCTTAGCATTGATTTTGGTGGTGTCGGGCCTTTCCTCTTGATGTAATTAAGGGCAATAGAACGTAGCGTTGCAGCTGCTAACTCTTTGTTTTCATCGCTTAATTTTGGTTCTAGTTTCCAGTAGGCTTTTTCAAAGGTTGCCTGTATTTCCATTGGCGAAACTGGTTGTGGAAGAGCGAAGTCCAGGCCACGGCATAAGGCAAGCTTCTGGAAGAAGGAGAGCTTATATGAAGATAGATTCTTGATATGCGCGTCGATGTCAGTGTTGTTGCTGAGAAGCCTCGAGATCTTTTTTGTGTGACCGTTCATCAACAGAAGGTATTGTTCTTTGCGGAGAGCGACGATCGTTCTCAGAATGCAGGCGAAACGAAGAGGAGGACATTTTCCACGGATCTCGTTGTTTATTATTGTGTCTACGGCTTCTAGAGAAGCGTAGACACTATGTCATCGGGTTGAGTGAAAGAGTGTAAGAGTGTAAATGCCACAGGAATCCCAAATGGAATCCTATCGAAAGCCGACGCTAATCCTCGACTGACCGAGATCTAAGCGATTGTATTTCCGGATCAGGACAATGGCGACAATACGGTAAATGATGTTTTCCGATGTTGATTTGCTTTTTACAAATAGTTTAAGTGATGATTTGAACCAGAATTCTGTAACTTCTGTAATTTTCATCGCAAACGTGCCCTAATTTACTGCGAGTGATCGCTTTGAACAAACACAGAGTGTCTTCAAATTTTACATGCGTGTTTGCACGCACGCAAAAAAAAACTGAAAGTTTTGGCCTCTAATAGCAAATGCATCGTTTATTTCAATAAAATGTTTTGTTGGAAAAGCTTTTTGTTAATTTTAGTGTCTTTGTCAATTCATATATGCGTTTGAGAAGCGACAAATGCATAATCAAAGACAATTTGCATAAGCGGGTTGAAATTTGATATGCCAAAGGTCTTCATCAACATGCCGTGAATTTTAGATATTTTTGCGTTCAAGTGTGTTTTTCGGCAAATGATTAATAGTAACGATATTATTTTACGTCAGAAAACATTTGTTTAATCATTCCAGTTTAATATGCAGTTAATTTTGGAAGCCAACGATATCTATTTATCTACTTCGCATTTTAAACCGCTGCAGGAAAAAGTTAATTTATGCGAAAACTATGGAAACACGACAGGAGTCAAAGGGTTAAAGAATGCTACTTGCCATTCATAAGTTCAGTATAGATTAATTAATAGTTTCTGTTGCATTTTATGCCTATGTTTCAGGTTAGAACTTTGCTTTCAGTACTTTATGTTTAGAACTTTGCTGGATTGCTTTCAGTACAAAGTTGTGGTTCACGTTGTAAGATTATATAATATATTGTTTATGTTAGAATAAAGTTAGTTCAATCTCTTCTTACAAAATGTTGTGGTAAACGATACCAGCTTAATCTCAATCTCACCAGTATTCTGTGCAACATTTTTACAACCATTTTTTTTATCTCTATCCTATTTCCACTCCTCCCTCCTCGTTTTCATTTCAGTCGTATTTCCCTTTTCTTCAATTCTTTTATATCACATTTCTATACCATAACTGCAGTAGACACATGCAGTCTGAGACTGCCTATTTTTTCAAATGTGGTCTGTGCGATGCAGACTATGTTGGCTTCACGAGTCGACACTTGCATCAACGTGTGGAGGAACACAAACGATCTGCAATTGGCAATCATGTAAAGGACGAGCATGGACAGGATCCAGAGACCATTAAAAGCAACTTCAGAATCCTGAGAAAGTGTCAGAGCAAACTCGACTGCTTGATCTTCGAGATGTTGTTTATTCGCGACCTAAAGCCGAAACTGAACAAACAATGCGACTCGATCCGCGCGAAGTTATTTGTTTAACTATTTCACTTTTAAATACCTTTTAAATACCTTTTATCGTTTTTAGCGTTCCTTTGTGTTTATCATTCACGCTATTATTTTTGATATTGTTTAGATGTGAATATCTTAGAGCTTTTTAAGTCAGTATATCATTAGTTTTTTCACAATTGTATATAAGCACATATTTTACTTCTCATTTTGAACTTGAAAATGACCGTCGGACGGTCGAAACGTCGTTCTCTTTTAACGTTATTTTGAATTGCTAACCATAATAATTTTGCAAAATTAGCAATGCGGGCAAGTGAGCAAATTATCATGTGCGGTGAAAATTAAAATTTTAATTCGATAATATCTTTTATTTTTGCTTCATCTGGCTCAGAAATCAATTTGAATAAAGTTTTACCTTCCCTTAGCGAGGTAAAATTCTCAGTTTCTTGCCGGGTTTGCCTCGGAATCTTGTCAGAATTCAAAATAATTTCAATGGCTTTTCTTTGATTGACGTCCACCAAAAGGTAACTTTATCCAACTCTTTTAAAGATGGTAGGTCGCGTGTTATTGGTAACCACTGTAACCAAAGACATGTAAAGTTTTGTGCTTAATGCAACTTTTCAATGTGTTCCTCCTTCGTTTTAGTTGTTTTGTGTGCTTGTCCAATAACACTCTGTATTTTACTAATTTAAGATTCTGGAGAGATAGTTCTGTATCCAGTGAATATTGATGAACATTGCAGTTGAAATTTGATCATGCACGCATATTTTTTCCGATGTATGCAAATTTTTTTCAGACGACGCCAGATAGTCTGATGTCATTCATACTTTGTTTGCGCACTGTTGCCAGGCAACAGCACGGACACCTTCACGGAAATATATAAACATTTATATAAATATATGTTCGGCTCGAATTCGCACGGCTTAGCTCCCGAGCACGGCCTTCGGCGGGCCTTTGGCCTGACAAATTTATTAACCTCGCTTCGCGAGGAACAACAAGTTTTATTACCAGATTAAAAAGTTAACAAAGTTTAACTTAATTTACAACATAATATATTAATACAAAAGAGGTAACATTTACTCCGAATAACTGAAAAGCTAATTGAGCTGAGTAAAACTTAATAATGTTCAAAATGTCCTCTGCAAAACGGCAATGTGCAATGACCAAAGTAAGTTTCTGTGGAGAATGTGAACACACAACCTAACTTGAACACCACTCCTACCAATTTGGTTTGGATATCAACATTTTAATCCTTTTGTTTGTTTGTTTGTTTGTTTGTCTGTTTTTTGTAGTGCCCAGAGAGTGCAGTTGGAGGCATCTATGGTGTGCTTAATAGGAGACGAGGTGTTGTTATTGAGGAGGGCCAAATAGCAGGAACCCCCATGTTTTTGGTCAAGGCAAATCTACCAGTTAACGAGTCATTTGGTAAGTGACGTTCATATACATACAACCTTTTTAAGCGGGGTAACAGTTAAAGCCACAAGCTTGCGGGGCGGTGTATAGCATAAAACCCAAAACAGAACAATAGTATTATGAATACAGTAATCTAGATAACAATAATAAAAGTTAAACCCCCAGTGTTTCCCCCAGTGCCCTTATTTCAATAGTAGACATAATCTGTATCCCTGTATTGAGTTGCTGCAGGTGCCTCGCCCCCCACGCCGACTGAGTGAAAGCTTTGACGTTACTTTGTGGTATTAGCATCTCATGCACAAGTCATTCAAGAAAAAAAATCCTTCATTTACATGTACAGATGTTAGGTAGTTCTGCGGAGTCGACTTTAAAGGGACAGAGTCGTGAACTTTGATCATTTCAGCTCTCAAAATTCTATTGTTTTGGTTTAAAGGAAGCATGTCCAATCACTGCGTAAGGCTCTCTAAGATTATGTAAAAACTGTCACAGAATTAATCTTTAACATTTTCTTGGCCGTATCACTGGCAGTGCGAAATTCAAGATTATTTTATCAGCAAAGGTGTTTTAATTCTAGGTACCTCGTCTTGCATAATAAGTATAATAAGCGAGAGTTGAACACATAAAAAGGAAGCTGGAAAGAAGCATGGATGGGCAAAATAAAAAAAAAATGTTGATTAACTTGAAAAATTGCAACCCAATTTTTTTCAAGTTCATCTCAATCTGTCTGATCTCTGATGTTCAAGAATGGTCTTTATATGACTTTGTATTGGTTTTGATTTCATCAAGAAAACCCAAGCAGCATAGTGGCATAATGGCGAGGTCACAGAAATGCTGTTTCACCAATGATAAGTGAGTTTTTTAGTCAGTGACACAGCATACTCACAAACAAAAAAAATTGCGTTTTCTCCCAACGGGAGTCGAACCTGTGACCACTCAGCTACAAGAGACTTCTGGGAGCTAAGGCCATTAATCTAGGCTCATTTGCCAAATATCCTCCATACTGCTAAGATTTGAATGTCGTTGTGTGATATATGAGTCGTAAGATAAATGTGATGGTGTATTTTAAAGTGCCTTGGAAGAAAAAAAATTTCGTATTTTTGACGCTTTTTGTGTCCTGATTATGAAATGACAAAAGAAATTTGACAAAATCATCTAAAACCGATATTTTTCGCCCTCCAAAGAACCTCAAATTTCACTAAATCCTGTCCCGTGGATTGGGAACGAGTCTTTGCTCAGGACAATGCTAATGACATGGCAAATGCCTCAAAGAGTTGTTTACTTCTCAATTATTTCCTACGTCACAGCTTTGTAATACATCGTTTAGGCCGCGCAAGATGGAGACACTTTTAGGCGCCAGATTTAAGACTTTCGGTTCAATTTATTTCGCGTTGTGTATGTTTTACCGCCTAAAACCTATGATTAAGAATCAGAAAATAATAAACTATGATATTAGAACAAGAATTTTTTTACTTCATAGGCTCTTTAAGCCTGGTAAATAAACGAGAGTGATGTATCCATTCAGTCACTGACAGGGCCATACTCTGAAAGTGGAAGTCCAAGTTCTCTCAACAGGAGTTGAACCAATGACCTTCCCTCATCCCTTGTTACTCAAACAATGAGCTGCAGCAAGGCTATAAAACATACAAACTTGGCCAATTGGTTTCGGGGCACTTGGCGTTTTTTACAAGATTTGTTGTAAAATTACACAACTACCGAAAGTTCAAGGTCCCAAAAAGAATCTTAGAAACTTATTCCCCCCTCCCCCTAAACAATGTTGAAGTTGATAAAATGTACAAGATTTTCGAGCCATGTCTGACTCCTGACTCTCAACATTGTTTAGGGGGGGGGGGGGGGGGGAAGAATTTTCATGTTTTTAAGTAAATAGAGGCGAAGTGCCCCGAAAGTTCTGGCCAGGATTGTAGGTTCATGCGATGTACAACCTGCATTCTGCTAGGATTTGAATGTGTGTACGTCACCAATGCGAAGGAAAAAACAATGAGTCACTAGGAGCATAGAATAAACTGATGTGAACATTGTCATTATGTCATTACATTGTAAACCAAGCTTGAGATTCGATGTTCAAGGAAGCGTAAGTCTTACAGGAGTAGGGGATGGCACAGAGGAGAGAGCACTCGCCCCTCCCACTAATGTGGCCTGGGTTCTGTTCGCAAACTTGGAATCATATGCAAGTTGAGTTTGTTGTTGGTTCTTTTCCTTGCTACAAGAGGTTTTTTTCCGTTTTTTTCCTTTTCAAAAACCAACATTTCCAAATTCCAATTTGATCTGGAATCTGAGGGGAACAGGTTTGTCAGTAATAACAGACTGTTCTGTAAGTGTCACCCTTGTTAAACAAAGTTGAGTTATTATTATTATCATCATCATCAAGTCGTGTATAGTAGTTCAATTATATTGTCATGCCACTTGTGGGTCTATTTCACATCTTTGTAGTGCTACAGTATGCTTTTGTGCCCTGATTGTTGGTTGGTTGGTTGTGTGTGTAGGTTTCACTGCAGATCTCCGATCCAACACTGGTGGTCAGGCCTTCCCACAGTGCGTGTTTGACCACTGGGCAGACATGAATGGCGATGCTACAGATTTTACCTCAAAGCCTGGATTGATTGTGCAGGCAACAAGGAAAAGGAAAGGTCTCTCTGAGGAAATACCACCTCTGGACAGGTTCCTTGACAAATTGTAACATCGTTGCTTATATGCTTAAGAATAAACAACAGTTGAATCAGTGGACACAGGGTCTGTTGTAGTCACAAGAAAACAAGCATCAAGGTTCTTGTGCTCCTTTTATTTTAAGGACTACATGTGCCTTAACTCCGTTTTCATCAGTGGAAATGGAAAACACAATCTCTTGTAGTTTATTAAAGTCATCTTGCTTGCTGCGATGGTATAAAAATAAAGAGGGCAAGAAATTTTAGAGGCTGTCTCAAAGCAGCCAGAGAATTCAATAAAATGCCATTTAGCTTTGCTGTGGCTATGTGTTTTGTGGTCCATACATGGAAGTTAACTCAACACTCTCTCTTTGGCTTGGTTAGAAGATCTCAACCTTGTGCCCAGGGTCTTTGCGATATTCAAAATGGCGGTAAGCTTAAAAAAATACTCCAGGAATTTAGTATTTTGTCACGTGACACTTGTCTTGGCTACACTTTTTTCACAAAAAATTATGGTGACAGCCATGTTTGATCTTGTAAAGAGTGTAGGGAAGGCAAAAATCAAGTGTGTCGTCACAAAGTATGCCACAATTCGTGAAGTATTTTTGCAGCATGTTCCAGGATCTTTTTGAGTATTGCTAAGACTCCGTGAACGAGGTTGAAAAGATCTTGATGCTTTAACTCCATATGGGTTCAATGATCACAAGATAAATAATTATTGTTTAAGCAAATTCTCAGAACTTGTGCCATAAAAGATATCCTGAGCATGGCAAGGACAATAATTTATGTATATTTGTGCTTAAAGGATTAGTTGGATCCTGCAAGATCGGGGTAAACCCTACACCAATGATCTTTTGGCATGCTGTTAAATAATATATTTTAGAGAGGGTAGCACCACGCTGTCTCAAGGTTCATTGCCTGATTTCATACCGTGGGGGTCTGGGTACGAGTCTGTGTATTATGGGTTATGGGACTCAACACCCACATAGCCGGAAAGCGCACACCGCACTTTACAACATTTCCAGGTTTGGTGTTAATCAAGCTAATATTAGGAAAGATACAGCCATTCAAAAACTCCAAGTTTTACTAAGAAATGTATGGAACGCCGGACGTGTGTCCGGCGTTCCATACATTTCTTAGTAAATTTTTAAGTTTTTGAATGGCTGTATCTCGCCTACTATTAGCTTGATTGACACCAAACTTGAGGATGTTGTAAAGTTCGATGTGCTCTTTCCGGCTATGTGGGTGTTGAGTCCCATAACCCATAATACACAGACTCGTACCCAGACTCCCACGGTATGAAATCAGGCATACGGTGGCCCTCGACTAAAAATAACTATTTGCATTTAACCCTTGAACAAATTCAACCATCTTGTTCCCATACTTTTCATATAAAAGTACTGGGGAGAAGTTATTAAAAGATCAAGAAAACTCTTCTTGGCTGATCATGCCCTTAATTCTCATGACCTCAGGGGTTGAATAAGAATTGACATTACAAGGAGAAATTTGATGTTGATCACTGTTAGGGCTTAAAAGGGGTTGAGTAAAATAGTGTTTCAGTGATGTAGAGGGCGAAAAGAGAAACTTGCCGAGCACTGCCTAGGACTAGCCCCTCGGGGTGGGGGGGGGGGGAGAGAGGAGTGAGGAAAGTACCCCTCCCCCTCCCACTTTTCTTGTTTATCTAGCAATGCTGACTCTTGCTAGCTGCATGAATATTTCTCTTTCAAGTCAAATTTTGAAGCCAACAAAATTTTGTCGGTAATGTTCATGAGATAGGTGGTGTCTTCGAGAACCGCCCTACCCCAGACAAGGTGGTTCCCCTACGAACAAACTTTTTATGACCAGTTCCCTAAACTCCCTTTTCCGTATTAAAGTCGGCTTCAAACTGAAGTTGATGTTGACAAAAACCCTCCGTTCTTTCCACTCATTAAGGGACTGGTCAAAAAGTAAAGGGTGGGCCGGATCAGAGAGGGGGTGGGTCATCAGTTTTTGAGCCCTTTGTAAGGGTTGGATCGTGCAGTTTTCAGATACCCATGAGGGCTGGGTCATCCTATTTTAAGAGGAATGGACATACATTTATCTGTCAACCTGTAGGTGAAATTTCAGTAGGAATAGAAAGCAGCATTCAAGCGTTCTCTGAGAAGTATGCGGTAGATCAAGACCTGGTAGTGAAAGACATGCATCACCTTGCATACCTTTACGTGATGAAACCAAAGAGAGAAAGAGGAAGAAGGGAGAAAGCAGAAAAAGAGAGTATTACTTGACCTATGAGGATGTAGAGTGGGGGAAACTCCTCTATGAGGATTTGCCGAGTCTGTTCTTAATATGTATATCGAACGTCACAAGCTGACAACTGGAAAGAAATCGACGAAAAAAACGAGCTTGACTTTGCGTCAGCTCACATTCAGTTGTCAGCAGCCATAGGCAGTGTATACACTGACAAAGACACAAGTGACTCTGAATCAAGTGTCAGCAGATCAGAAGCAAGTGAAGACAGTGGTCTGCAGCAAGTTGGTAAGGAGTGATACCTCCTATGATGGCAATATCCCCCTCGCAAAACTGGCTTCCAACAGGTGGAGTGACAGTGATGGCCGAGGCCGGAGGTTCATGATTTTGTCATACAAAAAATGTGGTTCCCTCGGATTACTTTGCAACCAAAAAATCCATGTTTAATAGGGGGTGGGTCATGTAATTTTCAACCTTCATTCAGGGGTGGGTCAGTCAGTTTTGTGCCAAAACTGAGGAGGGATGGGCCATGTGTTTTTTATGCATCACATTTCCAAATGCTCCGGCCCGCTCCACCCTATATGTTTTGACCAGTCCCTAAACTGGAACTATATTTTTCCCTTTCGCCTTGGAGCAGCTTCGTTACGATTGTACACCTTTCTGGATTCAGAAGTGGTAAGGGTCGGATAATTTGCAAATTATTAGATACTGGGGCAGGAAAGTAGCGTATTTCGCATCCATCTTATCGTACCCTTGAACAAAATATTCTTCCGTAGTGAACTAAAAACGCAGGATTTGAGATGACAGTCAAGTACAAACATTGGACTCTTCGTTTCCTCGGAATTCCAAAACACGTAACTTGCGGTCCACATTGTCTCTCTTCAGTCTTTCTGGTCACTTACCCGGAGTATAAATTGGTTTGAGGAAACATAACAAAGACGCCAGCAAAACTGGTAGGGAAAAAAAATGTGGACTAAAGTTTCTTGTCTGAGGAAACAACACGGCACAATACCGCACAGGCCAGCCTTACGAGCAGAGCGCTAACTTTCAACGACCAACAATCATTGCTACAATAAATGGTGTTGCTACCACAGTAAGCCAAAATAGTTACAAAGAGCCAGGCGCTCTTCTTTAAAGGGGAAGTATCACGCGAATTTGATGTCATTTCAAAACCCAAAAATGTTTGTCTGTCAATAGAAACAAATTGACAATTGTCTAGTTTTGTTATAAATTATTATCCCAGTGCAATAAAACTGTCGATTAGTGCCTCTGGCCAGGGACAGAGTAGGTTGGAAAGGATTGAACTTGAAAAATGTTAGAGGCTAACGTTTTTCAAGTTTTCGCATTTTTGTTTCCAAAACACGCTAGAACAGATCACGAGTTGTTCCTGTCAAGAATTGAGTTGATTTCTTTCCTCTTGTTTTTCTTGAATTATTCTGTAGCTATGTGAAGGTCTTATTTCACCATTTTTAACCAAAGAGGTCAAAAACCCCATGATACTTCCCCTTTAAGTCGAAAGTAGTGAGCATGGATTGGTGTTGTGGGACTGTTACAGGAAAGAAGGAAGGCAACAGGCAGACCTTACACAGGTTCTAGTCAAACGATATTTTCGCGCTTTTATTGGTGTCATCTGTCGTAGAATAATCGTCGGAAGGTGAGTAGGTAATAACGGTTGTTTACAATTTATACGAAATTCCCGGAGGTTCCGGCTGGAATCTAAATGAACACGACTTGTTGGGTTGTCCCAGTGGAACAACTTCTTGGAAAAAGGAAGTTTTGAAAGGGTAGCCCCGTTTTCCCGTGTCCCATTTACATGCATATTGGTCACATCTTTCATAGCTGTTTCAGGTCTTTGGTTTTGACAGCCGTGACAAATATGTCTCAAGCGAAATTACGGTTTCTCGTTGTAAATAGAATACTTGCTACCCAGACGGAAATTCCCAACCGAAATTTCCGAATTTTTTGGGGTTCATGGTAAATAGGTTTTCATCTCACCCGATTAATATGGTTTTGAAAGCTAATTTTAAGCTTATGGTAAAGAGACTTCTACGTCAAAACTGAGGGTTAAAATCTTTTGGAAGAATCTTAATTGATTAGTAATGAAACTCGAATCAGAGTTCAAGTTAATCAAGGATTAGCCTTATCGGACTTTGAACAATTGGGCTCAGGGCTCCTGACTTCCCGCTCTGTCCACGGAATGCGTTGGCGCCTGGGGACTTACTCTACAAGCTTAAAAATGTCAAGACTGAGAAATTCGTGTTCCAAATGTCCAGAGCTGAGGTGCTTTTTCCACTCTGATTTTCTTTAATGAAACAAGCAAGTTTGACCAAACTCAAACTCTTCCTTTAGCCTATTTTGGAAGGGCTCTTGGGTCTTAGTTGAAACCGCGACGGAGTGGTACATGTTGATGGATGGATGGATGGATCGATCGATCGATTGATTGATTGATTGATTGATTGATTGATTGATTGATTGATTGATTGATTGATTGATTGATTGATTGATTGATTGATTGATTGATTGATTATCTTCACAGAGGATGTAAGTCTAACCGAAAAAGTAAACTCGCACACTTTTTACTCTCTTTAGAAGTCAAGTTTATTTAAATCTCACATGTGCCTTTCCTCCTTGGTCAATGCTAATGGTCAATATCTCTTATTTTCTCTTAGTAACTACTATTCTGTGTTGTAAAATATCAGCTCCTGAAAAGGTTTTTAATCCTTAAGCGAATCAAAGTACACAGACAATCACATGCAAAATTGTCACATCAATTGTTAAAACAATTTGAGAAAAATGATACTAAATTACGGCGACGAATTTCTTCTTATTTTCAATTTTTTTTTTTAACAATCAAGCATGCAAGTCAAAATCTAAAAATCTAAAAAAAAATAATTTTTAAGCAAGTCATGCATGGGAACACGAAACTATACTAAATTGACCGTGGCACTTTCAAGCGTCTTGCTTTCAGCGCTGATAACTGAAAACTGCAAAAGCTGCAAGGAGGACAAATGGACTGCCACTTAGGGACAAACCGTTGCCGGCTGTTGGTGTTTGCAGAGTTGGGTGCAGGTTACGGTTACACATATTGGTTGTGCAGCACCCGATCTCACAGGAAGTGACGTCAACCTTTTCCCGGACTTTCAGAACTTCTTTAAGAAGGCTGCAAGCCTTCTTTTTATCTAGAAGAAGAAGGAAGAAAGAAGATCAGTGATTTATCTTATCTGGAAGGAAGAGAAACAGTAGTAGGAAGTGTAAAAGCAACGGTAACCAAGGCGGAGAGCCGGGGGAAGCACAACAGACAAAATACCGCCGAATTCAACCTCGTTCCATTCCAGGGGTCTCTCTCTTCCTCCCCTCGAGAGGAGGAAGAGAGAGGACCCTGGGAACGAGTTTCCGCCGAATTAAATTATGTTACGGTACCTCGCAGCTATATCATGTTTACGATTTAAAATAGCATGCATTCACTATAGAGTAACTAAGTGATCTCATCTTAGGGAAATAATTTCAGAGACGTGTGACTTGAACTGATGTTTCAACCGTTTATTTCCAATTTTTATTTAGCTTTTTGCCCGGGGGGGTACTCCCAAAAAAGTTGGGTAGGGGTGTGCGGCCCGCTTCCCAAAACCCTTACCCTATTTATGACCAAAATCTGCGATTTTCCCTACCCTATTTATGACCTGACCAAAATTTTGATACCGTACTTATAACCTGAGAGTGTTTGGTCAACTTCAGTTCAAAACTCCCCTGGAGCCCAGCGCGTGACAAGCCGTTGCGGCACGCACACAGTTGCCGTAAACATCATAATAAAAGAAGTAGTTTCTTCAAAAAAAAAAACGAATTCAAGACTAGAGTGCAAAAATCGATACCCTATTTATTACCAAAATGGCGGCAAAATGGCTAAAATCGATATCCTATTTATGACCAAAGTGACTGAAAAACCATACCCTCTCGCGCCGAACATACCTATATAACCCATATACGGGAGTATCTCCCCCCCCCCCCCCGGCTTTTTGCAGCCGCTGAAGAAGGTTAGTTTTGTCTAACCGAAATATTGGGCAAAATAATTATTTTAGCTGTCCGATCAGCCTTGCATTTGATTTTACGTTTTATTCAACATTGCTGATCCTGATCTACACAAAGATCCGGCTTCACCTTGCTACTGTTTGTATAAGTGGTCCTTTAATACATTATTCAAGAGTTATTAATGTTTTAACAGCTTCTATAGTGAACTGCGAATTATGTAGAACATTTTCTAATATTTTTTTGCAACACTATTGCTATCTAGAATGCGTGAAGATGGCGTGTTTTCTAACATTTGGGACTTCGAAAAATTTAGGCTCAGTAGAGCTACAAACGACTTAGATACTATTTTAAAGTTTTAAAAGGTTTAAATGCCGCAGCCATGTTTCGCGTCCTATTTACTCAGACTTCATTTCACCGATTTGTTGCAGCAAATTTTGCTCTGTGGATCGTTACTTTTTAAACCAAAACTAAACTTGAAAATCTTGTATGGATACAATCTTTTTGTCCATACCTACATAGTACATACACTGGTTTTGAAGGTTGACTGGCAAGAAATTCGGAAAACGATGACGTTAGGATACACTTAGCACCCAAGAGAAACACACCTGAACAATCCATACAGCCGTTTACGTATCCAACTTTTTCAGCTCCACCGTTTTCTACAGTGTATTTTCCAACGGCTACAAAACATGAGGAGCCAATACCAGTCGAGGAACAGTTCACAGTCGGATTTTTGGCATTGCATTTCGCAAAGTCCTCCGCGTCGCCGAAGCAAACGCCAGCACACACCTCTGGACCTAAGGAGTGAAAAGGCAATTAACTACTTAGTGCAATTATCTTTTATTCTTTTTTTAATGATACCTGAGTTGTTACAGAGGTAGTGTGGCGAAAAAGCTCTTGTCTAAGGAAACAATATCACAATGTGAAGATTAGCCAAAAAACTAAAGGCCCTCTGATCGTGCAATCACAAAGCCCTATCAACGTCGGACGCGCATCACCGTCCCACCACGAAATTCCTATTCAGTTAAGCTGCACAAAAATAACGGTGCACTCGCACGGTCGATTCCAAATGGAAAGTAGTTTGACCTTCCTGTTGTGACAAGTTGCGGCGTTTCACAATGTTGCATGGATGTTGCGTCAAGTTAGATTTTGGTCGAACGTTTTACAAAGTTATGCTTTAGCTTATCAACATGCAACATTTTTGGAATGCTTTATGTCGCGCTAATTTGACTGAACTTGTGACATTATGCATCTAGGCTTGAGCATTCTCCCTTGTATGTTCATTTTCAATTGAATTTTGCAGCCGTAATGGCAAAGAAACCTTAACCAAGCACACACTGATGCAAACGCCAGCCTGTATTTTTGGTGGCAAGTCAAACAAGAAAAGCCTTGGATTGAGGTGGACCAATCAATGTCCTTTTCCGGTCTAAGTAGGGTTTTCCAAGAAACGCCAACTATTGGATTACAGTTTCGCGGAATCGATTGTTTGCTTCCATCACGCTTTTATTCTAAAGAAAAGACGGCAAATTCTCTGAATATTTTCTTCCCGGAAAAGAAAACCTCAAAAGCCTGTTCTCAGAAATCTGTGAAGAACGGTAAAAGAAATATTTGGGTACGAACTATATATTTAGTAACAAAAAAATTTCAATGTCTTTGGAATTTCTCACTTTTGAGTGAGAGCTATGAAAGCGAAAAGCCTTGCCCTTGAATCGAAGAGCTTTATCTTCAGCTGAAAGAAAACAACCGCTATCAACAAATTTACCTTTCAAAACGTTAAACTGTGTCACTTAAACACAGTTAAATGCATTTAGAGTCATCGAAATCGCTCAACGGAGCCAGTCAACTCATCATGGTCCATCACACCCACAGCTAATATGATCAAACGGGAATCATATACGTACAGCGCACGACCTAGCCGAGGGTCGTTAATTTATCACTTCATAGAGACTTACCAGCTGCTGCTGCTACAGCAAAGTACACAGCCAAAAGGATACTTGATTTGATGATATCCATCCTTGGTCAAAGACTGAACAATAAAGCTTAGTGCGTAGTGGAGGTAATCTACTGCAACGTGAATGCAGTTGAAACGAAAATTCGGGAAGCTTTTGCTTGGTCAAAGAAATATCACACGTCAACCAGGCGTGGTCTAAAATGTGGTTTTCAATCAGTTTTTATTACTATTGTATCACTTCCCAAATATAGTCATGGTGCAGTCAAAATACAACAGTTGGCAGCTGACAGCAAACTGGTTCCCAGGATCCTCTCTTTTCCTCCCTCGAGAAAGGATCCTGTTATGGCTAGTCACGTGACTGCACATGACACACTCCCAACTCGCTCTTTGTTCTAGTCTTGTTCCCAGATCTCCCACGGTCAGGGGGAAGGCAGATCTTTCAAACCCGCAGTGAGATCTGGGTACGAGAATAATTTTGTTCCTTTCCAAGACTTTCTCTATGTTCCTGAATTATTCTGCAACTAAGTGAAGAAATTGTTGCACCACAAAAGTCAATAAAGGAAAGGTCAAAATTTCTATGACACTTCCTCTTTTAGGTTAATTTTTTTACGAAGTGGGATAACTAAAAAATAAATAAATAAATAAATAAATAAATAAATAAAAGGGCATGGTGAGAAGTAAGAGTCCCAATCGATTTCGGTTTCATTAAAATCAAATTTAATTTTAAATGGCCTTTTTCCGTCCTCTCCTTTCCTAAAATTCACCGCCATCTTGTTTAGAAAATATTTATAAGTTTTAACAAGCTCATGCCGTGTAAATGTCTTCTTTAAATTACGTAAAACCATCTGATAAAACTATGGGACAATAGGCACTTTACGCAACGACGACGGGAGACTGTCACCACGGTGTTCGCGCCAAAATTAGGTCATGCGCATGCGTAATCGTGAACGCCTTCATGCGTGAAGGCCGTCGTGCTCCCGTCCACGACTTCAGTTCGCTTGTTTTCACGTCGACTAGTGAACGTTGATCAACTGGTGTTTTAAAAGGTGAGTATATAGGTCGAAGTATGTTATTTTCGATTAATTTAGCGCTCCATCGACATTTCTTTTCATCTTTTTTTAAGCTGATGGATTTGCAGCCTATTTTGACCGGGTTGAGCTATATTTTTCTTCATTTTGTTTACACTACTCAGAAAGCACGCGGGCGGACTCTTCGAAGATTCTCCGAAGGTCTTCAAACGTAAGTTAAACGATTTTAAACCCATGAAACGTTCGTATTTTTTCCTATAATGAAGCTTAGTGAAGGTGAAAGCTGTTGTATATTCGGTGTTTGTTTTATAAGGTTACACGTTTAATGCTTTCTTGCAATTGTTTGGAAGCTAAACTTGATCAACCTTGCGATTTAAATTATCTCCATAGATGAATAGTGCAGCAGCAGCAGCTGAACCAGAAGTACAGCTGGTAGCAGCTACAAATTCAACGAAGAAGAAAAGGTGAGCCTTATTTCATCTTGTCACAACTAGTGTAACTGTAAATGTACTGATAAACATTGCGTTTCACACCAGCATCGTGTATCTATTTTCAGTAGCCTGAGATTATTCAGATTATTTGATTTACATATACATCCAGTGTGTTTTGTGCCAAACACACATAAAGCCTGTTTATACGAGCAGGTTCGCGGCTAAAATAATACGTGGCTTATTTATCTACGGAATATTTTCTCTCTTATAAACGGCCCTATAGTTTGATTGCATCCCGGCTTATTCAGTATGTGTAATCAGGTGGTGAAACGTAATTTGTGAGAAACGTAATTTTTGAGCATAAAGCAAGAACAAGTTGGTCTTAACAGTGCGCATAGTAGGGAGTGTTCATTATTTACGGGGAGGGGGGCTGGCAAATGGGAAAGCGTAACGTTGAAAACTTTTTGGACCCCCCTCAACGATGAAGGAAAACTTTTTTCGCCTCCCCCATCATGAAAGTAAAAACTTTTCTGAACCCCCCCCCCCCCCCCCCAAGAAGATGATCTTTCACCTAGTGAGAGTAAACTTCACTTCCCCCCCTCCCATTTGCCAGCCCCCGCCCCCCATAAATGATGAACACTCCCTTAGGGGATTTGCTGAATAGGTGTGAAGAAGAAAATTGCTTGTATATATGGGGATTAAAAATTATAGTGAGAGCACCTCACCTCCTCTCCCTCCCAGGGCTCATAACCGTGATTTTAGTCAGTATAAGGGTATATGGACAACGCTCTCCAATGCTGAGGTTTATAAAAACTAAATACCTTCCAATTCACTGTTTTACTTTTCATTCAGGGCATCGCCTATGACTTGGACGCCCGAAAAGGACGAAGCCCTCTGTAAGCAAATCATTCTAATGGAACCGTTTAGATTTCGACCAAGGACAAAAGAGAGTGGAAACGCATGGTCGCAAGTTGCTGATGACTTAAAACAGATTAAGTCTCTTAACATGAACGTTGACCAGAGAGCTGTTCGAGAGCGTTACAAGATGCTTAAGTCCCACTTCCTTCAAAAGATGAGAGAGGAGGAAAATGGTTCCGGTATAGCGCCTCCCGAGCTGACCCCAGTTGAAGCAGCATTGGAGGAGATCATCGAGAAAGAAAAGGAGTTTGAGAAGAAGCACACCACTGAAGAGTCGGATAAAAAGGAAAAGGGTGAGAAAGACAGGAAAACAGCCGAAGAGATGCGCCAGGAATCTCTAGAAACTTTCGCAGAAACCAAAAAGAGAAAGGCTTCAAATGGCGAAGAAGAGGAAACAGAAGGAGCGAAGTTTAAAAAAAACCGGCGTTCAGGTACAGATACGCTTGCGTATCTCAAAGATAAATCAGATCAAGAGTTGGTAGTAAAGAAGAAGGAGTTGGAAATACAGAAACAAATGCAAGAAGAACAACTAAATGAGCAAAGAAACATGAGGCAACAACAGGCCGGCATGATAGAGGCTTTCAGCAGTATGCAGCAGTCCATGCAGAGGCAACTGCAACAGCAAACGGAGCTGCAACAACAGCAGCAACAACAAAACAACCAGTTTATGATGATGATGATGCAGATGATGCAAAACATGAAAAACAGTTAGAAAATTGATTTAACTGTTTTTTTACTGACTGACAATGTTTTCGTCAGTAAAATGTTGTGTCAGAGCAAGGCAGTTGTTTCTCTATAGCTTTTATAAATTTGAGAAAAGTTTTGCAATTATACTTAGTTGAAAGTTGGTGGACACCCTTTCCTTTTATCAACGTCATTTTATTTGTAACACAAAAGCAAAAGCTCAATGTTTCTTTAATAGTTGTTTCCTCTCTTTATTATAACATTTTAAGCAATAAATGTCTGATGCTGACATGAAGTATATTGCCTTGGTTATTACAACAGCATCCCCTGGGGTACTCCCCTTTATAAGCTATAAAGGTATGTCCCCCAAATTAGTTTAGCCAGAGTGAACCGCTCCACACGCGAATCTCCCATCTCTAACGGAGCGGTTACTCAGGCTAAACTAATTTGGGGGACATACCTATGGCTAAAATGAGATGAAGTTGATTACAACGTGTTCAAGGTCTGAAGGTAGACATACGGTCAGAATTTGTTTTTTGCTAGCTAGCTAGCCTGAAACATGGTATGAATTTCGTACGGAAATTCATCTATTTTGGCCTGAAATGAGTAAGGGTTTAAAGAAATAGCCAATTAATTTTACAATTGTAAGCAGCAATAGGACTAACTAAACGCAACAACTGTTAAACACAGTTCAAAGTTTTTATCCAATACTCGATTTCACTGGAAATACGCTTCCAACGTAGGTGGATCCAAGCCAAAATACGACGATGTTACGGACTGGTAAAGACATGTGCGGGCATTCGTCAGCAGGGCACACACCATGTACATTTTGCCAACTGCACTTAAACGAATTTTCAAGTTCTTCTTGAAATCCATAAAAGCGAAGTAATTTATAATGTCTCCGAAAACCCACTCTACTGATGTTCTAACACTGCTCATTGCACTGTTGTATTCATTCTGTAGAGGGGTAATCCTGGCACCTTTGAATGGTCCTTGAAGGTGTATATTTAAGGGGTAAGCCGGATCCCCATATACACATAAGGGTTGACCAACAGGAGAAAATGAGTGGCGTTGCAAATCGCCAAGTAAAGCAGACTCTACTAACATACCACTGTCATGTCGTCTCCCTTCAACTGGACCATACAGGTTAGCTATCAATCCATTTGGGGCGGCAACGGACTGAAATTTTATGGCATGTACCCTCTTGTGTCCGTTGTACAGAACTCTTTGGTTTTTCCCAGGCCTAGAAACTGGCCTAACCGTTCCATCGATAAAACCCCAACAGTTTTGAAGCGGAGCTCCTTTAGCATGAATTACATCGGCATAATTCTGAAGATTGGCCTGAGAAAGCCATGGCTGGTTAAAACTTCGTAAACGGTGGTTTTGTGTTTGATAAATGAAGTTCATCATTTGGTTCGATATCATGCAAATTTGTGGCACGGGTCTTGCAAATCTTGGCAGCATATCCGAATATCTACATGGGTATGCAAATCGTTTAAGAAAAATACACAGAGCTTCAATTCCGTCCACAACAACACGATTATAGCATCTTATTTCATCTGGAACATGCATCACTTCAGCGAGACGGTAAACGTCGTTCTTGAGGAATCTGAATTCCGACTTGCATTCATCGTCCGTTAGCAGATCAAGGTTAAACTGGTCGTAGCTCCAATACGGTAGATCAAGGTTGTTTGACTTGTTTAAATCGTACAAAAGCAAAAATTCTTCATCGTTTATCAACTTATCACTCTGAGCAAAAAGCAAGATATCTCTAACTTCTCTTAGAGAAGGCATACCGTATATCAAGAGCAGGAATACAGGTTGTTAAATCATTAGTCGATCAAATATAAACACAAGACAAGTCAACGCGGGCCTCGTCGCCGATAAACTCGACATTTTCCCGCCGAAATGAGTGATTTGCATTTCGCGCCAAAACCAAGCGCCGTCCTAGAATCCATCGTTGCGTAACGCAACTCGACAGTCGACGGACTGAGTTTGTCGACCTGGTCACTTTCTGTCGCGAACCCCGTCGTGAAGCCATCCCGTCGTCGTTGCGTAAAGTCTCTAATATTCAAAATTTGGACCGCGGTTTTTTAGGTGGCCAGAACTGTACAGGCCCGCAATAATCTCGTACCCCGATCTCAGTCGTCGGTTCGGGAATGTCGAAATGTGCCGCCTGACCGTGGGAGATCTGGGTACGAGATTAGGCCCGCAATTGATCCCCAAATTGTACCGCAAATGATCCCCGATCGCCTCACCACAAAAATAGAATGGAATGGACTCAAATTTGGACAGTAGATTTAAACTTTATAGAGTGTTTTCATTCGCGTGACTACCGGCCATATTGATTTACTGAAACAAAAGAAAGTATTTGCATAAAAATAGATCTAGAGGTCAATTCCCAGAGGTTTAGTTTGGGACACCAACATCGCCGCCATTTCTTTGTTTTGGGACACCAACATGGCCGCCGTGACATCATGTGAAAACACTCTATACACTTCATAATTTTTTTTCTTAATAACACAACAGTCGCTATATTTAAACTATCAAATTTCACAACTTCAAATATTATAACAGAACAATTTACATGTAAACTGGAACACAAATGTATATTTTTACCTATACCATTGCAACGCACTAAAATCTGGACGAATTGTTGGAAACTGCTTCTTTTTTCAAATAGGGCTAACAATACGAAGTAATTTAACACGGTCACGGTCGGCTCTGCGATCGTTGCGTTTATATGGAAACAGCCTTTTTTTCGATCGTCTGCGATTTTCTGCGATCTACGATCGTCTGCGATCGTCTGCGATCATATGGAAACCAGCCTTAAGTGAATTAAGGATATTCATGCACGTGAAGAGCTTAGCACTGCATTTAAAAGTTCGTTTACTGCGGGTTGCCAGAAATCATTTCACACTTTCTGGATGGATGGCCACCTAATTTATCACCATAGTTTTGAAAGATTTACAGCTTGTAGGATCGTCGTGTAAAAACTAAAATTGCTATCATATCGCATCCTATACATCCTGCAGAAGTGTGTTTCCATATGATCGCAGACGTTCGCAGACCCGTTATTGCGATCTGCGATCCGCGATCATATGGAAACCAGCCTTTAGTGTGACGACTGTATTGAGAAAGAAGCGATCTTGCACTAGAAGAAACCTTGAAAGATAAGTCACTGGCAACGGTTTCAAAGTTTGACGATAGACTTTTTCCAGTGTAAGCGTTGGGAAGGGAACCTGTCACCTCTGCGGATACAACAGAGGAAAGCCAACTCATTTAACTCGGGGAAACTTAGCTCAGTCGGCAACTCACTTAGCCTACGGAAACGGACAGCAATGACCAACACAGGATTGGATCGCACAGTTTAATCCCAACTCAAAAATCAAAATGTCAAATCAACTAAACAATTACAAGCAACGTATCTGAGCTAGTCAAAACAATTTTACAACAAAAGGAATAGTTAAACTACGGCGAAATATTACATTGTCGTAAAAACTAATCAAACTGAAAAAACTTATTCTATTACAAAAACCCGTTCTATTCAAAAAGCTAAAATAGGAACAGCAACTAGAAATACAGTTACAAAACTTATGTGCGCATACGCAACGAAACTCTATTCGGAAAGCGTAAAAAGACTAGTACGGCTAAGAACATATACAAAACTACAAGGGAGTCTCTGTTCCATTGTGTGATGACAAATACAGTAGGTCTGCTGCAACTACAAAACTAATTAACAAAGCCTAGGTATCTAGAAATACAGAATTTTAGCTAAACGAACAGAGTTCAGCCATATTTCAAATAAAGCAAAAAGGTCAAAACAAGAGAAATTATGCAAATACAAAGAAGCGAAGGGCACAGCATGTTATATTATAATTTATTCCGATGGTTTTTAAAGATCTACAGCTTGTAGGGTTTTGTAAAATCTAAAATTGCTATCATACACATCAGTTATTAAAAAATCCTGCTTAATATATTGTAATTGAAGTTTCTTATTTAATGAATAAAACTGAAAATAACATTTCTTACTACGCATTTACGAGGCTCAATGCGTTGACAATCAGATTTGAAAAAAATTTGAAACTCATTAATAATTCATCAAGAGAAAACAAAGAAAGTCACTACTGTGACCGTGGTTTGGATATGTGTTCTTAGTAAATATAAATGTTGCCAACTTTAGCCTTGAATTTCTTCAAACATTATTGATCCTTTGAGAAGCCATATCAAACACTCGAAAGCGGGTTCCACCAGATATCCAAACGCCTCGAAGTCGTTTGAAGAAAGTCGGCTGCGCCTCGTTTTTTCAACCTACTTCCTCTCAGTGTTTGGATATCTGATGAAACATACCTTCTCGTGTTTGATATAGTACTTAAAAGAAAAATACTGTTCAAAGCTAAATCAAACTACTTCAATTTAAGCCGGTCTTAAAAGATTTATACTACAAACGCGAATCGAAAGAGGAACTTACTTTAGCTATTAAAGCAAAATGGCCACAACATGGCTTTGCAGACAACAGCATCATTCCCCCGTTCACGTTTCCCAAACTATACGTCTTAAAGCTGAATGTAGTGCAAATATTCGTCCAGATCAGGAACATTAATCTGGTGCCCCAGCTCGTCAGGAATATGAAAAGCGAAGGCCACGTGTTCCCATCGACGATAATTGGGATACTTTTGCCGATGAGCTCGAAGACGCCTTATTTCATTCCCCGTCGTTTGAGGTTTCCAAACCCAGTTGCCATTGACGTCTCGTGTCACGACTGCCTCGTTGTCGACATCTTCTTCTGGTACCAGAGGGTACACTGCAAATTGCCCAGCGCCATTTGCTTGGCTGCAAACAAGAACGACATGCATAACCTCCTTCTTATACGCAAATGTTCCTAAAATTTTGTACTGCAACTCGTCGCCGTCGACGTAGTTCTCCGCATAATGACGACACAATTCGTTTATCCCGAAATGAAAGTAAGAACTTCCATACCGTTCTGCCTGCCTTTGTGGTATGAAGGCATCAGATGTGGCGAACTGAGACTTTAAGACTTCCAGATTATCTTTTGGTCCAAGAAAAGGCTGTATAGCGTCTCGTAAAGTGTTACGTACCAGATCTCTTTTTTTTTTGAACATTTTGGGCTCCACCACGAGAATTTCGTGAAGACATCGTTTCCGCCTTCGTCTTCATTGATTTTCTTCATGCGACCTTGGAAGCCCCCAGATTCAACAATCGCGTCAGCGTTTTCGTCGGTCGTGAAGTGGGCTAGACTTTTCATGGGTAAATCAAACCCCTTCTTGTTTAGCGTCTTGTAAATTCTGCCACAATTCCTCTTCAATATCTTCGACGTTGACAGGATGATTGAAAATGCATTCATAGTCGGAGATGTAAGGGTAATTCATTCCCAACCCTTCGTTCCATTCATCTTGCCATTGGTGTTGTCTGATGTCTTAGGGCAAATTTTCTCGACGCTGCCAGGTACATTGGCATGTCCATTAATCCACTGTACCTGATCGGCCATTTCACTCACTTAAAAGGTAGGTTCTATGGCGAGATTGCGAATTAAGGCGGATGGATTTTCGTTTTCATTGCGGAAGTGAAATTATAGGTCCGCAAGGCGTACCGGTGTGAATTTTGATTGGTTTTTAACCTGTAATGAGAAATTTTACAAAAGCTGGTAACCTTGGAGAACTTTATGTTCGTCATACGAGACACAATGTTATGTCAGTTATGTAGGGTACCTCCTTTCGCTACTGCGCA
Organism: Pavona decussata; assembly: GCF_977016875.1. NCBI lineage: Eukaryota > Metazoa > Cnidaria > Anthozoa > Scleractinia > Agariciidae > Pavona > Pavona decussata. The sequence goes on along the minus strand of NW_028145663.1, from coordinate 1,333,310 downwards.
TGTCGGGAGGGCCCGAAAAATTGCTTCATTATGTATGTATTTATTAAAAGAGTATACGCGCACCTTTACGACTGACTCTTAAGCCAGCGACACACCTAGCGATTTTATACGCCGATCGTGGCGATCGGCGAAAATCGCCAGGTGTGCAAAATGGTAGATAGCGGCGATAAGATGGAGCCAGGGAACAAGCTCGAAATGCTACATCGCCGCGATCGGCGAAAAAAATCGCTAAGTGTGTCCGCATCAATCGGTGGCGTAAATCGCTTGCGATTTTCGCTGGCGATCAAATTCGCCGCGATCGGCGAACAAAATCGCCAAGTGTGTCGCCCGGCTTTACATACGCGAAATATTACTTTTTTAACGTTCAGTGCATTTTGTTTTCGAAGTACTGGTAATTCGGCGGCGGCGAATTGAAATCTTGACGCGCGAATCGAACTGCTTGTGCATTTCAAAGTCCGTCACAGGATCAGAGGCACCAAACTGTTCATGTCTGTTCGGAAGGACTTAATCGCCTCAGAAATTTGGAGTAAGTTTTAACGAATATTTTTTAAGTTTTCTTCGACAAGGTGTCAGCTCAAAATTTCGAAACACTGATGATGTATTTTTCAATGAGTGACACAGGCATACTCGGATAATCCGAGTTAGCCCAACTGGGCCCAGTTGCTCAAAGCCCGATTAAGCTAATTCTGGGTTAAGGTGAACTTTGATTCGAGTTTATTTACTAACCCATACTAATTCTTCCAAAAGATTTTGTCCCTCAGTTCGCCTTAAACTTTTCTCTACCATTAGCTTAAAATTAGCCTTTAAAAACAGTCTTAACGAGCGAGATGAAAACCTCGGTTCACTTTTAATCGTGGATTAGCGTTAATCGGCTTTTGAACAACCGGGCCCAGGAGTCGAACCTATGTCCTTCGGTACTTCACGAAAAAAATATAAAAACTTTAATTTTCGGAGACGCAAATACCTCGATAAAAATTGGAAATATGGTAAACTATTATTTTTGCAACCTTAACTTTGAGCCAAATAAGATTCTGTTTCCAAAAAGTTTCAGTTAAAGCATCTAAACAGATCATTGTAATAAGAGGGTCTCAATAGGGTGTAGCCTTGACAGTTGACGATTAAATTTCAGGGCTGTTGACGCTTGACGGTTATCAAAAGGAAATTTCTTCCATGACTTAAAGTTAATGTTAACTTTTGTGTATTTAAATTTTAACAATTGTGTACTGGAGGTTGTTTTTTGTAGTAAATCATTAATGTTTTGAAATCGGAAGTACTTCTAGATGGACGTTAGTTGTGATGTGATGCAAATTAAGTGAAAAAGACCGTGAAGTTAGCCTGTTCCAGGCTCCTGGAGAGATGCGCGAAGGAGAGTGCGAGGGGACGAAAACGAGGGGGAAATGGGGGAGTGCAGGGCAAAGAAGAGGAGCCTGTAATCATTTTCTTCAACACCTCACGCCGCCCACTTTTTCCAAAATGTGTCAACATGTCAAAATGTCAAACTTTTCATTGTCACGGGTTTCGATTACTCGCGCGAGTTCTCGAGGTTGACCATACATCGCTTCGATGTCGCGGACACCGAAAGGTTCTCCGGGTTTGGGATTTCAACCCTCAAAATCCTGTAGATTTTGCCAAAAAAATTTGACGTGTCTTGGAACGAAAGTTCCCCGGGTGTCCTTGTTCAACGCCGTTCGAAATAAGAAACTTATTAACGCGACGTTATCGAGCGACGAGACTCTAGTCATGTCTAGCCTGCGTAGCAGTCGTTTCCGTTTCCTTCAAGCCAAGCGGGGTAAGCGCGCGAGAGGATTGGGCAAAAAGGAGCAAAAAAGTAGGAGCGGGTGGGAGGGGCGGGGAAGGAAAGGAAACGCCTGCCGCTGAGCCCAGACATTTTACCGAACGCCGTTCGCCAGCGAACGGGAGGCAATGATGCATTACCATCCCCGCCCCTTCCCCCCCGCTCCTACTTTTTTGCTCCTTTTTGCCCAATGCCCTCGCGCGCTTGCCCCGCTTGGCTTGAAGGAAACGGAAACGACTGCTACGCAGGCTAGTCATGTCTAGTGTTGGCCGATGTTGTGTCTTCGCTTGGTTGTGTCTTCGCAAGCTTTTAAGAAACGAAGAGCTTTCCAGCTTCAGCTGCCTCACTTGTGTGAGGACCCTGGCCAGAATTTATGGCACGTTTAATGTTAAAATGAGGTTATTCCGTTAACAGACCTGCACGACTCCCACTGTGTGTCCGTTGTTTTGATAAAAACCTTTTCAGTTTTGCTTTTGCAAGCATGTCTTTAAGCGATTATCCTTTTGTATAAGCGATTTTTCCCTTTTGATCATTTGTTAAAGTTTATCGGCTCGGATTAACTGCAAGATTTACGCTAAATAAATTTTATCTGTGAAGACACAGGCCGGATCCGTGGATTTCTTTACTCGTGATTTCATGCTTATGCTATTGTATATCGCCGCGGGAAGATTGAAACTGCCGCAGGATGTTTGTTTATCACGGATATGAGTGTCTAACAGTGTCTAATCTTTCGTGTGATGTGTGAACTGTCAAAACTGACCAATCAGAAGGTATACCAGGAGCTGGTATACCGGCATGAGATATTGAAGAAATTGATTACAGGCTCCTCTTCTTTCCCTCTTTTTCTCTCCCCCATTCCCCCCTCGTTTTCGTCCCCTCGCACTCTCCTTCGCGCATCTCTCTAGGAGCCTGGAACAGGCTACCGTGAAGTGAGTATATTTGGGAACATGGAAACTGGCCGTTTACCAGTTAAAACGATTCTTTGAGAACCAGAAGTCTGGGATGAGCAGCTGAAATACTGATATTTGAAAGACCTTGAAACCGTTTGACGGCAGATCATAGCTTTGACGGTTGACGTTCAAAGCCCGATTAAGCTAATCCTGGGTTAACGTGAACTTTGATTCGGGTATATTTACTAATCCGTAAGGATTAGTCCAAAAGATTTTGTTCGTTAGTTTTGTCTCAGACTTTTCCTCAATATTAGCTTAAAATGAGCCTTTAAAATAATTTTTAATGAGTGAGATGAAAATCTGGGTTAACTTTTAATCGTGGATTAGCGTTAATCGGCTTTCGAACAACCCGGCCCTGTGGTTAATCTCATTGAGACTCTCTAATAACTTACGCCTCTTGCTTACGCTAGGCCACTAAACGCTCTGGGAACACAGGTTTGCTAGAACGTTCTCGTTGGGTGCCGGCCCCCGACAAAATCTATGTTTGAGAACTTGTTGTTTCAGAAATGGTATTTTTGACGTGCAATTCAAAAGATCTCTTTTCTTAGGCTGTAACACAGCTGGTATACGTGAACTGTAATTTAGCGAATTTTTGCGTTTGACGTAGGAAGAACGCTTCCTAATAGGATTTGAGTCGAGATTTTATGGGATTTGTCGTGGATGGGTCGATGGATCTTGGGACGCACATCTGGCATCCCCCGCAGATTTTTTTTGCAGGGGCGGATGACACCTCAAAGAGAGAGAGCCTGGGATCAAGATTAGCCTGGGCTTGTTGACATCGAACACACTCTCTATCATGTCTATTCTACGATTATTACTAGTCATAACTTTATTAAAAAGATACACGTTGTTTACTATATTGTTAGGGCGCTTTAGCAACGACAGCGGCGATGGCCGCAAAAACGTCACTATTAAAAGAATTCGCGTTTCTCAGTAAACGACGCCGCGATTATTCCGACTCGCTTAATCACAACACAAATATCAAGATGTTAAATCAACTAAACAATTACAAGCAACGTATATTTATAACGAGCAGAGCTATTACAACAAAAGGAATAATTGAACTACGTCGAAAGTTTACATTGTCGCAAAAGCTTATCAAACTGGAAAAACTCTTATAATTTCTATTACAAACGCTCGTTCTATTCCAAAAGTTAAAATAGGAACAGCAACTAGAAGTACAGTTACAAAACTTATGGAACGTCTGTTCTATTGTTATCATATACGCATAGAAACTCTATTTAGAAAGCGTAAAAAGGCTAGTACAGCTAGGAACATATACAAAACTACAAAGGATCTCTGTTCCATTGTGTGAAGTAGGTCTGCTGCATCTGCAAAACTAATTTAACAAAGACTAGGTATCGAGAAATACAGAATCCTAAGGCTGGTTTCCATATGATTGCAGACGATCGTAGATCGCAAACAATCGCAAAAAAGATATAATCGCAACGATCGCAGAGCCGACCGCAGGCATACGTTTTGCTCAGCGAAAACGTCAAATATACACGCGCGTGTAGGCTGAAAAGCAAGCAACATCGCGAACGTGGAAGAGCGAATATTTTGCTGAAAGCAAATTTACTTCTTCCGTTTGTCATGATTAAGCGAGTCGTCGCCAGCTCCAAAACCGTCGAAAACATCGGTTTTGGATTCGATAACGACCGTATGCAGTTCTTATGTTGGAGAAATTTGGCCTCCGCTTCCTCGGCCGATAAATGAATCTTCTGCCCGATTTTGTCCCAATAGCTGGCCTTTTTGTTCTTGTCGTTAAAATCTTTGCAGCTGCGGTAATAAACACATTCATGACGTAGACCGTTCCTACAATCGAACACACAGGCGTTGAATCGTGGGAGAGAACTCGAAATATTATGGGATGAGTTTCGATCGCGGATCGCAAAACTTTGGTTTCTAAATGATCGAACAATCGCAATTGATCGCAGATGATCGCAGGAGATAGAACATGGTTTTATCTTCTACGATCGTGATCGCAGGATCGCAGAAGTATGTTTCCATATGGTCGCAGACGATCGCAGACCTTATTGCGATCTGCGATCATATGAAAACCAGCCTTTAGCTAAACGAGCTGAGTCCAGCAATATTTCAGATGAAACAAAAAAGTCAAAACAAAAGAAATTATGCAAATATAAAGAAACGAAGGGCAAACATAACTGAGTGACAGCATATTATGCGAACTGAATAGAAGACTTGAGCAAACAGTTCTAAGCGTGTTTGGGTCCGATTATATTATTTCAGTTAAGTCTTAGTTAATTCTGCTTAACATAACATGACATGTAATTTTCCTCATAATTCTCGTAACTCCTCGTAATTTTCCTCGTCTCGTTTTTCAGCCGGCCGGCTACTTCTTCTCAGTGTTTGCCGATATCTGATGAGACACACCTCCTCGCGGTAGATATGTTACTTCAAAGAAAAATAATGATAAAAGCTAAATCAAATCACAACATGGCTTTTAAGACAACGGCATCATTCCCAATTCACGTTTCCCAAACTATACGTCTTATAATGAAAGATTTTTCGGATTGATAATTATTTTTATATTAATCCTATACGTCTTATAGCTGAATGAAGTGCAAATGTTCGTCCAGATCAGGAACATTAATCTGGTGCCCCAACTCGTCAGGAATATAAAATGCAAAGGCCACGTGTTCCCATCGACGAAACCTGGGATATTTTTGCCAATTGGCTTCAAGACGCCCAATTTCAGTCCCCGTCGTTTGAGGTTTCCAAACCCAGTTGCCATTGGCGTCTCGTGTCACGACTGCCTCGTTGTTAATATCTTCTTCTGGTACAGGAGGGTACGCTGCAAATTGCCCAGCGCCATTTGCTTGGCTGCAAATGAGCACGGCATGCATAACCTCCTTCTTATACGCAAATGTTCCTAATATTTTGTACTGCAACTTGCCGCCGCCGACGTAGTTCTCCGCATAATGACGACACAATTTGTTTATCCCAAACTGAAAGTAAGAACTTCCATACAATCTTGCCTGTCGTTGTGGTATGAAAGCATCCGATGTGGCGAACTGAGACTTCAAGTTTTCTAGACAATCATATTCACTAATAAAGGGCTGTATAGCATCACCAAGAGTGCTACGCACCTGGTATATATCTTCGCCAAAAAATACAGGACTCCACCATGACAACCTCGCGGAGACAACGTTTCCTTCGCCGTCTTCATTGAATTTCTTCATGCCACCTCGGAAGCCCCCAGATTCAACAATCGCGTCAGCGTTTTCGTCGGTCGTAAAGTGGGCTAGATCGGTGATGGGTAAATTTAACCCTACTTGTTTCGCCGCTTGTAAATTCTGCCACAGCTCACCTGCAACATCTTCGTCGTAGACAGGATGATTAAAAGTGCATTCATAGTCGGAGATGTAAGAGTATAAACAGTTGTCATTATTTGGCGTGATGAACTCTTCGTTCCATTCATCTTGCCATTGGTGTTGTCTGATGTGTGTCCTAGGGAATATTTTCTCGACGCTGCCAGGTACATTGGCATGTCCATTAATCCACTGTATCTGATCGGCCATTTCACTGAACGAATTTGGATTCACGGACTTTCGGCGACTTGACAACACTGACGGGGGAAATCAACTCGAGAGCAACTCGCTCGCGAAAAAACTCGTCACAACTCTAGGTACACGGGATCTTAACCCAACTGGAACTTCGTCGAAGAACAGAAACTACAATGACTTCACGCAAGCACCGATCTACAACTGCAAGCCTTGCGTTGTGTTTATATAGCTACAGATCGCTACGGATTACAAAAGTAAAAGTACTTTCTTTGCGATGGTGTAATACCACGTGTCCAGAATTTCCTTATAAGGAGAGTAGTTTTCCGGGGCAAATCTGAATCACATGTCCCGTCAATCGTATGACTGAGCGGTTCCTTTGATGTAATGTGGTTTACACAATGAACAGTGTAAAACTTGCATTTTGATTGGTGTAGCAGAGTTTGTGATTAGATTGACGTCATCGAGTGGTGTGACCGGCGCACGTGATCAGAGTCTAGAGTCTAGCCAGAGTGACTGGTCAACAAAGTTTTGCAAAACGTTTGGCGAGTAGCAGAGAAACAGAGGCAAATTTTCGGAAGAAAGGAAAACTGTCCGATGAAAAATTGGACAAAGACTGCTGAGAGTGACCTCAACGAGGTTAAAAAGAACTAGAACTTTGTTGCGACGTGAAAAGGAAGGGAATATTTGCCCAATTTTGTCGCCGATAGACATCCGGTAATGGCGAGTAATCGATTACAAATCGCAGTGAAGGTACATGCTGTAATATTTTGGGGTCAGCATTTCCTTCTGGAATAAAGGTTAGTTTTGAAAATATTCTTTGTGAAATTCTTTCGGATTATACCGGTACTCTAATTTAGAGGATCACAATTGCATGTGTGCAGTAGTCCAAAACTGAGTTTGCTGGAAAGTTTTTGACTCAGGTAACGCGATGCCCGCTCACGAAATGCGTTGAAATGTCTTGGTTATTGTATAAAACAAGAAGATTCCATTTTGCCGTGGGTCTGTACTCCGATAACGCACAGAGGACGTCAAAACGTGGTAGAACATCAGTCACGCTACTCGTTTGCGGCTCGTAGCGTACTTCTTTGTTCTCACCACGTTTTGAGGAGCAAGCGGACAACTCAATTCATCATTTAACCTGTAGACTTTCTCAATGTTTGAGCGCTCGCTTCTGGCAATCAACATCACCAAAAATTACAGGTTTTGATTGTGAATTTGTGCTGGAATAGTATTCTTATTGACCGATTTATCGTATTCCAACAACAACAAGCTTTATTACTAAATTAAAAAGTTAACAAAGTTAAACTTAATTTACAACATAATATTTTAATACAAAAGAGGTAACATTTACTCAGAACAACTGAAAAGCTAATCGAGCTGAGTAAAACTAAATAATGTTTAAATATAGAAGGTAGGTTGGCACTAAAGCTTGAGAAAGCAATTGATTAATCATTAAAAGAAAGGAAGAGGAAAAGAATAAATCAATCAATCAATCAATCATAGATAAATAAATACCAGTTTTTGCAAAATTTTCGAAAAACCGATAAATTCGCTTCAAATTTGACTACCGCTCACAATTCTTTTAATCGCTTGGGTGGTGCATACTAATACAGGAATATTTTAGCGCGGCTTAAAACTTTACGGAGAAGGCAGAACTTAGCAAATGCTTTTGGAATCTCAAAAGAAAATTCTCGGTAACCATGCATTTTTCAGAGATAATTAAGCTTCAATGTAGGGAAAAATCCCATACATTGTTTTATATCTTGGCGCTTTTTAGAGATATTATTGCTCAATTATCTCTGAAAAATGCGTGGTTACCCCCAATTTTCTTTTCGAATTCCAATAGGCCTTGCTAAGATCTGCTTTTCCCGCATAATCATGAACCGCACAAAAATACTTCGGTATTAGTAGGCACCGTCCTTAACTTATTAAGGATGCCTCCTTCTGCTACTGCGCATACGTTCTGCGCATCTCAGAATGCTCCGAAAAACGCGTGTTTCTTCAATCTCGTTCCCAGAGCCCGCGTTGCCATTATCCAGCGGCTTGGTGCTGACCAAAAGAAAAGCGGACTCTAGGAACGAGATTGCTGTTTCTTGAGAACGCGTCCTTCCAATCTAAAGGTATTTTTGTGCGGTTTACGAATACCCGGGAAAAGTAGTTCTTAGCAAGGGTTATTGAAATCCAAACAGAAAATTAGGGGTAACCAAGCATTTTCCAGAGAGAATTAAGCTTAAATTTGGGGAAAATGCCACACGTTGTTTTGCAATTAAAGCGTTTTAGAATTAATGTTGTTTGATTGTCTCGAAAAATACTTTTTTACCCCGAACTTTCCTCTTGGATTCCAATAGCCCTTGCTAAGATCTCCTTTTCCCACAAAGTTATAAGCCAGGCAAAAATACCTGTGCATTAGCCGGCACCATCCTTTAACAACAATTTTACCAAGAGTAAAAGCAGGTTTTTGTCTTTGCAAGCTGATGTTTGTTGTACGAAAATGCTAGCCGATCTTTTCTCGTATTTTTAAAGACCAAATCTTCGTATACCAAACTGAAGAAATATCGTTACTTTCATAAAAAAATTTTAACGACATCATGGCCCCTTTGAAAACGAAAGGAATTAGTTTTCCAGTTATACGAAATGTTTAGCTGTATATTTTCGGTAAAACTTAATTCGAATTTCTAAGGCGATTAAATGGGCAGTGTCACCAATTTTTTGTGTCACTTTGAATAGCCAAAAAACATAGTTGCATTGGTGGAATGGTTAAAATAATGATTCAGTTGTCTTAACAATGACCCTACTGGTGCACAGAAACTAGTATAAATTATCTTAGGCTGCTGATGGCTAGGATGGAAATGGAAATTGGCCAATTTTTTTATTTTCTTCCTGTGTATCGTAGAGAAGTCGCTTAAAACCGATTATAATTTGTTCTTTCTCGGAGGAATCCCTTAGTTTTTTCTTCCCAATGCTCTAAGAAAATCTATGTTAAAAAAATGTTCTTTGTCAAATACTTGAGCTGTTTTGACCAAAATACAGCAAAATCGCCATGACAGTACCTTTAAGGTCTTCCGAAAAGATATCCACCGAAATGAACCATTGGGTGGCCCTGATCAATTCATCTTTCCCTTAGAATAGAAACTTAATATCGCGAGAGTGAAGGCTACTATTAAGGCCGCGAGAATGAAAGCTAAAAGGAAATATGAAGACGATTTAATCAGTGTAAATTTTTTTGAGATGTCTACCAACTGTTTTTGCGAAGTTCACACTTGCTAACTCGAGTTTTTCTACTTTTGTTTGCCGCGTACAGGCGCCTTTACCTGCATGAGATTATGGTTTGGTATAATTCAAACCAATACAGGGTCACGGGATAGAACCCGGATGAACTCATGACAGGTCTACAAGTCATAGCGGTATCCATGGAAACAACCCTTAATTATAATGTATTTGGGGAAATGCAGCGTATATTCCTCGCACTTATGTAGGGTCTCCAAGATCCATCTTGTTCGTAGTAAACTGTAGTACAGTCAGCATTGACAGCAAACACTTCAGCACCTCGCACCTGAGGCGTGTTATCCAGTAACGAACGAACAGCTATCACACCACCGTAAGCACAGCGATGAATGTTGAGGTAGTAGTGTATCCCTTAAAAAAAAAATACGCAAAGACCATTACCATGTTACGTTAGCAAACCAGGTCTAAGAGCGTTTATATCACGATGAGTTGGGTTTGTATGCGAATTTACGAACGTGTTTAGGAGTCAAAAATAAAGAACACAAATCGAACAAAAATGCCTTGACTTGTCTCCTTGATACCTTGTCCGTGTTTGTGTGGCGTTTATTGGTCGTTTCAGCACGATTCCAGTGGCATTTAGGTTCGCTGTTTCCGCTCTATATATAACCTAAAAGCCACTGGAATCGCGCTGAAACGGTTCGCCACACAAACACTGAGAAGGTATCAAGGAGACAAGGTAAGGCATTTTTGTTCGATTTGTGTTCTATATTTTCGACTCCTAAACACGTTCGTAAACTTTCATACAAACCCTTATAATTACGTCACTGCGGAACTCATCGTGACTGATAAACGCTCCTAGAGCTTGGGCTACCTGTGAGCAAACTAGAAGACGTTGTCACTAAAGCATGGCATAAGCGGGCCTGTTTTCAAAAATCCAGCTATATTTATAGTCTCCCTTAAAATGTCATGAGCGAAAACGACAAGAGACGGCCAATAAGACAATTTCTTGCCAGAAGTTAGCCGTTTATCTCGATTCGAAAATGTTTGAAAAGGTGGCTGATAAGAAGGGAATTTGAGGAGTTTTTGTGCCTTTTGGTGTAACAATGCCGAAACACGCAAGACTTGGCGAGATAGCAGTTTATAAATGCCAGATTGCGGCGGTCCAGGAGGGATTTTAGTAAATTTGTGAGTGACGCGAAGCCCTATCAAAATCTTGACGTGTTTAAATCACGGCGAGGACATTTGTCCATTTTTGCTTGGCGTAGTTTGGTGTACTATATTTTGGGAGGACTGCGTTTAATAGAGCGTGCCGTTAACAGTGCTATTCTTGAGAGTCAACAAAGTGGGTGAATCACAAACATGGAAGAAATCAATTCCCCAGGTATCTCCCCCCCCCCCCTCCCCCACCGAGCCTATTTTTCGCCTTTGCTGGCCTCAGAATCAGAAAGCGAGCGTGACAGAAACACGCGCGGGCTGCGCGGTTTCCCGCGTGTTATATACTGTATTTACGTTCACTTTCTGATTTCAGCCGTTGACTTAACTATCTACGATCCTGGAACAGGGTGTTTCTTTGCTTGATTGTGAGACTAATTCATCTTTTTGACTATTAAGGAAGGAACTACTTTAAAGCACTTCAAGACTTTTTTCTGCTCCCAGCTACAGTTGCTGAATATTATCAATAAGTCCTTAATTGACCCCAGTATGGAGCATAGTGTGAACACAATTAACGAGAAAATGGCACAACTGTACAATACCTGATGCACTGTGAGGACCAAAAGCAAGATTAAGTTTCTTTTTCAAATTCTCCCAACTGAACTCAATTCCATTCACTTTTGGTGTCTAAAATGATAATCACAAATTGAGAAGAAATTATCCTTAAAACAAACTTAAAATGACTGGGAACTTAAATAAATGTGGATACCAAATTGCATTTGATTTGAGTATTCCAGGAATAGGTATTAGAATTAAGAGGGTAGAGGACAGGTGAAACAAATGAGTCCAACTAAGACCTGGCTATGGACAATGCAGGCAAATAATTTGCAGCATTACTGAGCCTGTAGCAGATGTATCCCTAGAACTGTCCAACAGTGGAACAATATTGCCTGCCATATCTGGCCCCTGTTGCAACTGGCAAGTCTTTCAAGAGCTGAAGGGAGTGTTTTAGGATGAGCCTAGGCACAATGTTTAAAAAAGCCTCGCATGAGGGGCGTGCCCTTTCCTGGTAGATGCGGATGTAAATTAATATAGCATGGTCTGGGCCATATCACAGGAATCACATCCTCTGTTTGCGTGTGGCACTGACTTACACCTATGAAATCAGAAACTGTTTATTAAGACTTAATTTTTGCTGTACTTTAGCTGCTCTGCATTTTGCTTTGGTGATGTGAGGCTTTAGAGTTTTTTTTTTTTCTTATCAAAATATTGATTTTTGACACTCTACAGTACCTACTAGAATAAAACATCACCAGTGTAAGTTCACTGCTGCTGTGTTCCTCAAATCAACTCGATAAACATCGATTGAGAATAACTTAACATGTGCTATCTCATTTTTTAATAGATTTAAAAAAATTAAACTGTCTTAAGAATTAGTCAACTCGATAACCAACAGTCATAATTTTTAGCACAGTCTACCACTCCAAAGAGATTAGTAACTCTGTAGCCATACAAATAACTTAATTCTTAGTACACAAAGCATCTGAAATAGGATTTCACCAAATCATGAGGGATACCCAACAAAATGCTCTAACTACTGTTACTTCTGACTAATAACTCTGATTAAAGTAGAAGTGGCTGCGTGAATTCATACTTTATAAGAAATAACTGTATCAAAAGACGAAATCTGGTGCAAAAACTTCTTGGTTGTAAACACAGTAATAATAATTATTACGTTATTAGCAGTACCTGGTGGTCGTGTGTCGTAAAATCAAATGACAGAGTACGGCCTCCTTCTAATCTATCTCGGCGACAATACAAATAACGAAGCATGGATCCTTTGGTATAGTGTTCATACAGGAAGATTAGAAGAAAAAGACACAAAACAATGATGGGGATTTTCCACATGAGTCCTGAAAAATGAGAAAAAGGATAAGTAATTAGTTTGTCCTGTATTGGGAAGGGGGACTCCAATTTACAAATTACAGGCAGGTGTGAATGAATCCATTACAAATTTAACATCCCAAAAATGCTTATGAACCATTAACGCTAAATAAATAATGAATAGCTTTCTCAAAATACCATACCTTTTTTCATGTATCTATAAAAACAACATATTTTTATCTTTCAATTTCTCCACCTCTCTCCTGTCAGCAAAAGTAAAAAACACCTCAAAAACTTCACTCCTGGCCAAAAGCCAGTGTGCTTTTAATTTACCCCCATCACTATTCAAATAGACCACACCCTGTGGAACACATTGGGCTCCAGTAGAGGTTTCAGCCCAGATATGTGTGGGTGGTTTTGCATACAGGCTTCATCCATGCTGAGGCATTTCCCTCCAGTCGGGGCGGAAGGAATGGAGTTAATGTGATCTAAACACAGTGTCTGGAGCCAGATGATTAGCCTCGTGCCCACACCCCTGTCTGGAGGGCCTGGTACTGCCCTTCATCAGACTTCTCCCTTTAGATTCAGTGAGACCTTGTAACGTCATTAGGTACCAAATCCCTGCCGGGTACATTTTTATTTGCACTAAATATTGAGATCTAATTTACCGCTCTTGAAGAAGGTATTTCCCTTTGAAATCAGCTTGTCCATTCCCTGAGACAAGCCAATCACCTTCTTCTCTAGAACTTCATGTCGGCTTTGAAGACCTCTCTGTTCCTCTCCAAAGGTATCTTTAACGTTTCTTATCAGAGTAGCATTTGACGAAGTTGCAACTTCATTCTCTATCACTGACTCCTTCATCTTCAAGTGATCCTTTTTAAGGCTCTCAAGACCACTTTCTAAGACCACGTGCTTAGCCTCAAGTCTTGTGATTTCAAGCCCAAATAACTGCGTCAACTTTTGAAGGTTTTCCCTCAATCCCTCATGGTCTTGCATCCAAGTTTCCTTGTTTGCCTCAACGGAGGACACTAATGTGGCCATTTCATCTTGAACGAGCTTCAGCATGCTATTGTCAATGGGCTGTCCAAAACACATCTCAATCCCTATATAACAAAAACAACATACATTGCATTTGGAGGGTACTCTGTATAATGGCCTGTATGGGGAGCCCTGTATGAAAGGACTGTGTCTTAATTGTCTTGAAATTCAAAATTCTATTCACAAATATAGTCCGTGAAACCGTGGTAGCAAAAGCTGACCTGAAATTCCTCACAGAAATTGCTTACAATTTATGTAAGTAAGTGTGAATAGTCCAGTGCTGGCTGATGTGGCTTATCTTAGAGGTTAAGCAAGGGTACAGTTTTTTGGTTTTTGTTTTGTGTTTGTGAAAGGGGTATCATTTCAGTAAAAGTTGCCTTCCTTTCCCTCCCTCCCTCACTCCCCCACCTCCCCCTCCCCCTCCCTGGACTTGGATAGGACCAACCATAAAAACATGCCCAAACCTTACATTATTTAGTATGCAGGGCTGTCAACTCTAGCGGATAATCCGGGAGTCTCCAGATTTTGAATCGTATCTCCCAGTCTCCAGATTTATGTCTGAAATATCCAGATTTTGAGCCTGATTTCTCCATATTTATGTCTGTAATCTCTTGGATAATTGACGAAGTTTTCTATTTGTCGTAGACTCGATTTTCTGACAAGAAAATATGAACCTGTGAATTTGGGCTTGATCAGACGCCTTTGTAAGGCGCTTTGTTATTGCTGGCCGGGGAAATAATATTCTCCATATTTGTTGACGTGTGAGGTTGACAGCCCTGGTATGGTCAAGTTGCTTTTAGAATAGGAGAATCAAATATTGATCACCTTTGCAAGCGTTCTTACCTCTTTTTTTCCACTCACTGAAATCTTTCAAAATCTTTGCCTCAGAAGCCACAGGGAGATTCAAACTTTTGATCAAATTTTCCAAGAGTTGAAAACATCTGTTATAGTAGGCTTCAGTCCACATAGCGAACTTACAATGGCCCCATTCATTACGAACTCCTGAGCGTACGTCAATGGCAATGATATCAACGCCACAGAAAACAAAGTTTGGTGCACCGCATAAAATAGAAAGCGCAGCTGACAAATCCAGAGATTCATCGAAAGCTGTGAAACCTGCCATGACTGGTTTCACAAACAGTTTAGCAAAGGAAAGCTCATCTTTTACACCGTAATCATAGCTGTGACGAGAAATCTGAATTGCATTGTTGTTGATGTTGATATAATTCAGACGCAGGGTGGAGGGAGGGAGGCATTCCAAATGGGACGCAAATGTCTGAGATTGGATATTGTTAGGCGGTACAATCCACTTCTGGAACTCCTGTTGAATTTCTTTCTCAATCACTTTTCGCAGCACCGGTGTTAGAACCTTTGACAGGCAAATTCCTACAACCAGCCACCTTTTTTCTTCAGCTGTCAGCATTCTCAACACCTTGTGAATAAAGGTAATCACCTGAACAACACCAAGAAAGAAAGTTTAGTTGTTTATAGCCGGAAGTAACTGGTTCACACTTCTGAATATTTTTTCTTTACCAATCCCATGAACCATTTGTGTCCGCGGGAGGCTAGGGGTAGCTTTATGTTTCAAAAAGATGAGGTCCGCTCGACTTACCCCCAAAGTTAACGCTTCCCTCGTGCGCTTCTACGCTATAATTTTTAGAATGAAATGATAAAGAGGTCACGGGAAAATTACTTTCATCGTGCAAGGCTTTTTCACAGCAAGCGGAAAATCTCGTGACGTTTCATGCAACTTACATGACACAAATTTAAGACTTCATTCTCTCCCCAGATTTCGCTCATTCTAAATTTCAAGATGGCGGTTGTTTTTCCGAGAAATCTAAAAATGAAAGAGAGAGCACAATGGCCTATTGTGCAGGGAGAATGTTGTAGAGGTGACCAACCAAACGTCTTAACTTCAGGATACGAGACAGAACTGGACAGAACTGCAGAATACGGGGTTGTTGTTTTTTACAGCCAAGCAGCGTTGCATGTAAAGAGCTTAATGCTCATTGGTCCTGAATGACCTGAAGTCTCACCCGAGCGTTACGTCCGTCTAAAAGCTGCTAAAAGTCATTTGATGCTTTACTCTCGAACACATATGAAGCTAGAGGCTTCTCGCCGTAAGGACATTCAATCAACAAACAGGTAGTAATATGTTTCAAATCTGATTTATTTGCAAATATTTTCCAGTTATATAAGCTTATTATATTTCAAACAAAAAACTGCTTTTACTTTCGTTTTGGTGAGCGCACTTCCTCTACCCGCAAGTGCTGAAGTTATTCAAGTTGTATTGAACTCGAATCAGGTGTTAGGAGATGGATAATTTTAGCTCATATTTTCTAGCTACCCTCTAGGTTTGTAATTTTAACACAATTTTACACGGTTCAGTTTTCAGTGTTCGTCTTATTCCCATTTTCTGACTGTCTACAAAGTTGGTTTGTAGCCTTTCGGGGAAATCACATGAAGCTGACTATATGCTGGCAGTGAGGCAGTGAGGCTACAGTGTAGTCACTGCAGTCAGATGTGAGGATGTGCCACGTCCGTTCTTTTTATCCCCAAGAGATTAGATACCACCATTTCCTTGTGGTCATGCAATCAAGCAGAAGTCTTACTTTCTTACTTACTTACTTTCTTAGCATTCCCAAGGGGAAGCTGAATTCACCAATTATAGTCAACTCCCTTTATTGCGGACACTCCCGGGACAGCAAGTTAGTGTCCCTAACAGCGAGAGTCCATAAATTATAGCAGGAATTTATTTCAGTCACAAATCTGTAATTTATTTTTGCTGGGGATTTAGCTGCTGTCCGTATTATCAGGGTGTCCGTAATAGCGAGGTGTCCGCAACGCGAGAGTTGACTGTACATGTACCCAGTTTGTGATTTGACAGATCTTTAATTACCACCACACTGTGAAACTATTAAGTAAAATAATTTAGAACAACAACAAAAAGGGTAAGATGAAAACAAAATACACTAAGACAATAACAACATCTAGAGAAGAGTATACAGCTAAAAGAGATAAGAATATTGGACAAATGCTTCTGGCTTGTTTTTAGGGGGGAGATAATTAAGCAAGAACTGAAACTGATTCTTTTGACTGTCATTTAGATTAATTCGTCTATAAACAGAGTGCAAATATGTCCCACGTATGATCGCGCATGGGTGATACAACCCATTTGCAATTTGGGAATGTTAGATGCATAGGCATCTTTTTTCTTTCTTTCTTTTTCACAGATTTGAACACTAGATGTATAACCTCACTCTTGACAATCTGACACACTTAATGTCTACCAACTGAGACATTAAGGTAGTGGTTAGTTCCACATTTAAGGTTATATATTTATTTGTTTGTTTGTTTGTGTTTCAGGATCTAATTTAAAAGTGGAGGAATAAGTTAGAAATGCTTGGAGCTGAAGAAAAAAGATGGCTGGTGGTAGGAATTTGCCTGTCAAAGGTTCTCACACCAGTGCTAAGAAATGTCATCGCAGCAGATATGCAGCAGTTGTTCAAGAGGTCAATTTTACCACCTACCAACATCCATTCACAAACATTTACCTCCCATTCAAAAACCCTTACTCCATCTACACTCTCTCTCAATTATGCAAATATCAACAACAACGCATCTAAAGGTTCACCCCGGAATTATGATTACAGCGTTAGAGATGACGTTTCTTTGGCTAAACTGTTTGTGAAACCATTCATGGCAAGCTTCAGAGGTTTTGATGAGACTTTAGACTCGTCTGCTGCACTTTCTATTTTATGTGGCTCACCAAACTTTGTTCTTTATGGAATTGATATCTTTGCCACTGACGTACGAGCAGAAGTTCGTAATGAATGGGGCCATTGCAAGTTTGCTATCTGGACTGAAACCTACTACAACAGATGCTTTCAACTCATGGAAGATTTGATCCAACATTTGACTTATTATTTCCCTGTGTTCTCTGAGGGAGAGGTTTTGGAAGATTTAAAAGAATGGAAAAACAGAGGTATGATTGTGTTGTTTTTTGTAATAAGTTGCCTAATATCATCAGTCAGTGATAAAAAATATGTATGCTGCATGCACGATTCAGTCTCATAACGATAAGTAATCTTTTCATAAAGATACGGAATGCCCTAAACCAGGACGAACCATGTGAAGATTTAAAATGTTCTGTGGTTAAAAATTGTTTAAGATACAAGCTTTCAACTGTTTGAACTACATTTAACCTGTCGAAAACTGTTTATATTTGATAAAATCAATAAAATTACAAACTAATCAAATTGACAAATCGTTAGAAATTGAAAAGAATATGTTGTGAGTAATCAGTAATTATTGATATTTCAATATATTGACCATATCAATTTATCAAATTTATTGGCAATACATTTTTTCCTATTTCTACGATAGGAAAATAAGGAAAACACATGAATAGTCTTAACAAGACACTTCATGATTACATGTATCTTCCTGAAACATTGATAGATTAGTCATTATGATGCTTTTTCTATCTATGACATCATGAGAACCCCTTTTAAGTGATTCTTTGGTGGCTAAAAATATTGTCATTCCATACTGAACATCTTGAATTTAAGGGTGGCCTGATAGTCTGATACCAAATACTGAATGATATCATTCCTTGAAAAAATTATATTGATTCTTGCAAGAATATCAGCTGTTTTGGTCCCTTTTTTAGTGACCGCTCACTTGTATTGAATATTTGAAGGCTGTTTTAGTGCCGAAAACCAATGTTTTTCCGTGTCGCCTTGAGCTTGGAGGAAGTGTCACAAAATTAAAGTTGAATCACCCTTGCTGGAGTTGTGTGTTTTTTGTTTTAATTAATGTTTACAGACCATAAAGAGTGTTTTTAGAGTGTATGTGATACGTCACAGAAAAGTCTTGGATGATGACATCACAATATATCGGTACTGATGTAAAAAAATGCCAAATATCAGTAAATATTATTATTACTCATATATATCCGATTAATTTGAAACAACTGGCATTGGCCCACTCTCACCAAAATGATCTGTGATAACCTGTCATTTACACACCTAAAAGAAACTTTGAACATCCCCACCCATTCACATGTGAGTACACAACCCCACCCCCAGTAAAAATATATCATATTTTTGACAAGTCTGCCGTGGCACAGAGGACAGTTAACCCCCAGGGGGGTACTCAGGTAAAAAAATGTCACGGGGGGGGGGGGGGGGAGCCTAATATTTTGCACCCTAAAAAATACATGGTCAGGACCATATTGCGCACCAAAAAAAAATACAAGACTCTGGCTACATGCAGATTTATTCAAATCATGCTTTCGAATCTTGCGGGAACTTTGGCTTGAATTGCGTAAGAACTAGTAGCCTGGCGGAAATTCGAACCCAAAAAAATACAGGAGTTGAAAATTTTAGACCCAAAAAAATATGTCGGACCCCCCCGTCACGTTTATACCTGAGTATCCCCCCTGGGAGTAAACCTCTGCCTTCATTTACGTGTAGTTCACTGTTAGATATGAAGTTTCAATTCACAATTTTTATAGGCATTGAAATGTGCTTTGATCAATCAATCAACAATGATGTTCTAAAGCTTGTTCAAGATGAAATGGCCACACTAGTGAAGTCAGTTGAGGACAACAAAGAAACCTGGGTGCAGGATCATGAGGGATTACGAACCAACCTTCAGAACATACAACAGCTGTTTGGGATTGAAATAAAAAATCTTGAGGCTAAGCACACAGCTTTACAGAGTGGCTTACAGAGACTTGAAAGCCGACATGAACTTCTTGAAACAAAAGTCACTGGTCTGTCACAGGGAAAGGAAGATGAAAAGGACTTTTTTAAAAGTGGTCAGTTAACTGACGGTTTTCACCTCCCAGTAGGGTTCAATTACTCACTCACTCAATTTTTATACACTATACTAAAATACATCATCTAACAAATATTTTGCCAGAAATATTAAATGAGAGATTTTACAAGAGTTCTCATTGACAAGTAATAGCCACTCATTTAAATACTAATTTATTAAATAATTTTAGTAAATGTATGTGTTAGTGATGATGATGATGATAATAATATTGGAATGATAATAATAATGATAATAATAATTTTAATAATAATGATAATAATAATAATAATTAATTATAATTATAATTAATAACAATAATAAAATATAAAAAATTATTAGTGTGCCGCCCCTGAAAACATGTGGCAACAGATGTTAGTTTACGATGCGGTGCAATGTGCAGTTCCAGAAAAAATTCATACCCACCCCGTGGAATGTCATCGGAAATTCCTAGGGGGAGGGGATCTTAAGAGCCAAAATTTTCAAAGTAAAGTATGTAGCGAAACTGGAATTTCAGGGTTGGAGGGTGCAAAACAAAAAACCTGTAGGGGGAGTATGGATATTTTCTGGAACTGCGCAATAGAATACATACAAGTCTTCTGTATCAAAACAAAATCATTTCATATAGCTGATTTGAGCATCATATTGCATATTTAATTACATCATCACCATGAATAAAATAAAATATTAATGGCATTAGATATAAGTTACTATATCCATTGTTCGATTTATAAAATTATTAATCAGTTTATATGCAAAATCAATGGTCAATTGAAAATTATCACAAAACCATGTGTCATTGATTTATCACCAATTTCCAATATTGGTATATTGATTGATTAATGTTGTTACTGGTTGATATCAATTACCATCAATTATCAATTTTATTGATTTAACACACCCAGGTATTGTGAATACCTAGTACTTAGGTCTTTTGAACACAACAATGAAAAACAAGTGCACCCATCCCCAGTTCCCTGATGTTTTTCCAGTTGATAACTGGTTGAGTCATGTGCCAAAAAAAATTCTTTCTTTTTCATTCCCTTTGTTGCAGGGCTCCTTTGGATAGTTTCTCTGGCTGTAATTTTTGTTTTGTTCTATCTTATAATGCTTTCTGAAAGTAATCCTCTAGGAGTGGTACTTGGCTATTGGTATAACCAACAAGGTAATGCAAAAGGACTCATTATGAGTTGATCAGTTTTGTTTTATATATTATAAGTATAAATATGTATTGAACCACTGTCAAAAATTTAAGTGAAACCCTTGTAGTTCAACTCGAATTTACAAAGTAAAATTTTACGTGCAGGTTACTAGTAACTATGGTTCTACAATTAATTACTATCTGTAGAGCACCCCTGTAGAGTACCGTAAAGCATAAATTCTTTGTTGGGAGTTTTATCAAATCCAGAATGGTGATGTTAGGCATTCTGTGGGAAAGAGCGAAAACTATGTTTTGCAATTTGAGATGACTAAAGTTGTCTGCTGTGAACTTAAACTTTCAGTTTCCAAAAACACTTTATTTTCTGCATGAATAATTCATAGAAAGAATAAAGAAACGTAATCTTGTCAAGGTGCAACAAGTTTCATGGGAGACATTTCACTATTAAACTTCAACTTGCACTACAATCAGAGCAAAAAATTTAACCTCAAGGATCATCTTAGAAGTCTGTTGTAGGCAACATCTTTGTGGTTAATTCAACATTGTTCATTTTTGGTTTCACAGGACCCCATTCCAAGATGGTTTCTGCAGTTGTTCTGCTTGTTTTTCTTTTGATTTTTCTATATGAACACTACACCAAAGGATCCATGCTTCGTTACTGGTATTGCCAGAGAGGTAGCTTAAAAGGAGGCCGTACTCTGTCATTTGTTTACACTACACATGACCACCAGGTAATACTTAACCCTTTAACCCCTAATATCAAAGCACAAATTCTCCTATCTTGTCCTCATACTTTTCTTATAAAAGTATTGAGGAGAAGTTATTAAAATATCAAGAAAATTCACCTTGGGTGATTATGTCCTTAATTCTTGTGACCTCAGGGTTTGAATAAGCATTAATGTGACAAGGAGAAATTTGATGCTGATCACTGGTAGGGCCTTAAGGGTTGTTAACCCTGTCTAGATAAAGGGTTACCTGGCGGTACCTCCATAACACTAAACTAGGGACAGTTAAGACAGGAGACAGGATGGGGGACTGGGGATTGTACAAACTCGTACCCAGAGTACTCAGGCTCTTTGGCCAGCGGTTGTTTGCCAGGAGAGACTCTGGAGAATTCCAAAAAATTTAAATTTTTTCGATTGGCTGCCCCGCAACTGTTGCATTGTTTTACTAACCGCAGAAATCCTGCGGTAATAAAATTCCAGTATTCCAGAGTCTCTCCTGGCTACAAACTGCTGGCCAAAGAGCTTGGGGACTCTGGGTATGAGATTGGGGATAGAACAGCTGTGATGTTAATACAGGAATACTACTTTAATTTTGCAGTTTCTCTATTCCTCATTTGTTTTATTCTGATCATTCAACAATCACATAATTTCAAATTTCAACCACACAGTTTTCTTCCTCTCCACACGAAAAACAGCTGAGGAATAAAGAAATCGTGAGACTAGCATTCCTGTATTGACATCAGAGCCCTACTACTACTGGGGAAGAAAAATTAACAAGGATTTTTTATTGCTATTATTTTTTTTTTTTTTTTCATACGAGAACAGCGTGAAGATTTGATCAAGCAAAAAAAAATCTTTCTGATGCCTACTTCAACTAACTTGCCTTTAACTTTCTAGTGTGTGATTTATTTATTCATTCATTTTTTTATTTTATTTTATTTCAGACACCAAAAGTAAATGGACTTGAATTCAGTTGGGAGAATTTAAAAAAGAAACTGGACCTAAACTTTGAACCTCGTGATGTGCCAGGTATTTCAAATGATTTTTCTTGAAGAAATTCATCAGGCTAGATAAGTGAACAGTCGATTTAAAAGTTCTTACAACATAGCCAGTCTTATATTAATGTCTTATTAATGCTGACAGTTTCGATGACTGTCAGCCATCTTTATCAAAACTTGAAAAGCATGAAAAGTGTCAGAAGCCTTAAATAGGCTTTTGAAGGTGTTGATTATTGCGATAAATGCGCAAAGTCACTCTGTAGACGCCCGCTCCCCCCTGGTTTGGGGGTGGAGATCACTTGTGTCCATATGGGAGAAAGCTGATAGGCTCCCTCGTCCCTGTTCATAGTAGGAGTGTTCGATCTAATACATATGCTTTCTTTAATCCATCGCTTAAACTTGTCGCCGTCCTGCTCAACTATTTCACTTGCTTCCCAATTCATAATATGATTGTTCTGACAGACGTGGTCTGTTATGGCTGATTTATGGTGTTCATTGGTAGAAGCTCTGCGGGTGGTTCTTGTGAAATTTCTGTTAGAGATCTTTTCTGCTTCCTTTCTGTGTTCTGTGACCCTGGTTCGCAGCTGTCTCCCTGTTTCACCGATATATACCTTTTCGCATTGGCTGCATGGAATTTTGTACACCACTCCAGCCTTTTTGTGCTTCTCCACTTTGTCCTTCGGGTGAACTAAAACCTGTCTGAGGGTGGTTTGAGGTTTAATCACTGTGGCTACCCTGTGTTTGGTGAATATGCGTTGTATTTTCTCTGTGAATGAACGGACATATGGGACAGTCACCACTGCTCTTGATTTTTCTTGAGCTTTATTTTTCTTGGATTTATCTTTTCTAATAGCTTTCTTGCTGTTCATTTGCTCTTTGACCTTCTTTATCGCCCAATCCGGGTAACCACATGTATGGAGGGCTGTTCTTATGTGTTCTTCCTCTTGTTTACGGTCTTCTTCCTCCGTGACAATGCTGTCACTTCTTTCCAATAACGTCCGTATGACAGCAAGTTTGTGCTGAAGTGGATGATGCGATTGAAACGACAGGTACTGGTCTGTGTGTGTGGCTTTCCTGTAAACCAGTAGTTTGATGGATCCGTCCTCCCTCCTGGTAATAAGGGTGTCCAGAAATGGGATCTGGGCATTTTTCTCTGGTTCGTGCGTGAATTTGATGCTGTTTGTTTTGTCAATTCCATTAAGATGATCTGTCAGAGCCTCCACCTTTCCCCTCTTAATGATTTCTAGGATGTCATCCACATATCGTTTCCATAGCTTAGGTTTACAGTCGTTGGGAGCAGTGGCGATGGCCTGTTGTTCAAGCCATTCCATAAAAAAGTTAGCCAGGATCGGGGATACTGGGCTGCCCATGGCTGTGCCGAACTTCTGTTTGAATAATTGTCCTCTGAAACTGAAGTATGTGGTGGTGGCAATAAATTCTGTGAGATCCATTATATCCTCAACCTCTAGGTTTGTTCTTTTCTTTAGATCTTGATCTTGATCTAAGCGTTGTCTTATGATGGTTAATGTCTCCTGTATAGGGGTCTTGGTAAATAGTGACACAACATCGTGGGAGTTGAAGATGTCTTCTTGTTCTAATGTGACTGAGGATAATTCTTCAGCAAGGTCTTTGGAATTTTTGACATGATGTTCCGTAGTGCCAACCAGAGGTCCCAGGAGGTCAGCTAGGGCTCTAGATGTATTGTAACCAATCGATCCTGTGTAATCCACAATAGGTCTCAAAGGGTTGTTAGCCTTGTGGATTTTTGGTGTGCAGTACAATCTAGGTGTGGCCTCAGATGTAGGGTACAAGTATTTGTACTGATCTTCCGTTATCTTGCCATCCTTTTTTAACTTGGTCAGCTTTTCGATCAGCTTTCTCTTATAAGAACTGGTTGGATCGGCCTGCAATTTCTCATAAGTGTGAGCGTCATTCAACATGGTGTTGACTTTTTCCTCATACTCGGTCTTATCCATGACTACTGTGGCTCTTCCCTTGTCTGCTGGCAGTATCATGATGGAATCCTCCTGTTTCAGTGACCGAAGTGCCGTTTTTTCTCCTTTCGAAACGTTGCTTTTCGGGACCTTTGATGACTTGATCGCTCCGACTATTTCTGTTCTCAGTTGGGTTGCTTCGTTGGTAGGGAGCGATTTGCAAGCCAGTTCCGTAGCTACTATGATGTCGTTTGTGGGAATGCGGTACGGTGTTATTGCAAAATTTAAACCTTTTGACAGAACACTTGTTTGATCCTGGTTAAGTTTATATTTGGAAAGATTGACAACCCACCGTTTTATCTGTGTACCACTAAGGTCTGGTTCCGAAGGATTATTTTTCTTCGGCTTCGAGATTAAGCTTGCAAGCTTGTCTTGCTGTCTGCATTTTGATTGTTTATGCACACTCTCGTGAACTCTTGTTAGGTGCGTGTTTAATTGTTGTTGGACGTCGCTTGGGAATCGCTCCGTTAGCCGTCGCTTCTTGTCTCGTAGATCACTTATTTTCTGGTTTGTTAGCCGAATCCTCTCTCGAAGAAGGTTCTTACTGGCTTTCTCTACAATGTTTCTTGTAAACAGCGAGGTCAAAGATTTTTTCTTTGCCTCCTGTGGTCTCTCATTTCCTTACTAGAGCTGTGAATTGAACGCTAAGTGAGAAATTCATGGGTTCACTTTAGAATCCTTCGATGTTCACTACAGAGTTCATTCTATGATCCATCCGATTTGTGTCCTTAGTGCTAGCGGCACCACAGGGAGTCCACAAAAAATGTGAAAAAGAAATAAATCAATAAATTATCGACTTACATTGTTCGTTTCTTGTGGTGTTCTATAGTGTTCATTTGCATACACTGACTATACTAGATATATATAGAATATTGAGTAGAGCTCAGATCCGCTCGCTCA
The DNA here is from genome assembly GCF_977016875.1 of Pavona decussata. Lineage (NCBI taxonomy): Eukaryota > Metazoa > Cnidaria > Anthozoa > Scleractinia > Agariciidae > Pavona > Pavona decussata. Next base: position 1,308,143 of record NW_028145663.1, on the reverse strand, counting down.
CAACTCAGTACACGACATTAGTGCTGTCACATAAATTGTATGCAAATGAACACTTTATGAAACCACAGGAAACGAACAACGTAAGTCTATAATTTATTAATTTATTTCTTTTACACAACCTATGTGGACTCCCTGTGGCGGCACAACATTCATTTGTATTCTTCATATTCACATTGCTGCAATAACAGTGGTAATACGGAAGAGTGTTTTGTTTCCAACATAAAACGTAAGCTTAGATACCATAAAATGTGTTCGGTTCGTGGACTGTTCAAGTAGACTTATAATCTTACTTATATTGTACGGGGAATTGATCTGTCGGTAGCCTGTCGGTAAACTGTCGGTTAGCTGTCAGTCCACTGTCGGCCGGCAATTTACCGACAGTCAGTTTGTGGAGCTCTTCTTCAAAATTACCGTTACCATAATCACCCATGACTTGCTCCCGTCTGTCCTCCTAGCTAGGTCGGTAGAGCAATGGACGATCAAATCCGGACGTTTGATTCCCTCCGAGGTCAAAGATTCTTTTCTTTGCTGCATGCATGCGATCTCCCATTTCTTACTAGGGCTTACCCTCAGTAGGAAATCCATTGGTTCACTTTGGCACTTTAACATACACTTCAGAGTAAATTCTCTGGGCCCGGTTGTTCGAAAGGCAATAACGCTAATCCCCGATTAAAAATCAACCGAGGTTTTCATCTCATGCAACAAAATGTTTTGAAAAGCTAATTTTAAGCTAATGGTAAAGAAAAGTCTAAGTCAAAACTGAGGCACAAAAATCTTTTTGAAGAATCTTATTGATTAGTAATTTGTTATTTTCTAATTTTCGGAGTCGAGTGGCGAAGAAAGCGAAAACGTAAGGATTAAAGCGCGTGGATATAGGATAAGAGAAGAGGAGTTAGCTTGAACATGGTGCATTCCGTTTCGTCTGATTAGCGCTAGCGAGGGTGACAGTTGTGCAAGAAATCATGAACCTTTGGAAGGTTTGTCACACGAGCAGCACGCGCATGAATTTAACTCCGCATGATGTAGATGGTAGGCATCGAAATCGCGAATGCGAAATCGAAACAGAAAAGTATTGTGAGGTTTTGCAGCTTTCTTTGGGACCTTCGCAAGACGCTGCAGAATGCTCAGAAAATTCAAAGAATTCCAAAGATTCGAAGTGCAGACCTCACCGCAAGCAACGCGAATGTTTTACAGAAGAAGAATGGTCATGTCGAATCGAACGATCGATCGCAAGTGCACGCTGAGGAACTGAGGAGAAAAGAGAGACAGTTTCTGACTTAATGAACGCTTGGAATAATAGGACAGCAGAGGTGCTCGATGTTTAGGTGAATAGGATCCATTAACCCGTTTGAACTCTCCCTTCAGAATACCCGTCCCACCAACTATCTAACTTAAAAAACTGCAAAACCTGCTAACGCAGTCCCGCACTCATCTAATTTGCATCCACTACGGGACTGCGGACCGCGGTAGCACTCCAGTTTATACATTCTTCGTTCTTTAATCCATCCACTATACGGGACTTTGGACCGCGGTAGCACTCCAGTTTAATACATTCTTCGTTCTTTAATCCATCCAGTACTGGACTGTTGAGCGCGGTAGCACGGACCACGGGTTTCAGAGTAATGCACCTTGCGAGTGGACGGGTATTCTGCAATTGCTCCGAACTTTCAAAGGTCATCTTTAAGAAATGCCGAAACCCACGTTTGAGAAAACTGCTGCTCTTTAGCTTTTATTTTAATGTCCCCGTCTAAACAACAATAAAATCGTACGTGTGACTGGCATCAAACTTTAAACAAAACCAAAGAACGATACCGAAACCACAACAGATTCTTCCGAAACGCCAACAGACGCAATGCAACGGAACTATTTGAATAATATATGGACCCTGAAGGACCGGCAAACAAAACATTTCTAATTAAATGGAAAGTACTCAAAAAGTGCAAACCTGATAATAACACTAACAAGAAATGTAACCTATGTCTTCACGAAAAGTTTATTTCCGTAGAAAAGATCTTAGTAGCCTGAACAAACGCAATGAATTACCAAGTTCAAACCCCCACAGAAATAGGTATGTACTCAAAACCTCTCGAATAACGTAAAGTAACCGTTTGTATCATGGCACATGAATTGTATCACGCCACGAGCATTAGTATTTTATCGCCCAGCAAACGCTTGTTTTAAATCACCAGTTCGAATGATTTCACTAATCCATGCCCTCATATTAATAGATATGTACCAAAAACCTCTTGTATAACGTAACGTAACGTAACGTAACCGTTTGTATCATGGCACGTGAATTCTATCACGGCATGTGGAATTGTATTTTATCGCCTAGCAGCTGCTTGCTTTAAATCGCCAGTTTTTGATTACTATATATAGCCAGCTTTTGAATCTTTACGGTCATTCGTTGAAGTTGCGTGATGAGTGTGGTCAGCTCCTGACCATATACGAAACAGAGCTGTAGCAATAAAACGATGAATCACTTCTGAAGCCTGAACTATTTTTTCATGAGTGTATATCTCTATATCTATCGATTTTGGGGAGTTAACGATGCTGGAAGTCATCGCTGCTAAAAGATTGTAGGCTTACGCACCACGCAGTCAAATATGGCCCGAGTATAAGCTGATAACAGCTTCTGGTCTTATCTTAGTGCACAGAGTTCTCAAGCAGATCATAGAGCCTTGCACGTGACATTTCATTTTTTTCTATGTTTCAGGAACTCACTACTATATCAACACAGATCGTTATGCATACGGCGGTTGGATACCTGCTCGTTCGTTACTGGATAACACGCCTCAGGTGCGAGGTGCTGAAGTGTTTGCTGTCAATGCTGACTGCACTACAGTATACTACGAACAAGATGGAACTTGGAGACCCTACATAAGTGCAAGGAATATACGCTGCATTTCTCCAAATACATAATAATTAAGGTTGTTTCCTTGGATACTGCTGACTGCACTACAGTATACTAGGAACAAGATGGAACTTGGAGACCCTACATAAGTGCAAGGAATATACACTGTATTTCTCCAAATACATAATAATTAAGGGTTGTTTCCATGGATACCGCTATATTTTAGACCTGTCATGAGTTCATCCGGGTTCTCTCCCGTGACCCTGTATTGGTTTAAGATATACCAGACCATAATCTCATGCAGGTAAAGGCGCCTTCGCACGGCAAACAAAAGTTGACAAACTCGAATTTGCATGTTTGAACTCCGCAACAACAGTTGGCAAACTGTTGGCGACAAATAGAACTTGTCTCTCTTTTTGCCAATTTTTTCGCCAACGTTTCTGTTGGCAAACACATATTTCCCACCAGGTGGAATGTTTTGGTGTTTGTAATCTCACTCACACCATCATATATAGTCATAATAGCAACTTTATTGAAAGTCGAAAAACGTAGGGAGTGATCGCCCAGTCTCCCGAGCCAGAGGCTCACGTAAAAAACGCTGGACTAAGAACAATGTCTAGACCTATACAACAATTAGTAGGAACACAGGGTCAGTAGGACATAGGATCAGTAGGAACACAGGATCAGTTGGAACGTAGGATCGGTAGGAACGTAGGATCAGTAGGAACACAGGATCAGTAGGAACGTAGGATCGGTAGGAACGTAGGATCAGTAGGAACACAGGATCAGTAGGACATAGGATCAGTAGGAACACAGGATCAGTAGGAACGTAGGATGGGTAGGAACGTAGGATCAGTAGGAACACAGGGTCAGTAGGACATAGGATCAGTAGGAACACAGGATCAGTTGGAACGTAGGATCGGTAGGAACGTAGGATCAGTAGGAACACAGGATCAGTAGGAACGTAGGATCAGTAGGAACACAGGATCAGTAGGACATAGGATCAGTAGGAACACAGGATCAGTAGGAACGTAGGATGGGTAGGAACGTAGGATCAGTAGGAACACAGGGTCAGTAGGACATAGGATCAGTAGGAACACAGGATCAGTTGGAACGTAGGATCGGTAGGAACGTAGGATCAGTAGGAACACAGGATCAGTAGGAACGTAGGATCGGTAGGAACGTAGGATCAGTAGGAACACAGGGTCAGTAGGACATAGGATCAGTAGGAACACAGGATCAGTTGGAACGTAGGATCGGTAGGAACACAGGATCAGTAGGAACGTAGGATCAGAAGGAACCTCAGTACGCAATAGAGTTTTTCATATAGTAGCTACTAGAAAAAGGAATGGCTAGAATATTCGCATTTCTTAGATTATGTGTGGTTGAGCGACTCTTTGTTATGAATTCCATACATGGTGGTGCGAACTGAGAATTTATCATAAGGGTGGCTAGTCTAACTTTATAGATATCAGAGAGCTTGGACCAGTGGGTTAGCTGGCGAACATTACTTGAGGGTGTGTCCTTTGGTAGGTTATATATGAGTCTCGCAGCGCGACAGTGTATTGCCTCCAGGGTTGCAAAGCTCCGCGGCTTATTTGCACCCTCCTCCCCCCCCCCCCCCCCCGCCCAAATAGGTAGTGCGTAAGTTATAGATGGTAAAATAACCTTATTATACGGATCCAAAACCATGGATCTGGGCAAGAAGCGACTTCGCTTCAGAATAGATAACTTATTTACAAAGACTTTTTTGAGATCTGATAAGTGCTTGGTCCATGTGAGTTTATCGTCTACATTAATCCCTAATAATCTAGTGTAAGGCACCCAGTTGATAGTGCTGCCATTAAAAGCCAAGCTTGGTAAAGGCCCAGTGAATTTCTTTCTCTTGAGGATCATTCCTTCGCATTTCTTGGGTTGAGGGATCAGAGAATTTTGTTAACACCATGTAGTTTAATCCGCGAGGGCCATGTTAAGCTTAACTATGACCTCGTCCACTGAATCACCAATGCAGTAAATTGTTGTATCGTCCGCGTATATGAAAGTCGTTGCAGACTTGATAGCTCCTGGTAGGTCATAAGTGTATAGCGAGAAAAGTGTTGGGCCCAGGACACTCCCCTGCGGGATACCACCTGTAACCTTTGCTTTATCTGAGGGAGTTCCGTTTACAACCGTATACTGCATTCTATCCGTAAGGTATCCGTAAGTATGCAAGCGGCCACTGGCCGTAACAGTTTTAGAACGGCCAACCTAAAAACTGACGGACTGGGGACTGTCTTGGTGGTCGATAGAAGCAATGTGTTCTATAAGCTTCTTCCATTTCGCGCAACCGCATGAGGGCCTCCAGAATTACGATGTCACTATAGAAAATGTACCGTCAGCATTTCACCGCAAGAGCGCCTATCAGTTGTGTCTCTCGAGAGCTTTTCAATAAGATGCTTAATGAGTCACCTGACAAGGACGAACATGCAATTACCCAAGAGGGGGACGATGATTAGTAATGAGACTAAACATTTCACGCCAGAGATATCGATAAAGGGAGTAAAGGACCTAAATAGCCATTATTTCAAATGATAGCCTTAACCATTATTTCGTCATACCCAGATTTCGGACTGTTGCTTATGGCAAACATAGCCTGATCTACCTTGGCCCTGCCATTTGGTCCAAAGTCGATATATCTATTCGATTGTCTGAATCACTGGGCTCTTTCAAAAAGTGTATTAAACTTGTGAATTTCGCAAGCCTGCTAGACAGCACTGGTAAAGACTGTTTTTTATGTAACAACTAATAACCGATTTTACGTGTGCACGTACATTTTATGTATTTTATTGATTATTAGATTATTTTATTCTTTGCTCACAAAAGAAAAAATGCCACTGTTTACTTCAATCTACTGGGAATTCTAACCATTGAGAATGCATTCAAACTCAAGGTTGCCATTTTCACGCTCAAAATAATAAATGATCAAATATGTCCTGTTTTTGCAAACTCTATTTCCACAGCATCCTCTCGGCACTCGTACAATACCCGATTTTATTATATGGCTGGCTCCGCAAGCGGGCAAGATGAGTCAAATCCTGCGCTGTGATTGGCTACCCGAGCGGGCCAGATGGAGCTATCTTGCCCGCTCGGGATTACCCGTTGCCCGTCCGCTTGGCATCGAAAGTTTAATCCCAACAACAATGCAATCCTTTCTTCGATTTTCTCGTTGTTACATTTCGCGTTAAAGAAGTTGTTACATTTTGCCTGAGAAAGTTGTTACATTTCGTGTTAAAGAAATTGTTACATTTTACGTCAGAAGTTGTTACCTTTCGGGTTAATGTTACATTTTGCGTGAAAAGTTGTTACATTTCGCGTTAATGTTACATTTTGCGGCGTAACACTCCCACTTTTTTTTTTCGGGAGAGCACTTCCTTTTCTGATTCTTTACAAAGTAACAAAAAAACCCTGTACGTGGGGAGTTGCAGTTATTTCGCTTTTACTATTCGCATGGTATTGAATTGTTGCATAAATACAGTGTGCGAAACTGAGAAATAGCCTTCTTTAAAGTTAATTCTACTGGTAGGAACGACATAGTAAGCAAAAATCTATTCAGTAGGCTTGCTTACGCTGAAATAAACAGAATTATCTTCGATAGAATTCTCCATTTTTCTCAAATTTTTGCTGAATCCAAAATCGCCCTAGATGACTAAAGTTCCTAGAAATACCACGATCTGTGATACGCTTTATCTTTCGAACTCGGTGACCCCCCGTTTTTTTACTTCTTTGACAAAAGCTGATCATTGTCTAATAGCAGTCAAAGTTTAAAAGTAATCTGTACGTAAGAAGATTTTGGGCACGAACGTCTTTAAGGTGAAAATTGTAATGATCAGGTAAAATATATAAAATTTAAGTTTGTGAAATTTTAGCAAGCGATGAAGGTGGCATGAACGACATAATTGATATTTTTATTTCAACAACACCGGAAAATTGGTAATGTGACTAACGTTGAAGTTGCGAATCAACAGTAATTAAAATCGCTCACTCCAGCAATTGTGACACATTAAAGCTTTGATGTTATATTATATTTACTACCTATTAAAGGTTTTGCATTGGTAGTGTTGTGTTATACTATTGTTTATTTTATGTTTATTCTTAATTAATTTCATACAATATGGTTCAAGTCAATATGGTTCAAGTCAATGTAGGTGTGTGGCAAAAGGGACAATGGATTCGGCCGGCAATTTGACTCCATGTTTTCCATGATGATGAACGAGGAAGGCATTATTCTAGCTTGGCAACTGACCAGAGGCACTGGCTTCAGTAGAGTAAAAAGTTTACTCGTGGGACTCCCAAAACAGTTTAATAAGCGTCGGGTGATCATCCGAGGATTTTCTATTGACAACCGCTGCTCCTGGGCTGTTGCTATTTGGACTCATTCCGGTCAAACTTGATTTGTTTCATGCAGTGCAACGGATAGCCAGTAAAATTAAAAAAAAGACAACCCCTTAGAAGAAAGTGTCTCAATTCTTTTCGTTTAGTTTTTCGTCACTCTGGTGATATAGAGAAAGAACGAAAACAACCAACACCTTCACGCCAAGTGATGCTGGAAAACTTGGCTCGGTTTCGGGAAAACTGGACAAATGTTGGACTTTCGGGAGACAAAGTACTCTCAGACAAGGCCCATAAAGAATTGGATAAGTTAAAAATGCACATTGAGAAAGGTTGTTTGGAAAATATACCTCCAAAGGCTGGAACAAGCAGGCAAGAGTCGATGCATAAAAGCCTTCATAAGAGTGTAGAGAAGAGAAGGGTGGGAGTTAGAGTAGCCGTGGCAAGTATAGAGACTTTTTTATACAGGTGGAACGAACGGCGGCCCTCGGACAAGATTGGATCATCAACAGTACCCTCAGTCACGTATTAATAATAATAATAATAATAATAATCTTTATTGAGGAAATCAATGTCACTAATAAGTGATTTACAAAAGAGTCCTCTATAGATATTAGACTCTATAGATATTCACGAGGACCAAGAAGTGTATGGCACTGGAGAACTTCAAACCAAATGCAGCGAGGAAGAATTGGAAGATAGCCCTGAGCCAGGTCCCTGCTATGAAAGTAATTCGAATAGCAGCAGTAGTGAAGATGAGAGCAATGAAAATGACGGCAACACTTTTGAAAAAATCAGCGAGGAAGATGCTTACCAACGAGTTCTAGACTACGCCCTATATATGTAGAGCTTGGCTCAGAGCCTGCAAGCGAAATGCCAGGCACCTACAATGCAAGTCAATCTGTCTCAGTTTACTGGGAGAAGCCTCGTATTATTTCCTCGCACGTTCGTGATACCAGGCCGGACGCGGAAGACTGCAAGGATAGGTTGAGGAAAGTTTTAAAGACGTTTAGAATTATTCCGTTACCAATGCCAGGTGATGGCAACTGCTTTTTCCGCTGTATCTCTGAAAATGTAAGTTCAATTCTGAAATCAGATAACTGTAACCTCGCATCTCATCTGCAATCTCTCGGGCTTAGCCAGCATGTGACAAAATAAGCGTTCTCAGGCAGTTGATAGTAGAGGAATTCACAGGTCCAAATAGCCATGTCTACGAGCCATTCCTTGTAACATCGACCAATACGTACGATGAAGAAGCGCGGAAATTTAAAGACCCTGGACACTTTGATTCAGAACTAGGTAACCGTGTTCCTCTGGCGATGAGTAATATATTACAAATATCCCTTGTAATTTTTACCTCAATGGAAAACTACCCTATTTCTCATGTTATTCCAAGAACTCGCGTGTTGTCTGAGGTTCCCGTTTGCCTCGCTTATGTTCATAGTGGTAGCGGACACTATAACTTGGTCCCTGAACAAAAGATGACAGACACCGTTCTACCGATTACTGCAAACACTCACGAGGAGACGGACGAGCGAGTATCTAATACGGTAATCTTACCAAATCAATCAGACAAAGATGAAACTCGATGTTCGTGTTGTCGTGGAGCGGCTGGAAAGACCAGGATCAACGAGTTCTGCAAAATACACAAATCACGCTGTCCATGCTTCCGCGCCCTCCAGAGTTGCAACAATTTCTGTTCGTGCCGTTCGTGCGTTAACCCCTTTGGCAGAAATATACAGGAGAGAGACAAACTAGAACCACTCCCACGAAAAAGAGCCAAACAAGATTTTCAACGAGATGTAACAGATCAAGACTATATGGATAAGAGAGTAGAAGAACCCATAACTCCAACTTGGTTGGAAGATGAATATTTTGTCTTTGATGCTTTGCTTTTGTACCTACTAAACACAAATCAAGTTGTTTCGACAAGCAAGGTCTTTTCAGGCTACCACAGGATTGTGCAGTTTTGCAGTGAATTGGAACACCGACAGCTTTTTCTGCACCCTAAATCATTGTCAGCTGTATCAAAGATAGTAGAAGAAACAAAAACTAAATTATAAATTGATGAGGAGTTCTTTAAAATGCAAATCAAATACAACTGGTTTTTTGACTAAGCTCTTCAAATCCGCCAATTAAAGTACATAAATAGACAGTGAATCAGACACCGTCAAAATTTAGGAGTAACATATATGGGTTTGGATACTCGTATTCCTTCGTAAAGTGGCTGTGCGTGAACTGCAAAATGTTAGCAAAATATACAGTGATGACAATTTTAGTGTGCTTTGCAAGTGAACGTGCAGTATTTCAGATCAGTTCGTTTCAGTTAAAGTATTGCCGTAATTTTTTAATGGTCATAGAAGAAAAGTGAGAAAAGGAAATGCTACTGTTAAACTATTGTTGTAGATTGAGGTGTATTGATCTACGCGCAATGAATGCAGCGTTAGCGTTATTCACATTTTAAGAAAATCACTGACAAGTCAATTTGCATTGGTTAACTGGACCTGATGTGCCGTGATCACGCAATGGAGTTCTGATTGTAAACATTTTTCACAAGATTGGTAACCGAAGTAACCTATTTGTAAATTTGGGTTTTAATGAAAACGTTTCATTTCTTTCCAATAATTTTGAACCGGTAGGGTAACTGCTGATTTTCATATTTCGAACAACGTAAAACAAATGAACCACGCCTATTAATTTTGTCGTTATTATTAATACACAAGTACATGCATGGAAATGGGAATGCTTTGCTAAAGTTGTCGTCGTTGAGTTGCAATAGTGTGTAACAGTGCGTAATGGTGCAGCATGTTCAAGTTATAGGCTTAGTTTATCTATTTCTTACGTTGTCTTATCTCTCAAACTGAAGCAAAGAACTAAGTAAATTTTTTTGATTTACTGATCCTATGTTCCTACCGTTCTTACAGTTTCTATTGTCTTCTCTATTCCTACTGTTCCTTTCCTACTGTTTGTATCTTGATCCTGTGTTTTTATATTAATCCTACCAGGGCCCGCGCAGTAAGTTTTCAATTTGGGAGGCTAAAGCCGAACGTATAAGCGTAAACCAAAGAGGGATATCGGGGCATGCTTCCTCGGAAAATTTTGATTTTAATTCTTCTATAAAATGGGGAAAATACATAAAAAAACAAACGAGACTTTTAATTTCATTTGCCCAGTGCTGTTTCTATTTTACAAAAGCTGATAAACATTTGTCATCCGATCTTTAAAATCACTATCATTGAAATTAAACCTCCTCCATTGTACAAATTTTACTACTGATATCAACCTTTAAACAACCCAGAAATTCAACGATTTTAACTGAATTAAAGTTAACTCAACGCTGCACAAATGATGCATCAAGCCGAATAGAGATTATAGCAAAACGGCACAGCCCATTAAGAGATAAATGAGAAGCAGTGGCTAAAATTTACTGTATATCAAATTATTTAAAGACACCAAACTATTCTCTCACTGTTACTTTTTATTTTTACTGCAATATCGTTGGGAAGGGTAAGAACAAGTAAAGATAAACGATAAAAAGGAACAACGTTTCGGGGTCGTCATGACGCCATTATCAAGTTCGAAGTGATAGAAATAATTGAAGTCAATGTCAGAAATAGTTGACCAAAAAATTGACATAATGTCTGAATATATAATGTCACGTAAATAGTTTAGCTTGAATTGAGTCCGATTGGATATTGAGAGATGGTGTTAACTCTCTAATTAGCAACATTTCGTAAACTAAGCAATCGAACTTATTCATGCACTTCTTAAGGACAGAAAAATTTCTGTCAAGGTCTTTAGGGACATTACGGTGTTCATTAAGAAGGTGCTTGCCAATGGAAGAAGATTGGTATTTATGCTCGACCACGCGCTGGTGTAAATGCCGAAGTGTAAACCCTACGTAACTTGCATCACACAAGTCACATTGATATTTATAAACAACACAATTCTGATTTACAATAGATGGTTTTCTCTCCTTTATCTTTAGTTCTTGTTGGATTTTGTTACCAACAAAAATCGTTTAGATGACTGTGTCAATCTTCTGGCTAAGATCTTTGAGCTGTTTGTGTACCAGGTCAGCAGAAGCCTGATCTTTGAAAGGCAGGACTATTCGGACAGTTGGACTGTCTCTTGGGGCAGGTACGCACGATCAAGCATGGTTCTCAAAAGCCCTCGTTTATAGCGCATATCGACGTGACTTTGGTAGTGAAGCAAAAGACTCGTGTTAGTAGGTTTTATGTAGACCTTGGTCTCAATTTGGGGAGCTCTGTTAAGGAGCTGCATTCCAAGAAAGGGTAGCAGACCATTAACCTCTGTTTCCATGGTGAACTTCACAGATGTGTGGCAGTTGTTAAGAACCTGGAGAAAATTAGCCGCTGATTTTGTGTCCGGCATTATTGTCAGAGTATCGTCGACGTACCTCTTGTAAAAAGCTTGCTTGATCGTGATCGCATGCTTGATCGTGCGTATCGCTTATCATCGTGTTGGTCGTACTTCTCTGAAGAATGTGACCGTTCGAAAGCTGTGTTCACCCGATTGAAATACCCACAGCAACTTATCAACACCACCGTTAGGAGTTTTGTAGCCTCTAAGGCTGAAGGCACTCAACCAATACCTGCCCCAAGAGACAGTCCAACTGTCCGAATAGTCCTGCCTTTCAAAGATCAGGCTTCTGCTGACCTGGTACAAAAACAGCTCAAAGATCTTAGCCAGAAGATTGACACAGTCATCTAAACGATTTTTGTTGGTAACAAAATCCAACAAGAACTAAAGATAAAGGAGAGAAAACCATCTATTGTAAATCAGAATTGTGTTGTTTATAAATATCAATGTGACTTGTGTGATGCAAGTTACGTAGGGTTTACACTTCGGCATTTACACCAGCGCGTGGTCGAGCATAAATACCAATCTTCTTCCATTGGCAAGTACCTTCTTAATGAACACCGTAATGTCCCTAAAGACCTTGACAGAAATTTTTCTGTCCTTAAGAAGTGCATGAATAAGTTTGATTGCTTAGTTTACGAAATGTTGCTAATTAGAGAGTTAACACCATCTCTCAATATCCAATCGGACTCAATTCAAGCTAAACTATTTACGTGACATTATATATTCAGACATTATGTCAATTTTTTGGTCAACTATTTCTGACATTGACTTCAATTATTTCTATCACTTCGAACTTGATAATGGCGTCATGACGACCCCAAAACGTTGTTCCTTTTTATCGTTTATCTTTACTTGTCTATGTATAACCAAACCTTTACTTATAAGGGTAAGAACGGGGCAAAAAGTCCTCAACCCCTCCCTCTGGTAGGTCCCTGCCTGTCTACAGATCCTTCTCTTCCCGTTGTTTCTCATCTTGTGTTCGTACTCATCCTACTGATCCTGTGTTCCTACTGATATTGTGTTCCTGCTGATCCTGTGTTCCTACTGATCCTGTGTTTCTACTGATCCTGTGTTTCTACTGATCCTGTGTTCCTACTGATCCTACCTTCCTACTAATCCTGTGTTCCTGCTGATCCTTCGTTCCTACTGATCCTGTGTTCCTACTGATCCTACCTTCCTACTAATCCTGTGTTCCTACTGATCCTACGTTCCTACTTATCCTACGTTTCTCCTGATCCTGTGTTCCAACTGATACTACGTTCCTGCTGATCCTGTGTTCCTACTGATCCTACGTTCCTACTGATCCTGTGTTACTACTGATCCTGTGTTCCTGCTGATCCTGTGTTCCTACTGATCCTGTGTTCCTACTGATCCTGTGTTCCTACTGATCCTACGTTCCTACTGATCCTGTGTTACTACTGATCCTGTGTTCCTACTGATCCTGTGTTCCAACTGATCCTGTGTTCCTACTGATCCTGTGTTCCTGCTGATCCTGTGTTCCTGCTAATCCTGCGTTCCTGCTAATCCTGCGTTCCTGCTAATCCTGTGTCCCAACTGATCCTGTGTTACTACTGATCCTGTGTTACTACTGATCCTGTGTTCCTACTGATCCTGTGTTCCTACTGATCCTGTGTTCCTGCTGATCCTGTGTTCCTACTGATCCTGTGTTCCTACTGATCCTACGTTCCTACTGATCCTGTGTTCCTACTGATCCTGTGTTCCTGCCGCTCCTGTGTTGCTACTGATCCTGTGTTCCTGCAGATCCTGTGTTCCTACTGATCCTACGTTCCAACTGATCCTGTGTTCCTACTGATCCTGTGTTCCTGCTGATCCTGTGTTCCTGCTGATCCTGTGTTCCTACTGATCCTGTGTTCCTGCTGATCCTGTGTTCCTACTGATCCTGTGTTCCTACTGATCATACGTTCCTACCGATCCTGTGTTCCTGCTAATCCTGTGTTCCTACTGATCCTGTGTTCCTACTGATCCTGTATTCCTACTGATCCTGTGTTCCTACTGATCCTGTGTTTCTACTGATCCTGTGTTCCTACTGATCCTACGTTCCTACTGATCCTGTGTTCCTACTGATCCTGTGTTCCTACTGATCCTGTATTCCTACTGATCCTGTGTTCCTACTGATCCTACGTTCCTGCAGATCCTACGTTCCTACTGATCCTGTGTTCCTACTGATCCTGTGTTCCTACTGATCCTACTTTCCTACTGATCCTGTATATCTACTGATCCTACGTTCCTATCGATCCTGGACCGCTCGTCTTTCGTTGCCCTTTCTTCTTAATGACGTCAGTCACGTGGTGGTACACTAACAATGAGCCGCTTTTTCTATACCAGTGACATGAAGCATTTGAATTGTGTCAAGTCCAAGCAACAACCGTGGACGATAATCCTGCTGGTATACGTTGGATCAATTGTTGATCTGATCGGCTTAACAAAGACAAATGATAAAAGAAGCAGAGACCGATACAACGTAGAATTACGGTTTAAAGGTTACTATATTTCGGCTGGCCAAACCAGCCTTCTTCAGGTATAAAACTAAATTGATTGACAGTATAAAATATGAAGCGAATGAAATAATAATAACAAAGAATAAAAAAAAATAAAAGAAAAAAGCTAGTACATTTCTTCGCGAATATTAAGGCCATGTGGAGAAAGTGTTCTGCCTTTTGAGATTAAAAAGGCTTCCCTGGCCTTACGTATTGAGTCTCGGTTAGAGTAGACTTTTTCTATGGGGATTAACTGCATGTCGTTAGCGGTGTGGTTAGGAGCGGTGAGGAAGTGTTCTGCGGCTGTGGTGGGTTTAGATTTAGTGTTAGGGTTATCTATGGTGCGGCGGTGTTCATTAAAGCGGTCTTTTAAGCGTCGTTTAGTCTCTCCTATGTATTGTAAATTACAGCGGTTACATTGGATCATGTAGATTATATTTTTAGTTTCACAGGTCAGGTTAGATTTGATAGGGCGCGTTTCACCAGTGGAAAAGAAGGTGTAATTAGTGAGACCATCGGAAATGTATGGGCAAGTGGCACAATTTTTACCGCAACGATAGGAGCCGGAAGGGAGTTGTGGGTGGGGATTAGTCGAGTTAGAAGAAAGTTTAGCCGAAACCAGTAAGTCGCGTAGGTTAGGAGATCGTCTGAAGGCCACAACAGGCAAATTTGGAAAAACCTTTTTGCAGCGGTCAGACGAGCGCAGTAGATGATCATGTTTTTTGATGATGTTGGAGATGTGAGGAAGCGATGGCTTAAAAGTCGTAATAAAAGGTACACGCGTAGGTTTGTTCATGTCTTTAGGTCTGCGTGGGATGTTGGCGGCACGTTGTATTTGTTTGGTGACAAAGTTTCGTTTGTAGCCTCGTTTCAGTAGGTATGTAGTAAGTTGTGCAGTGCGTATATTAAACGTTTCGTCAGTAGAACAAATACGTCGTAAGTGGAGTGCTAGACTGAAAGGAATAGCATTTTTTGTATGTAGGGGATGGCAAGATGAATGCAGTAGATGTTGGTGTTTGTCTGTAGGTTTAGTGTACAGGTCAGTACTGATGTTACCGTCGTTAGTTAAAGAAACATTAACATCAAGGAAAGATACGTTAGTAGAAGAGTGTGAGTTAGTGAATTTAATGGTAGGGTGAATGTTGTTAAGATAATCGATGAATATTTTTAAGTTATCCAGACCTTCAGTCCAGATCATAAAAATATCATCAATATAACGAAACCACGTGTGAGGGTGAAATGGGGCATTTTTCAAAGCATTCGCTTCGAAATGGCCAAGAAAAAGGTTGGCAAAAGAGGGGGCCATTTTAGTACCCATGGCTGTGCCGTGGATCTGAAGGTAGTGGTTATCGTTAAAAGAAAAATTATTCATGGTAAGAATCATGCGAATGAGGTCACAGAGTGTGCCAGTGGGAATGTTACTATGAAGGCGAGTACGTAGGAAATGGTCACAAGCATTAATACCTTCGTTATGTGGGATATTGGTGTATAAAGATGAGACATCAAGTGTGACTAACAATGAATTAGAGGGTAGCTTACCGATGGTAAGGAGTTTGTTAAGGAAGTCAGGTGGTTAGTCAGTTAGTTAGGAGATTAGTCAGGTAGTCAGGTAGGAACTGCAGGTGGCTAGGGCTAGCTTTATGTTCCAGCTTGAGAAAGATGAGGTCCGTTCGAGTTACCCCCAAAGTTTACGCTTTCCTCATGTGCTACGACGCTACAATTTTTAGAATGAAATGATAAAGAGGTCACGGGAAAATTGGTTTCATCGGAAAATCTCGTGAAGTTTCATGCATCTTACATGACGGTAATTGAATTCTCTCCCCAGATTTCTCTCATTCTAAATTTCAAGATGGCGGCTGTTTTTCCGAGAAATCTAAAAATGAAAGGGAAAGCACAATGGCCTATTGTGAAGGGAGAATGTTGTAGAGGTGACCAACCAAACGTCTTAAATTCAGGAGACGAGAAAGAACTAAACAGAGCTGCAAAATACGGGGTTGTTGTTTTTTACGGCCAAGCAGCGCTGCATGTAAAAAGCTTAATGCTCATTGATCCTGAATGACCTGAAGTCTCACACGAGCGTTACGTCCGTCTAAAAGCTGCTAAAAGTCATTTGGTGCTTTACTTTCGAACACAAATGAAGCTAGAGGCTTCTCGCCGTAAGGACATTCAATCAACAAACAGGTAGTAATATGTTTCAAATCTGATTTATTTGCAAATATTTTCCAGTTATATAAGCTTATTATATTTCAAACAAAATTAAAAACTGCTTTTACTTTCGTTTTGGTGAGCGTACTTCCTCTACCCGCAAGTGTTGAAGTTATTCAAGTTGTATTGAACTCGAATCATTTGTAGCAGATGAATAATTTTAGCTCATTTTTTCTACTCTCAAGGTTTGTAATTTTAACACTATTTACACAGTTCATCAGTTTTCAGTGTTCGTCACATTCCCATTTTCTGGCTGTCTACAGAGTTGTGGTTTCATTTACTTGGCAGTCTTTCAAGGAAATCATACGAAGTTGACAATTTGCTGGCAGTGAGGCAGTAAGGGCGGTCACTGCAATCATATGTGAGGATGTGTCACATCTTTTCCTTTGTCCCCAAGAGATTAGATTCCACCATTTCCATGTGGTCATCAAATCGTGCAGAAGTCTTAAACCGTAGCATTCCCAAGGGGAAGCTGAATTCACCAACTACGTGTACCCAGTTCGTGATTTGACTGATCTTTAATTACCATAATTTAGAACAACAGCAAAAAGGGCTAGATGAAAACAAAATACTGTGCACTAAGACATTAACAAAATTTAGAGAAGAGCGTACAGCTAAAAGGGATAAGAATACAGGGCAAATGGTTCTGACTTGTTTTTAGGGGGGAAATAATTACAGGGTGTCAAGCGAGTCCTATATTCCTATATTTTTGGACCCCTAAAGCGCATGACACCCTGTAATTAAGCAAGAACTGAAACTGATTGTGTCGTCGCAAACGCGTTAACTCGTACACAAACCAAACATTTTATTATCCAAAGCAAGTACAAAAGGTAAGGTAAGGTAACTGAAAATAACATAAAATAACAGACATAAATAAATTAACAATGAAAATGACAATGACAATGCGAATAGAAAAACAACAAGCGAAATAAACGACGAATACTTATAAGACAAATGTGACGACAAGAAAAACACTTAGAACTTGGAACTTGACTTAGAAGCTAGACTAAAAAACGGAAATGAACTTAACTAGAATAAGAACTAGAATGACTTACGCAATATGAGCAGCAAAACAAAACTTACAAGTAACCTATATATATATAGCATCATGCAAAATAAAACTAGCGAGTACGAAAACAGCCTAAGAAAACAAAGAAGACTAATGAACAAGAAACTAAGTACAAAGGGCAACGGAGTGAAAAAACTAATAAACGAGGAACGAAAAACAAGAACGCTAATGACCTATAGAAATACATTACGCCGACATACAAAACAACAAAAATCTAAATTTTCGCGCCTTCAGATTGTTTTCACTGTCATTAAGTTTATTTCCTCTATAAACAGAGTGCAAATACGTCCCACATATGATGCGCATGGGTGATACAACCCATTTGCAATTTGGGAATGTCAGATGCATAGGCGCCTTTTTTTTTTTCTTTCTTTTTCGCAGATTTGAACAGTAGAAGTATGAGTCCTCCCTCTTGACAATCTGACACACTTAATGTCTACCAACTGAGGTAACCAGGTAGTGGTTAGTTCCACATCTAAGGCTATTTATTTATTTATTTATTTATTTATTTGTTTGTTTGTTTGTTTATGTTTCAGGATCTAATTTAAAAGTGGAGGAATAGGGTAGAAATGCTTGGAGCTGAAGAAAAAAGATGGCTGGTGGTAGGAATTTGCCTGTCAAAGGTTCTCACACCAGTGCTAAGAAATGTCATCACAGCAGATATGCAGCAGTTGTTCCAGAGGTCAATTTTACCACCTACCAACATCCATTTGCAAACATTTACCTCCCATTCAAAAACCCTTACTCCATCCACACTCCGTCTCAATTATGCAAATATCAACAACAATGCGTCTAAAGGTTCGCCCAACAATTATGATTACAGCGTTAGAGACGAACTTTCTTTGGCTAAACTGTTTGTGAAACCATTCATGGCAAGCTTCAGAGGTTTTGATGAGACTTTGGACTCTTCTGCTGCACTTTCTATTTTATGTGGCTCACCAAACTTTGTTCTTTGTGGAATTGATATCTTTGCCACGGATGTACGCTCAGAAGTTCGTAATGAATGGGGCCATTGTAAGTTTGCTATCTGGACTGAAACCTACTACAACAGATGCTTTCAACTCATGGAAGATTTGATCAAACATTTGACGTATTATTTCCCTGTGTTCTCTGAGGGAGAGGTTTTGGAAGATTTGAAACAATGGAAAAACAGAGGTATGATTTTGTTGTTTTTGTAACAAGTTGCTTAACCCTTTAATCCCTAATATCAAAGAACAAATTCTCCCATCTTGTTCCCATACTTTTCTTATAAAAGTACTGGGGAGAAATTATTCAAATATCAAGAAATTTCACCTTGAGTGATCATATCCTTAATTCTCATGTCCTCAGAGGTTGAATGAGCATTGATATTACAAATTTGATGTTGATCAATATCATCAGTCAGTGATAAAAATATGTATGCTGCATGCACGATTCAGTCTCATAACAATAACTAATCTTTCATAAAAATGTGAAACGGCCGAAACCAGGATGAGCCATTGTGAAGATTTAAAATGTTCTATGGTTAAAAATTGTTTAAGATACAAGCTTTTGACTGTATGAATATATATTTGATAAAATCAAATTATACACACCTAAAAGAAACTTTGAACATCCCCACCCATTCACATGTGAGTACACAACCCCACCCCCAGTAAAAATATATCAGATTTTTGTCAAAGTCTGCCGTGGCACAGAGGACAGTAAACCTCTGCCTTCATTTACGTGTGATTCACTGTCAGAAATGAAAAGTTTCATTTCACAATTTTTATAGGCATTGAAATGTGCTTTGATCAGTCGATCAACAATGATGTTCTAAAGCTTGTTCAAGATGAAATGGCCACACTGGTGAAGTCAGTTGAGGACAACAAAGAAACCTGGGTGCAGGATCATGAGGGATTACGAACCAACCTTCAAAACATACAACAGCTGTTTGGGATTGAAATAAAAAATCTTGAGGCTAAGCACACAGCTTTACAGAGTGGCTTACAGCGACTTGAAAGCCGACATGAACTTCTTGAAACAAAAGTCACTGGTCTGTCACAGGGAAAGGAAGATGAAAAGGACTTTCTTAAAAGTGGTCAGTTTACTGACGGTTTTCACCTCCCAGTAGGGTTCAATTACTCACTCACTCAATTTTTATACACTATACTAAAATACATCATCTAACAAATATTTTGCCAGAAATATTGAATGAAAGATTTTACAAGAGTTCTCATTGACAAGTAATAGCCACTCATTTAAATACTAATTTATTAAATAATTTTAGTAAATGTTATGTGTTAGTGATGATGATGATAATAATATTGGAATGATAATAATAATGATAATAATAATTTTAATAATAATGATAATAATAATTATAACTAATTATAATTATAATTAATAATAATAATAATAAAATATAAAAAAATTATTAGTGTGCTGCCCCTGAAAACATGTGGCAACAAATGTTAGTTTATGATGCGGTGCAATATGCAGTTCCAGAAAAAATTCATACCCACCCTGTGGAATGTCATCGGAAATTCCTAGGGGGAGGGGATCTTAAGAGCCAAAATTTTCAAAGTAAAGTATGTAGCGAAACTGGAATTTCGGGGTTGGAGGGTGCAAAACAAAAAACCTGTAGGGGGAGTATGGATATTTTCTGGAACTGCGCAATAGAATACATACAAGTCTTCTGTATCAAAACAAAATCATTTCATACAGCTTATTTGAGCATCATATTGCATATTTAATTACATCATCACTATGAATAAAATAAAATATTAATGGCATCAGATATAAGTTACTATATCCATTGATTTCAAATATCAATCGATTAATAAAATTATTAATCAGTTTATATTCAAAATCAATGGTCAATTGAAAATTATCACAAAACCATTGTGTCATTGATTTATCACCAATTTCCAATATCGGTATATTGATTGATTAATGTTGTTACTGGTTGATATCAATTACCATCAATTATCAATTTTATTGATTTAACACACCCAGGTATTGTGAATACCTACTTTGGTCTTTGGAACACAACAATGAAAAACAAGTGCACCCATCCCCAGTCCCCTGATGTTTTTGCAGTTGATAACTGGTTGAGTCATGTGCCAAAAAAAATTCTTTCTTTTTCATTTCCTTTGTTGCAGGGCTCCTTTGGATAGTTTCTCTGGCTGTAATTTTTGTTTTGTTCTATCTTATAATGCTTTCTGAAAGCAATCCTCTAGGAGTGGTACTTGGCTATTGGTATAACCAACAAGGTAACACAAACGGACTCATTATGAGTTAATCAGTTTTGTTTTAAAGTATAGATATGTATTGAACCACTGTCAAAAATTTAAGTGAAACCCTTGGAGTTCAACTCGAATTCCAAAGTAATATTTTACGTGCAGGTTACTAGTAACCATAGTTCTACAATTAATTACTATCTGTAGAGCACCCCTGTAGAGTACCGTAAAGCATAATTTTTTTGTTGGGAGTTTTATCAAATCCAGAATGGTGATGTTAGGCATTCTGAGGGAAAGAGGGAAAACTATGTTTGCAATTTGCGATGACTAAAGGTGTCTCCTGTGAACTTATACTTTCAGTTTCCAAAAACACTTTATTTTCTGTATGAATAATTCACAGAAAGAATAAAGAAACATAATCTTGTCAAGCTGCAACAAGGTTCATAGAAGACTTTTCACTAACTTGTACAATCTTCAAAGCGGGCAAAAAATACTGTAACAGTAAAAAATATAACCTCAAGGATCATCTTAGAAGTCTGTTGTAGACAACATCTTTGTGGTTAATTCAACATTGTTCATTTTTGGTTTCACAGGACCCCATTCCAAGATGGTTTCTGCAGTTGTTCTCCTTGTTTTTCTTTTGATTTTTCTATATGAACACTACACCAGAGGATCCATGCTTCGTTATTGGTATTGCCAGAGAGGAAGCTTAAAAGGAGGCCGTACTCTGTCATTTGTTTACACGACACATGACCACCAGGTAATACTTACATGCAATAAAACATTAACCCTTGAACCCCTAATATCAAAGCACAAATTCTCCTATCTTGTCCTCATACTTTTCTTATAAAAGTGCTGAGGAGAAGTTATTATAATATCAAGAAAATTCACCTTGGGTGATTATATCCTTAATTCTCCTGACCTCAGGGTTTGAATAAGCATTAATGTTACAAGGAGAAATTTGATGCTGATCACTGTTTGGGCTTCAAGGGTCATTAACCCTGTCTAGATAGAGGGTTACCTGGCAGTACCTCCATAAAACTAAACAAGGGACAGTTTAGACAGGAGACAGGATGGGAGACTGGAGATAGTACAATCTCGTACCCAGAGTCCTCAGGCTCTTTGGCCAGCAGTTGGTCTCCAGGAGAGACTCTGGAGAATTCGAAAAAATTTAAATTTTTTCGATTGGCTGCCCCGCAACCGTTGCATTGTTTTACTAACCGCAGAAATCCTTTCCCAATAAAATTCCAGTATTCCAGAGTCTCTCCTGGCGACAAACCACTGGCCAAAGAACTTGAGGACTCTGGGTATGAGATTGGGGATAGAACAGCTGTGACATTAATACAGGAACGCTACTTTTGCAGTTTCTCTATTCCTCATTTGTTTTATTCTGATAGTTCAACAATCCCATAATTTCGATTTTTTGAACCACACAGATTTCTTCCTCTCCACACGAAAAACAACCGAGGAATAGAGAAATCGTTAGACTAGCGTTCCTGTATTGACTTCACAGTCCTACTATCCCCAGTTTGTGGTCTTGCTCGATATTGTGCCCAACCGGAAGTGAAATTTGTCTCTTTTATTCGCCTCAACGCGGGGAAGAAAAATTTGAAAAGGATTTTTTTTCCCGATTTTCATACGAGAACAAGATGAAGATTTGATTAAGCAAATAAAAAAAATTCCGTCTAATGCCTGCATTGTGCTCTTGCCCATAGCCTTCAAGTGTGTGATTTATTTATTCATTCATTTTTTATTTTATTTTATTTCAGACACCAAAAGTAAATGGACTTGAATTCAGTTGGGAGAATTTAAAAAAGAAACTGGACCTAAACTTTGAACCTCGTGATGTGCCAGGTATTTCAAATGATTGGAAACACTGGGTAAAAGATTTTTCCTTTGCATCGTGTCGCTCCCATTTCCTTACTAGGGATATGAATTAAACACTAAGTGGGAAATTCATGGGTTCACTTTAGTACACTTTGACGAACACTACAGAGTTCATTCTATGATCCATCCAATTTGTGTCCTTAGTGCTAGCTGCACCACAGGGAGTCCACGAAAGTTGTGAAAAAGAAATAAATCAATAAATTATCGACTTACATTGTTTGTTTCTTGTGGTGTTCTATAGTGTTTATTTGCATACACTGACTATACTATATATCTATATAGTATAGTGAGCAGAGCTCAGATCCGCTCGCGCACAACTCAGTACACAACATTAGTGCTGTCATGTAAATAATACAATTATTGTATGCAAATGAACACTTTAGGAAACCACAAGAAACGAACAACGTAAGTTGATAATTTATTAATTTATTTCTTTTTCACAACTTTTATGGACTCCCTGTGGCGGCACAACATTCATTTGTATTCTTCATATTCACATTGCTGCAATTACTGGTCACCATAATCACCCACGACTTGCTCCCGTCTGGCCTCCTAGTTAGGTCGGTAGAGCAATGGACGATCAAATCCGGACGTTCGATTCCTTCCGAGGTCAAAGATTTTTTTCTTTGCTTCATGCCATCTCCCATTTCCTTACTAGGGCTTACCCTCAGTAGGAAAACCATTGGTTCTCTTTAGCACTTTCACATACCCTTCAGAGTAAATTCTCTCTGGGCCCTGTTGTTCGAAAGGCGATAACGCTAATCCCCGATTAAAAAGCAACCGAGGTTTTCATCTCCTGCAACAAAATGTTTTGAAAAGCTTAATGGTAAAGAAAAGTCTAAGTCAAAACTGAGGAACAAAAATCTTTTTTAAGAATCTTATTGATTAGTAATTTGACTCAAATCCAACTTTACGTTAACCCAGGATTAGCTTAATAGGGCTTTGAACAACTGGGTCCTGCTCCATCATTTTTGAACTACTAGTGAATTAACAGTATGACTTTCAAGTGTTGCAGACAAGTTTACATGTAAAAAAAAATTAATAAAGCTGGGCCTCTACCCTGACAAAACAAGATTCGCATGCATTTCCCTCTTAAATTCCTCATTGACCCCAAAATCTTCCTGGAACAATAGTCTTTCAGGGTGTTTCACTATGGAATGAATTACCGCAAATGTAGTGTATTATTTTGTATTTGTTTTGTAGTGTGTATTTCTCTACCCCCTTCTATTTTCTAATTTCGAAACTCTTTTTATATGTGATTTGTTCATAGTTTTTTGCTAGTTCTTAGTTTTTAGCTTGTCAAACACTTTATATCGTGAACCTCTGGCTCAGTAGCCTGCGAACGCAGACGTATTTCCGGCTGTCGCTTCTCTCCGCCGAAAAATAACGGAGAGAAGCGACAGACGGAAATACGTCTGCGTTCGCAGGCTACTGGCTCCGGAGACTGGGAAACCACTCCCTGTGTATTTGACATTATATTAATAATGTTAGTATACATTTATTTATTTATTTATTTATTTATTTATTTATTTATTTATTTATTTATTTATTTATTTATTTATTTATTTATTTATTTATTTATTTATTTATTTATTTATTTATTTATTTATTTAATTATTTATTTATTTACTTACTTACTTACTTACTTATTTATTTATTTATTTATTTATTTATTTATTTATTTATTTATTTATTTATTTTATTTATTTAACTTTGTCCAATATGGACAGGGATACCGCAACAGCTAAGGCCAATTACTGCGGACCCGGGATATACGGAATACACGCACAAAGACCAGACCACAACACCGGGAACTACGTCCCCTACTCTTTACTCTAGTGTTCTATCACGAATGCTATTCTCTGATTGGCTCTGCTACTCGCTATCTATTCTATGATAGAAAGTGAGTAGCCGGCGGTTTTCAACAAAATGGCGGCCGCTTTGTCACGTTTTCGAAGTGTCTGCGATGAGGATATAGATAATGTACTTGGTTAGTTTTGAACGACTAGTAGATTTATACTAAAACAATTAGATTATTCACTCTCGATTTCTATGCATGATAGCTGATTCGGGCTGCGCCCTCATCAGCTATCACGCGATACAAATCTCGAGCTCATAATCTAATTGTTAATTATCTTATCTTAGTACACGGAGTTCTCAAGCAGATCATAGAGCCGCGCTCGTGACATTTCATTGCTCTCTATGTTTCAGGAACTCACTACTATATCAACACAGATCGTTATGCATACGGTGGTGTGATACCTGTTCGTTCGTTGCTGGATAACACGCCTCAGGTGCGAGGTGCTGAAGTGTTTGCTGTCAATGCTGACTGTACTACAGTATTCTACGAACAAGATGGAACTTGGAGACCCTACATAAGTGCAAGGAATATACGCTGTATTTCTCCAAATACATAATAATTTTAATTAGTAACAACCCTTAAAAGGGTTGTTTCCATGGATACTGTGACTTTCAGACCTGTCATGAGTTCATCCGGGTTCTCTTCCGTGACCTGTACTGGTTTGAATTATACCGAACCAAAATCTTATGCAGGTAAAGGCGCCTTTTGCACGGCAAACAAAAAGTCGAGTTAGCATGTTTGAACTTTACAACAACACACTTTTAGCTGTATATATTTCATGTTCGCGCTTTTTATTCATCACTTGACAAAGATTGCAGACTGGCAATCGAGAGCTCGTTTTAACCTTTTTTAACTTTTAACCGAGAACGCTTTAAATTATTATGTCTTACCCTGGTTACTCGTCCATTTTTAAATTGGGAAACTGTTAGCGACAAATAGAAGTTGCCTCTCTTTTGCCGATTTTTTCGCCAACGTTTCTGTTGGCAAACACATATTTCCCACTAGGTGTAATATTTTGGTGTTTGTAATCTCACTCACACCATCATAGTAACAATAGTAACTTTATTTAAAGTTGACCGAAAACGTAGGGAGTGGTCGCCCAGTCTCCCGAGCCGGAGGCTCATGTAAAAAAACGCTCGACAAAAAAACAATATCTAGACCTGTACAACAATTACATTTAAGTTATTCCAAAATAGTCCTAAAATACATTTTAAAAACAATCTACCTATCATTAGGAATTTATAAGAATTGAATGTGAGAAGAATAGTCCCAAAGGTTTAAATTCATAATTGTACAAAAGCAGATAAGGTTAGCAAAAATAAAATGAGCGATTGTTTAATGCGTCTTTGCTCAAGCGTGTCCATTGCAGCCATAGCTAAGCAGAGGTCGCAGTTGGCAGAATTAACTAGGTTCAATAGGGACCTAATCGCATAGTGTTTAGCACGTTCTTTGCCATAAAAAAAGGTTTATATAAAGGCACTATTAAACCCCGTTTACACGTGCGATTTTTTATTCAATTTTTGTCAGTCTCGGGCAAGGCTCCGACTTCATATCACGTGTAAACGTACTGCGATTTCAGTGCGATATCACTGTACATGTATTGAGAAATCCTGCAGTTTTACATCTAGTTTTAAACAAGTTCCAAACCTCTACGACATCGAGGCGATAACTCGCACTGAAGTAGCGGTTAGTTTACACAGGCGATTTGGTAAGGTAAGGTATGCCGAAGGCTTTATTTATAGAGGGTGACACTTGACAGCTTGAGCGCGGCAAACGTTGTATTAAAGGTACGATACAAATTGCACAAAAATCGCACGTGTAAACGACGCTCTCGTAGCGCTATGAAAGTCTTACTGGTATGTTATGTAAGCTCCCCTTAAAAGTAATCAAACTTTATATTATTACAGCCGGGGGACAGTAGGAAGATGTTACCTAAGGCGTTTGGAGCGAAAAGTTATCGCATGTTAGACCACTCTCTTTAGCTATTTTCATGTCAAATTATTGAGCGTTTTTAGTTTTCTGAATCCCAACTTTTTGGTTTCGTCAAATGCACGATGTGCCAGATGGACAGCATGACTAAAGAGTAAGAAAACGGTTTAGTATAGAGAGAACTAAATATTGAATTAATATGCAGAGAGGGGTTGTTAAACTTTTAAAAAATGTTCAGTTTATTTGCTTTAGATGGAATTTCTTTAAGCAAAGGTTTGGTAATACACAAGCAAGTAAAAATCGATAAAATCAAACGACGTTTCGGAGTCATGACACCATTTAAATGATTAGAGTAAACTTTCAGAATTAGTTTTCTGCCAAACTTTTTTCAACGAACTATTTATGACAGTTTATTCTCATCGTTTTTGACTTGAAAATGGTGTCTTGGCGACTCCGAAATGTCGTTCGCATTTATAGTTAATTTTTAGATGACATTTTCACGATAAAATTGTGACCAACACTTTTGCATCCAGATCGAGATGCTCCTCACATTTGCCGTTACAATCTTGGTATTTAAGGTAAACGAAATCTTCGCTAATTTTGTGGTTAATTCTGATGTTAAAAAGTTATTTCATCACGTAGTTGTGAATGCTTTGAACCTCATTATGAAAGCGAGGCTAAGTGCAAAGCTTTTCATGTGAAAATTAGTTGCGTTCACACAACTCTCTCTCTCTCCTTTGCCAAGTTGGTTATGATGTCATCCGCCCCTGCAAAATCTGCGGGGGATGCCAGATACGCGTCCCAAGATCCATTTATTGATTCGTTGATTGTCCCATACAATCTCGACTCCAATCTGTATTAGCGTGGTGTTCTTTTTACGTCGAACGCAATAAGTCTTTCTTCATTAGATAAAAATACATATCAGATGTTACAATCATCAGGAAACTGAATATGCGCACAAAAAGAAAAAAAAACGAGAATGTAGTACAACAGTGTAATACACAATGATATCTCAATTTTTAATATAGCTATGTTATACTTAAAAATTAATCTATTAAAAAGCAGGAGAGGATGAAAAAAGCTATCTTTAAAACGTTCTGTGTTTTTATTTGGTCTATTTCTAAGGCGCGCAGATGATTCTTTATACCTTGGAACTAAACTATGTAGTGGGTGGTCTTTATGTTTAAAGTTTGTCAGTTAAAAAGACGGCGCTCACTTTTTTCTTAAAGCTTAAAAATATTAGAAGTAACTAATGTGTAGCGCCTCTTACGACATTATTTTGAAAGACTTTGCGCAATGGTAAGATCAGATACACTAGATGTATAAACTGAAAGGCCATACAATATTTTTGAACACACAATCTCATTAAAAGGGTGATCTATTTCACATTGTGTACCTTATTATAGGAAATTAACGCTTGTGTTAATTAAGGTATTTGACATTAGCGCGACTTAAATAAACGCGAATTAAGGAAAAATTACTTCCTAATAAAGGAAATTAACGCGAAAGAATTGCTTACATTTCAAAAAGAGGGAAATTAACGCGACTTACACAAAGAAAAAGAATTTGTTGAGACAACAGGAAAAAAATTATTTTGACATTGAGTGTAAAAATCCGAAATGAAAACAATGTTCGTGGAATTGTCCCTTAACAAAGGGGTTAAGCGAAGGAATCTAGCCACTTTTAGCGTACTTCACATGCAGTGTCCATGATACCAGCAGATTCCAAACTGATAAAACAATGCTTTTTCGTTTCTGGAGTGAATCGAGAATTTGGGGCGAAAGTTGTGGAAATTAAGGTCACAGAAATTAACACGCCACTTAATTAATGACTCGCGGAAATTTTCGTTAACAAAAATTAACGCGACTTAAATTAACGCGAATTTTTAAAATTTCCTTTAATTTCATGAAGCGTTAATTTCCTATGATAAGGCATATCCTTCTTTGCGCAGGCTTCTCATTTTGTTGGCTTCGTGGAGGTGTCCTTAACATGTGAACTGGACTTACAATTACCTTGTATCGTGACTCCCAATATAGGGACTACAATGTACTGCTCGATATTGTATAATTAACAATTAATCGACGAGCGCGCGTTGCGTAGCACCGAGTTAGCTATAATCATCTCATATCCAACAAGCGCGAGTGGAATAATTGTTTTTATAAGAAACAATCAGAAATATTACTAGGTCTTGCTGGAACAACCAGAAGACAATTTAATGGTCGCTATTTCTGGGGCATGGTATACCGGTAAACTGCCGCTTATAAGCCCTTTGTTTATAAAACTTCGTAAGGGGTTTTAGATTGGCTTATAAACGGAGGAGCTTATATCGGGGGGGGGGGGGGATGGGAGGGTTAACCGGATTAAAAAAAACCGTTTCGAAACGAGCTATAGCAGTGTTGATCGAAATACGTTTTTCATTTATGCTTATAAGCGGCAGTTTACGGCTAATCGCTCATATACCATGGCCGCTAAGCCAATCAAATCCCTGGAATTGCATTATACAATGATCCAGTTTTTAATAACATTGGATAGACAGTTGAATTGTCCCTCTTATGTAGGACTAATTCCTTGCATTTACTAGTGTTAAAGTGCATGATATTTGCATCAGTCCACTCCAGTCCATAAACTCGGACAAGGCCGTTCCGAAGTTCATAAAGGGACTGGGCCCTAGTTTATACACAGCGTTCAAATTGGGTCATATGAAGAAATGAACCCCATCGCCAGCAAAATCACATAAAAATTAGCAAGTTTACCAAGTTTGTCATGTTTCATTGCGTAGTGACCTCGCAAAGGACGCCAAAATTCCATTCAAACGTCTCTAATTCTATTGAAGAAAAGCTATCTTTAAAACGTGCTGTGTTTTTATTTGGTCTATTTCTAAGGCGCGGAGATGATTCTTTATACCTTGGAAGTACACTATGTGGTGGGTGGTCTCTATGTTTAAATTTGTTAATTCTGAGACGGCTTCCCGAAAATCCATACAAAGTCTCTAATTTTTAAAGTTTTTGAAAACCTTCTACATGATTGCAATCTAACGACAGAACCTCAAACTTGGTAAATTAGCTAATTTTAATGTGATTTTCGTGTCATGTGCTCCAATTTCTGATTGAATGGAAATTCAAAAGCTCTTTCCTAGATTTATCTAGGATTGTAGAATCATCTGCAAATTTAGTTGATGATATTTCTTCATGCCCATCTATTTCCAATTCATCACCTTACAAACCCAAAATTTTTACCTGAAAAGCACAAAACGGTTTTTAATGTAAAACGCAAATGGCCACCATATTGCCCGATACGGAGTACAAATGGAGACTGAATTGGAGTCCATCACACAGGAAAGATTAGAAAGATCCCATTAATGCTAGTCAGTTCATTAAGTTTTGAGGTTCTTTCATTAGGATGCAATCATGTAGAAGGCTTTCAAAGATCGGACTTTACGGGTTTGGGGTACGCCATCTCAGAATTATAGATACATTTGTATGGATTTTGGGCGACATTTGACAAGTCATAATCTAGTTACTACGCAATGAAACATAACCAAACTCGGTAAACTTACTAATTTTATGTGATCTTCCTGGTGATGGGTTCATTTCTTCAAATGACGCAATTTGAACAATGCGTAAACTACGGCCCAGTCCCTTATTGAATGTCGGGATGCAATGGGCAATTAAAGGGACACGGGCACGGGCACAGGCACAAATGAGCACTCGGGAGTCGTTACCGTTTATAGGCTCTTGTCTGCAAAGGAGATGACTTGCTCCCATATTTTGGTGGTATACTTGTGGCTCTCAGAAAAAGTATCAGTCATTAGTGTACTCTATGCAAACAACTAAACCAATCTGTCCCGGTTCCCAACGTCTGATGCCAGCGCAGAAACCAGGTCGAAGCTGGTCTTCTGTCCATGAGAAGCTCCAAACTAGTAAAGCCTAACCACTGATTGGACCCTTTCTACATATTTCCATCGTTTTTAATTTAAAACGGAGATTTTTAATCTCTTTGAATAATAGTCCTCCTCGACACTGACCACGCCCTCGTGACCAGTAGAGTTCGTCTCCCTCCAAGCAGAGCGCACCGCACAAAGAAGATATGCCGGCCATGAATAAACAACATCTATACTAGGATCCCAGAGAAAGCACAACAGTTAATCAACAACCTTGAAGGAGCAATGGAGAACATATCATCTCTGAACGATGACTGAGTCAAGATGCATTAAAATCCTTGATGTTATTTATGATTCAGCGATCTATGTATACGGAGCACGGCCTTGTATGAGGCAACCTGGAAAATAATGGGGCCAGTCACTGAGGCCAAGGTGAAAGCCCTCCTCAACTACAAGAAGGAACCAAGCGTTAATGCTCGTGATGCTCTCCCCTCATTGCAACCAGGAACTTAGATCAGCCAGACAGCCCGCTACTCCGCCAAAGGTTACTGGTCATGGCTGACTCTAAGGGCATCCTACCAGAGCAAGGGCCGACTGAAACCAAGGAAATTCTACATTGTGGATCTAGTCAGCAAATTTTAGGAAATACAGAAACTACTAATAAAGAAGGCTGACTGTATTATAAAACCTGGAGTCTGATACTTGTATATTGTATACACTCCGTATTTGTTATAAGAACGTCTAATTTTGGAGCTGAGGCTGAACGTTCTTATATATATATTTTTTGCGATTTAAGGCTGAA
Source organism: Pavona decussata (assembly GCF_977016875.1). NCBI lineage: Eukaryota > Metazoa > Cnidaria > Anthozoa > Scleractinia > Agariciidae > Pavona > Pavona decussata. The sequence goes on along the minus strand of NW_028145663.1, from coordinate 1,277,204 downwards.
AACGTTTTTAAGATGTTCTTAAATTACAAGGTATACACTACATGTATTTCAGTAAGTCACTGAGGACGTGACCAGGAAACTTATCAAAGTGCATTGCCTGCTGAGATAAGGTATCAAGAACTGCTGATTATGACAAACCGAGATGTGTTAATGTTATACAAAACGTGCCCTTAAGTATTTTGGTTAATTTACATTTGTTACCTTGTTACTTTGTTGTTGCCTTTTATATACATATTAGCAAAATAAAGACGTTCTTAATCGACTCTCAGCCTGAGGAATGTTCTTAGTATGTTCTTAAAACTTTTGGTTAATCTCAGCCTCGACGTTCTTATAAAAAAGGTTCTTATAAAAAAAAAACAGAGTGTATTTATCTACTATTTCGTCAAGCACAGCCTAACTTCTAAGAGAATAAACTCTACATGAAAACCGTTACAATTCAAACCCTGAGTAGGAAACGAAGAATAAACAGATTTCAAAAAAAAGCTTTACAATTCAAATAACCGAGAAACAAAAGGCATACAAGTTAATAAGATAGGACAGGAATGAAGATATGTGCAATAAATATTTACAAAGCTTTAAAGTGTCTTCAAGCTTGTTAATACTCTTATATATTTAAGGGTTTGACCCGTATCGATGATCATCGATGGGGAACTTTTCCTGAGCTTAATTAGCATATTGTGTCACTAGCTGAATGGATGTTCTAATGAAATGCGTTCTATATCGGTTGGTAAATGGTTGTCGGAAAGACAATGGTCTGAAACGGAGTATCAGATAGACAACGACGCAATATGTCAGAAACTTGGTTAAGCCTTTAGGTATTGGCCTAAAATGTCACAGTTATGTGTACTGCGATAATAACATATTATTGCGTTCGACGTAGAAAGAACGCACTCCTAATACAGATTGGAGTCGAGATTGTATGGAACAATCAATGAATGGATCTTGGGACGCGTATCAGGCATCCCCCGCAGATTTTGCAGGGGCGGATGACATCATCACCAACTTGGCAAAGGAGAGAGAGAGAGCCTGGAATCGAGATCATCGAAACCGCTCCCTAATCTTTGATTATTACTTGTGTTACAATTATATATACCGTGGTCTGAAACTGCAGTAGGCCTAGACGACGTCAGGCCCAGTGAGTGCTTAAGGGAAAAGTGGCGATCTACATGGGGGTGCTGGATTCTCAGCTATCAGTTAAAATTTAAACCATTTTTCAGCTATAAGTTATTTATGCTAGATCTCAGTTTAAAAATTTTACTTCTCACGTGATTTTGTGGTTTTGTATCGTATCAACTGTGTCCCTCTCATTAACCGAACAGTGTCGAGTATTATCCGAAGATTTCCGAAGAACTTTTGAGCGATTCGTTTCTCTTTCGAGACTTTGCGACTTCTAGAAACAACTTGCGAGGAGCCACGAGCCATCTTCGCCAGGAACTTATTCTCCAGGCATCAACTACACAGTTATTGACAAGTTATTTGCAAGTAAAGTTCACTTGACTTAGGCAAAGTTGAGACACCTAAGCCAACAGCCTTCCTTACGCTCTCAGCTATCAGTTAAAAAAAAAACACCATTATATTTCTCAGCTGACAATTAAAATGTTGGTCAATTCTCAGCTATCAATTATTCAGATTAAAAACTGACTCATTGGATAACGCAGTTCCAGAGATTTGATAGGTTTAGCTAGGGCTCACGGGTACTATGCCTAAGGAATAGCGACCATTTAATTGTTTTCTTGTCGTCCTTGCAACGCGAAATCAGCACACGGATCTGGCAATATTTCTTGGATGTTCTTGCTTGTTGTATATCATAGATATGATTATAGACATTATAGCCAACTCAGCGCTTCGTTCTTCGTTGGCTACTATCTATCATCTGATATCCAACGCGCGCTCGTGGAATAATTGTTAAATATAATCCCATGTCAGAGACCCTCAATATTGGCCTTGGATTATGAAATATAATATTGCATAATCCCATTTTTATCTAAACAATCTTGTGTCAGCCTTTCTTCATTAGTAGGTACTTTATTATCCACAAGTACCACAATGCCGGGGTGATTATGTTCCATTGTTTTTTTGTCTGTTTGGATACAAAAATCCTCAATCAATTTCAAAGTAGTCTTCATTTTCCACAACATTCTTGGGACATGCTCATAATGCTTGTCACAACATTCAAATGTATGTTGTTTTTACACAAATCATAATGAAGAACCTTACTAGTCTTCATTTTCCACAACATTCTTGGGACATGCTCATAATGCTTGTCACAACATTCAAATGTATGTTTTTACACAAATCATAATGAAGAACCTTACTATTCTGTCATGTCTCTGTTAATTCTTTCTGCACCAGCTTGAGGAACTCTCTTAATTTGAAAATGCTTTCTGTCGGCACATTCGAAAAAGACAGACATTCCATAAGATTTGTCCATCAACGCTTCCACTATTTTAGTTAGCTTTGGGCAGCCGTTAAATGGCATCATCCTGTGCGCGACACGAGGCTCATTTCAGAAGAATTTACTATGCCGGCGAAGTGACAACAAGAGCAGCTTGGGTTTTCAGGATTGATTTATTATAGTGCTAATAATAGTAACCTGAAGCTACGAGAAATAACGAACAATTTGCTGTCAACTGAATATCTAAAATCGCGAGCAAAAAAATTGGCAAGTAAAAGTAACTTAAACTCGCTTTTGTCCAAACTGGTCCAAACATCGTTTTACGTAAACATAAGTCTTTAAAACAGAAACAAGCTTTGGATATACAACATGTTTATTCATTTAATCAGGGCATGCAAAAGCTGTCTGCTACTGAGTGACCTGTGATTGTCTAGTTGCAGTTAATCTCGTTTGGGGTCGGGTCGCGGACGTGCTTTTTCTGCTGCAGTTATTTGGCGCGCGGCGTCTGGGTACTAAAATGGCGCAAGCGCGCGCAGTTTTCTAACCGATATGTGAAATTTTCATGCTGGCGCGCGAAACAAGGCCAGTTTTAGCCTGAAAAGTAAGGCCTGACGAGCTTACCACGGTGATTTTTTCTGAAAATTGGCTCAATGTTAGGATTTAGCTGGTATTTGTACTCCAAAAAATCCTAGATAAATGGCAAAAATGAAAATTTCAGAAATTGACCGAACGTATGTACAGAATTTCAGTTTTGACTTAAGAGGAGATACTTTGGAGTTTCTCTCTTCTTTACACAAAAAAGCACGAAATTCGGACAAACCCGTTTTGAAACTAGCTAGGAGTGAAGGAATCAACAGATGTATCATCCACTGGTTGCCATGGAAACGGGGTTTTCCCTGTTGTAACGGTGTTTTTAGCAAAGCATCAGAGGACTTAGGTACTTGAAACTATGTTTGAACCCAGATATTTTCTCAGGGCTGAAAGAACCAGAACATCAAGAAAAATATATATCGCTACCAGCAAAAACTGAAGAAATGGTATAGAGCCACCTTAATTACACAGATTCTACTGATATTTTTAAACGGCAAACTGAAGACCTTACTTTTTAAACGAGATTTTCCCTTACTTTTTTAGGGTGGCCTATCTGTAATTAATTTAATTGTTCCCTGTATAAGCTTTCTTGACACTCTGACAATAACTATTGTTAGTTTTTAGAATATTTTATCTCTAATTAGCGCCTTAACTCGTCGAGGCAAAGCCCTGAAGAAATTTATTATTATTTATTAGCAACCTGTCTGTGTGTTCCTGCACATGGCCTCCATATTATTATTATTATTATCATTATTATTATTATTATTATTATTATTATTATTATTATTATTATTATTATTATTATTATTATTATTATTATTATTATTATCGATGATGATTATTTTTCCAGCTCATGTTCAAAGTATTATGAAACGTTTCCAGCAAGGGTGACCACACTTTTCGATAGACAAATATTATTCAAGAAAATGCAGTTCAACTTCAACCCTTTTCTCACCAAAAACAGATGTCGAAAAATGAAAATACGTTCAGTCCGACAGTTCTGCCATGAATATAATTGCAATATGCACCTGTCCTCAACATCCGGGATATCGAATTTTATCAAACGCCTCGATCATGCGCAATATCTGGCATCGTTGAAAAGCGCCACGCGGAAGCGAGGCTTAGTTTACTTGGCGTCCGATCTCTTTTTCTCGAACTCATGAGCAGCTAAGGAAAATTACTGCATAACAAACTTCATGATGTTTAAGTCTGGTAGCAAAAGCAACCTAGAGGCCGAGTTTCAGTGTAAAATCAGCCTTTTAGACGACACTGAGCTGTCATGCGATTTCAAGGTGAGAATGGTGTTATTAGTAAACTAAAACAAATGCATGAGCTCGGGCGAGATGAGCGATCTTGCACGATCTCTCTTGTTTCCTCTCCGGACATTTCGGCCTTGTGTCCGTATCTGTAAGTTTCTTTTCAGCTCTCTCCCACGTTCCTTTTTTTGTTATGATTTTACAGTCGGATTTGATTTTGTTTTGTGTTTGGGAAATCATTTACGCCTAAAACTCTGCCACTCTCTGATCTCTGTGTTGCGCGCCGAAGACCGGTGTATTCCAGAATTCAGGTCAAAACAAAATTATGACACGTTCGTTCTACACGTTTGTTGCATTGATTAATTTTGAAACAAAACCCCAAGGCCCCTCATTGACATCGGGTTTCATTAGTTTGGTCTTTGCGTTTTTAAAGCTTTCGACTTCATCTCGTGCAGTTCGAACCGCGAACTAGCCCTGCCGCTAATTCATTCGCGCTTGAAAAGAAAATTTGCATGTCATCATCAGCCCCTTTTCGAATGCACACATAACCTCTTAATGCCTTTGTGGTCTTTCTTTAGTTTCTTTTCTCTTGTTTAACGATGAACGATTCGAAGAGCTTCCTCATTCTTATAATTAGATTCTTGTTCTCGTATTTCTACATGGGAAAATTCCAGTTACTCAAAGAATATTGCCTTTCTGATCACCAAGAAATCACTGGTGGGCTAGTCATTTTCCGTCGAAGCGTTAGCTGGAGTGATTAGCTTCCTTTATATTCTCTTAATGTCGCGAGAAGCTTAGTGATATTTATCGCAAAATATGAAAATCTGTTGCAGTTGTATACTGTTTTTTACCCGGGACGGTGATTCCACGCGAACTCGTTCGGCAAAAGCTTCTCATGCGTGGCGAAGCAAGCCAAATGTTGGCTTCGCATTCCATTTATACTCGTCGATTTGTTTCCATTCTGGCAAATTTTTACCGTGCTGGTTCAAATAAGTGAAGAATGCAAACAGGAGCAAGATTTTGCGAATAGTTTTAGATCTTTACTACGTTCTGCGAGTTTGATCTTTGTATTCTTGTAGCTAATTGGCACGTGAATAAGTGATGATTTCGTTGTAATTTATGTTGTTCCCAGACTTCAGTTCTGTAAATAAACTCAAATCAAACAATACTGACTCTTTTAATTGAGTTTTCCTTTATTTCTGGACCATTATCAGAAAGCACAGACCTCTAATAGTGAGAAACACTCGCAGAACTGACGATCATACTTGGGAAATTGCTACACGTTGGCGCGAATTTATTTTTAGCAAGATTGAACTTCCGTAACACGAGTTTACATAAGTTGGGAAATCGCAGGACAGCGAGCGAACAATCGATTGTAAAGCTAAGTGCAAGGAAAAAACATAAGAAAATATTGCATGCTTAAGTCTGGACCGTTATCCGTGTTTCACAGTTGAGCAAATTTGATTAACACCTCCAGCCCCTCTTATTGCATGTGTAACTTTTCTCCTTGTAAAAATTTTACAGAGAGACGTAAAAGGGCAAACTGTTTTTGACGAGGTATGTCGGACCCTGGATTTGCTGGAGAAAGATTATTTTGGTCTCCGCTACGTGGACGACGCTAAACAAAGGGTAGGTTTTCATGCAATTTCATATGGAATGTGTGATCAATTTCTATTAATTATTTACTTTGCAAGCGTCTTTTCTCAGCTCTTGATGCCTGTGTTCAGCTATTTTTTTCTTATTTGTCCTTTCTTTTTCCGCCTGGCATTTAACATTCATGAAACAAACATTTTGTTGGAATTAATCTAATGCCTCTTTCTCAAATTGAATTTATGTCATTGCCCTGGGGACATCTTGAAGAGCTTGATTTTAATGAATGATTTGTAGATAATTTAACACAATGGGTATTGTCCAAGGCGAGTTATTCATCCATTCTACCTTGCTTTACAATCCGTGTAAAGAATTATTAGTTTTACAGCAATAATATTATTGTTCAAATTATAAACCTGTCTAATCTCTGTAGATTCCACTTCAACTCACTTTCTCCAATAAATAGCTCAGCTCTTTTCTTGTAGAATTTTCCAAATGATCTTTTCTTTATCTGATTACTCAGAAACTGCACATTTGTTTGTAAGATTCTCCATGAAGAAAATTGGCGGCAAGATTTCCACACAGCCCCATTATTAATTATGCATGCATTTTCTGACTTAAACTCTATTCACGTTCACTGTCTGCAGAAGAGGGTTAGTATGACCCTGGTGCATATATAATGAATGTATCTAGGCTCTGTGGAATGTTTCTATTTTGGTTTTGATAAGGTGATTTGCAAAATCAAGTGGTATTTCTTTTTGCCTCTTTGCTGACATTCAGTTCTACAGGCAAACCCTGTATCGTGTATGATTACTCTTTTATTTGAGTCTGTGGTTGAAATCCTAAATTGTGACCATGCAAATGAATTAGCTACTTAGCATTAACTTCCTGTGGTGTGGTTTATTATAATATGAAAGGTGGTTCTAAGGTCCCAAGTCTATGGATGAAATCCTGAAGTGTGAGCATTCTGTTAAAAGCTATTGAGCCGTACTTTCCTGCGGTGCTTTTTATTATGCTGTAAAAGGTGGTTCTTAGTTTTGGGTCTGTGGATGAAGAATGCTAAAGTGTGATCATTCAGATAATTAGTCTGAAATGTCAGTCATCTCCACCCCCTAACCCACAAGGTGGCTCTACATTTTAGTTTTAAGACTGAGTTAAATTCAAAAGTGTGATCATTCTAGTCGTAACTTCGCTTAGTTTAGTTTCCTTTTACAAAGTTAGTTGTACGAGGTGCTTTTAGCTATCAAGTCCATGTTAGATCCTTAAGTGTGACCATTCAAATGACAGCCGCCCTGTAGTACTTATCGATAGTGTTATTTGATTTTCGGTGTTCTGTCTAATGAAATTTAAATTTTTTATTTACTTTTTCTATTTTGTACTCTCTTGGAATTAAAAGAACTAATTACTAAAAGTGCTAATATTTTCTTCTTAACCCTAATTGAGAAGTAAGCTACAATAATTGTAGCCTAAGTACTTGAGTGGTATTGTTAATTAGAAGCCTTTGCATCAAGGTTTTAGAATTAAGGATGTGCAGCTGTCCTACGGATGCACTTTGTGGAAAACTTCTCCAAAAATTTACTTTCAAAACATTGACAAGAAACATAACCCCTGAACGTCCAATTTTTAATTTCTGTTGCTAGGTCAGCTTTACATTTCCTGCTGATTTTAATATTTTCTGTTTAAGTGCAGCGTTACCTAACCAGAAGGAAGAAAGATTTATGGCTTAAGATAAACTGAAAGCCCATTTCTGATTTTGTTTTTTGTTTTTTGTTAGCACTGGCTGGATCTAAGCAAGAGTGTTATCAGACAGATGAAAAGTGAGTAACCATTTTGTTTCTGATGTAATGGTCTTTTTGTTGTTTACTGATTAATCTCTAAAATTGCTACAATGATAGTGATTATAATTATAATAACTAACAGTAATCAAAGATTATAGGAGTGTGTTCAACACTACTAAGAATATTCTTGGTTTTCACGTGACATCGCCAAATTCTACAATTCAAAACTGGGAGGCCTACAAAATTTTTACCTTCATTCAAGGAAAGATTACCTAAAAATATGTCTTTTCACAATTTTTAGCTCAATGTTGTTCTTCCTTCTGAAAATAGAACAGTTTCAATTTCCGAGTTTTCATCGTGCGTGACATCAAGAGGGCGGCCGTGACAGAGCTGTTCCGTATCTTAAAAATGCCTTTTTGGGTTTTTTTTTTTTCAGCATTCTAAACAATTAAAGTTTGAGGAGAAATATTTATCTTAACATTCAAAAATTCACAAGGGAAAACAAACCTCTTTTCTGGCAAAAGTGAACTCCAGATGTTTTTGCTCATTTCCGGCTGCCATGTTTGTGTCCCTCAGAGGGACACCAACAGGGCGTCTCCATACTAAGCTGTGAAACATTTTGTCAAATAACTCGAGTACGGAATACCGCACAGACCTGACACTTCGACAGGTTTTTTATTTACTTATCTTCTATAACATGTCAATTTCTTGACTTCATCCATGGAATGGTTTCAATTTTTTTCTTACGCACACGGCAATGGCGTGACAGTGAAAACTGGCAATAAAGAAATATGAAACGTAACTGTAAGTACAGTGTAGCTTACAGAAAAGGGACCAGTGGTCAAATTATTAATGGTTAGAGTATCAGTTAGCTAATAATGTAAAAAATCAAGGCCTTAGAACTACATACAGACCAGGGTACATTCCATGTACATTCCATACTGAAGATACGCCAAGGGTTTGGAAGTTCCACACCAAGCGGCTGCCAAAGTACCTACTCCAGGAGAGAAATCCTGGGTATTTTTTGACAAAAACACTTTGTTTGAATGGTGGAAGTTTTCAAAAGCCTACATAATTTTTCGTGGCATTGCCTCTGTGTCACGCTGCTTTATGCCAAAGACCACGATCCACGCACCAGTATGCTGAGCAATTTTTGAAGATTTTCAGCGTTACCTACATAAAATGCAGCCTGGCATACAGGTGCATTTTTGTCCGAGATTGCAAACTTTTTTTGGTTTGCATTTCAGGTTCTATTCATGTGAATTTATGTAAAAATGCAAAGTTTTTAAAAACAGCTAATCTTTGACATGGAATAATTTTGAAAATGTACACTGATAAAACAAGCCTTGCATTCTTTTTAGATGAACACACTTTGAAAGCAACAGTTTGAGAACAGTCTCTAATGTAAAATCTTTTAAAATGGCAAACTTTTGAAAAATAAACAGTAATTAACTGTGTTTGAAAGGACCAAACATACCCTGACGAAGAAAGGCCATGCCTTTCAAAATATTGGAAAATATACTTCCATGACTGTGAAATGAGCCTTGCTCTCTTTTTTTAGATTATTTATTCTAAGACTTTTGAAAACTGGAACTTTAAAAATGCATCGGTGGGATGGGGTGTAAAAAACATTTTAATTTCAATTTCATCAACTGTTGTACATGTACAGGTTTGAAGCCTCCTTTCAAGTTGTTCTTCAGAGTAAAGTTCTATGCTGTGGACCCAAGCGTTCTTCATGAAGAAATCACTAGGTGAGGAGGTGAAAAGAAGTTAAAGCAAGACAACATAATGAGATCAAAAGTACATGTTCAGAGGCTTCATTGTTGTAAAGTAGTGTAGTGCTATGGAGTTTCTTTATGAAATCTTAGATCGAGCGAAAATGAAAAAGTCTGACAATGTACACAGAGATATTACTGTTACAGTTAATTCATGTCATGTGTGACCAGTATTTCCAAGAATGAAATGAACATTCAAATTTCTCTTTGTAATGTCCGACATGTGAATGGAATGTTGAACATTTCTCTGGGAATCTTTCCGAAAAAGATGCATTAACAGAAAAATAGAAAGATTCAAAATATTTGGGAAACAATTGTTATTCTTGAAATACTTAATGCTGTAATGTAAAGAAAAATTCATAGCTTTGTATCGTCAATAAACTAGGGAAATTTCTACGGGAACTCTGAAATCTTGTTGGCGATGTTCAAATTCCAAAACTGACATGTAAATTCAGAAACACCGTTCAAATTTCAAAAATACCCGTCATGCGTGATGCGGATTGATTGTCATTTCTTTTTTCAATTTCTGTAGTTCATCTTTTCGTCATTTTTTTCTTCAAACAATAGTGGGGAGATGTAAAAATGGTATGAAAATGGTTGTGTGGGCAAACACAAATCAATGAAATAAAATGGCTTTAAATGCTATTATCATTTGTCAGGTATCAGTTTTTTCTGCAAGTCAAGCGGGATATCTTGCATGGCAGGTAAGAAATTTAAAATAAAATGACTTCTGAAAATTACCAACTATTCTTCCAATATTATATTATTACATGGCATGTTGACTTTTTGTGTTTTGTGTCCAGACTCCTTTGCTCATTTAACGACTTAGTGGATTTGGGAGCCTACATTGTGCAAGGTATTTCAAACTACATTTACATGTATTTTGTTACATGATAATTCATGGAATACAGTATTTAATTATAGTTCCCCTTGTCAAGAAGTTTGAAATGGGTACTGGAAAACCTGACAAAACTCTTGACTTTTTGGCCCTATATGGACTGTTTTCCCATTCAAAGAGGCAGTGGTGTGTTCTCAGCCTTCTAGAAACTGGTCTGGAAACCAGTTGTTGTTGAGGAAAGAAATCAACTCAATTCTTGAAAGGAACAACTCCAGATCTGTCCTAGCGCAGTTTGGAAACAAAAATGCAAGAACTTGAAAAACGTAAGCCTAACATTTTTCAAGTTTCAATCCATGCCGGCCTACTCTGTCTCTGGCAAGAGGCACTAATCAACAGTTTTATTGCACTGGGGTGATAATTTATAATAAACTTGACAATTATTTTGTTGTTTCTGTTGACAGACAAATATTTTTTGGTTTTGAAATGACGGCAAATTTGTATGACACTTCCCCTTTAAGTAGGTCTCTAGCCTGGGTGTGTGTTACCGTTTTGTTCAGACAGCATGCAAGATCATTAGGCATGATTCATGATTTTGGGCTGTAGTTTGATTTATAGACTAGTCCTGTGTAACAGTTTTGAATTTTAATAATAACCTCTTTATTTTGTCTTCTGTAGCTGAGATAGGAGACTATGAGGAAGAGGATCATGGAGACAACTATGTGTCAGAATTCCGCATCGTTCCAAAGCAATCAGACAAGTTAGAGAAGAAGATTATGGAGAGCCACAAGCAGCTAAAGTAAGTTTTGACCTTAGTCCAACTAAGGGAACTTGCAAGACTGTTTGTGTTAGTGGAGTTTTGGTTGGCAAGTGATTGAACACTTCTTCATATTCTTCATATTCTTCATGTGGCTGGTAATTACAGTGCAACTGCTGTTACCAGGGTCACTTAAAACTGGCCAATCAGATCACAGGAGGATACAAACAGTGAATAATTCCAAACTTTTGGGTTTAACTGTTGTTTTCCATCTCAGTACTCGTGATTGGTTCAATTGGCTTTGGTTGAAATTCATCGTTCTTGTCCTGCAACCTGATTGGCCAGTTTTGTTTAAGTGACCCTGGTAACAGTAGTCGCACTGTAAAACAACAACAACTATTGTTGTTGATGTCCACAACTTGGATGGTTTCAAATTGTAGAATGCATTTTCAGCGCGTCAGACAAGTTTGCTTTCCTTTGTTCTAAGGAACACTAACTAACCTCTTATTTCTCCCTACAATATCACTGTTACATCAAACATATAGGTGATGAGAATAAAGGAAATAATCACCAAAGATGAAATTACAAATTCTCCCAACTAGCCATAAGAAATATCGAGAGAACAGTGAGGAGAACTTACATGTTGATACTGGGTCTTAAAAGGTTGACTTTATTCAAGGTGCCACAAGTCTCAAGAGGTTGCGTGCCAATGTTATTGCTTGGGTTGCGAGTCATGAGTAAAGTACATGTATATTACTACCAACAAAGAAAGCAGACTTAGGTCTTGATTGTTTTAAATTTTTCTTTAACAGTGGCCAAGTGCCTTCTGTTGCGGAAAGGAGCTTCCTTAGCAGCGTCAAGGGACTTGACATGTATGGAGTGGATCCTCATCCTTGCAAGGTGAGTCAAGTTAAGGTAGCCACAATCATTGCTGGGCTTCATCTGCTTTCAACATTGCTGGTCCCAGTAGTATACAGGCTGCGTATTGCAGATGACCCTAGCTCATCACAAGTCTCGCAGTAGCCGAGTGGCTAATTGAAGAGCTGAGAGAATAACCGACCTTAGTGACTTTTCAGATCACTTATTGTTGTTTTAGCTCAGATTCACTGGAGTTTTTGCATGAGATCTTGAATTCTTTCAGGAAACATTGCTCCAATGTTTTATCCTCATAGATCAAACAGTCAGGCAATGAGAATAAAAGAGGTTATTACCAAATAAAAACATAAATGCGTTGATTTACCCTTTCACCGCCGATGGCCAGTTTAGTGACCAAAACAAAAAATTCCTATTCCACTGATGGCTTGTTTTCTGGCCAAACCAACAGACTTTTGTTTTCTTTGGAGAGCTGGACCCCACATTCTGTATATGAAAAATGTAATTTATATGAATGAGAACACAAAATTGCAGTGGACTGAACAACGAAGAAAGCGATAGATTTCCATTCTGTTGCTGTAATTTTTTGTTTATTTTCATATCCGCTAAACGTATAACTGCTTTTTTTGGACATTTAGATACCCAATGTTTTGTAAAAAAAAAAAAAAAAAAAGCTGGTGTTCAAGGCACTTTTGCTTCAAAATGTGTGGTGCTGAGAGGGTTAGGATTCTCCTACCTACAGTTGTAGTACCATAAGATATACAGGAAGAACTGTAAAGGAAATATGTATGCTTAATATTTTTGATTGTTTAATAGTTATGGATAAGGCATTCCAAAGTTCAGGTATGGTCAAATGAATCGTTTTTAGTTTTCTGAAATGTTTTGTGTTGTTTACAGGATCAAGACAATGTCCAGCTTTATTTGGGATTGACACCTGTTGGTATAGCTATTATCAGGGAAGGGAAGAAGGTGTCAGGATTTAATTGGTAGGTTCTCAAACCACCACTGTATTAATAATAATATTATTCTGTGGTCTGTGGACAACTCCTTCTTCCTTTCTCTCGAAACAGTTGATGTTTTTTTTTCTTTTTTCATAGGCCTGAAGTTTTAAAGTGCACTTATGAGGGGAAAGTATTTTATGTGCAAGTTCAGAGAGAGGATGTAAGTTTGTAAGGGGTACCGCTTATTCTGGATTAGGAATAGCAGAATGTCCAAGTCAGTGGTGGCATTGTGTGAAAATGTCTCATCTAGGTTTCAAGCTTTTTCTCCGACAAAAACATAGGGGCCCAGTCTCTTAGACCACCTCTGCAAGTGGCTATTTGTGAAAATGGAATGCTCTTAAGGACGGTGCCTACTTTTGTTACTGCACATACGTTCTGTGCATCTGAAGACACTCAGGTTTCCTATAGGTGGTGCTTACTAATACAGGGATATTTTTGCACAGTTTAAAACTAAGCAGAGAAAGTAGAACTCAGCAAGTGCTCTTGGTATCCAAAATGAAAATTGGGGGTAACCATGCATTTTTTGGAGATAATAAAGCTTCAATTTGGAAATAAAACGCCATACATATTGCTTTGTATTTTACTGCTTTTTAGAATTATTGTTGCTCAATTATCTCTAACAAATGCGTGGTTACCCCCCAATTTTCTTTTTGGATTCCAATAACCTTGCTAAGATCTGTTTTTTTCGCATAGTCACAAACTGCGCAAAAATATTTCTTTATTAGTAGGCACCCTCCTTAACAGAAGTGAATTAACAACTTTATTGCATTTACTTATAAGCATTTCTGTGAAAGATCAACTGAAGGTTAATACCGATAAGCAGGCTTTTCTGGACATAAATGGTTTTTGTTAACACAGAGTTGTTTGGTGCTTTCAGCGCAAGGCAAACTATGGCTTTAGACTCCCCGATCCCTTGGCATGCAAGCATTTATGGAAATGTGCAGTAGAGCATCTGGCATTTTACAGGTAACTACTGTGTGTTTATTTGAATAGTTGAGAGAAAATAGTAGTATATCAAGGGAAGCCAAAAAGAAAAATTATGTAAATAAAGTAAAATTCTCAATATAAGCTTCTCCAAAGATGCCCCTGAAAAAAAAAAAAAAGGAACACAACAGAACAGAATCTTAACCCCCAATTTTCTGAGCTTCAGATCTCAGCCAGCCTTATTTTTCACTCTGAATGGCATCTTTCTCCCTCAGAAAAAAATAGGCAGATATTACCATAAAATGTTATACAGACCTGTTGAAATCAAAAATCAGGTTTGTTGATCTCAATCCAAATAATATTTGAGGTTAAGGCCTTCAAAAGTTCTGACATTTCACCTTAACAAACCATTGAATTCAACTGGTTTGTCAAGGCAAGCCTTTTAGAATTGCTTGACAAGGTGGTAAAGTATATTGCAGGAAAGTCAAAATTGTTGTAGAAACAGTCGCACAAGGAAAAAGAGGAGGAGAGATTTTTTTACCTGTGTTAAAGTGTATATGACACAAAATCTTTTATTAGCTTATTAGGAAGAGCTTTCAAAATGATGAAGAATGGCATTTATTTTATTGCGATAGCATTCTTGGTAGCCGAGTTATTCAAGATTTAGGCTTATGCAAATTAGACAACTTGTGACGTCACAAGACTGACACAAAATGAAGGGAAATCACAAAAAATGGAATATCTCTTAAGCCTTTTTCTGTATAGAACTGAAACTTTGTAGAGTTGTTATACTCATCACAAAGTTTCATGATATGATCCACTATGACATTTCCATGGCAACACAATGGGCTCCAGGCCCTCACCATCCAAAGGATAAAATCAGAGTTTTCCTTCCCAAGAAGCGCTTTTTGCTCTTGATGTTTATTCAGTGGGTGTGAGGGAATATGGACATTACGCAGCACAAGTATAAGAAATTCTGTTTGACTGTGGAGCAATAAATAAGGCATTTGTCATTTTGGGAAGGTAGAGGTCTGGTAACGAGTACGTTGCTATGGTGACATCATAGCTACTATCACAATGTGTAGTTCTGTCAGCACATCAACCCTGCAAAATTTCAACCCTGTAGATGTAGTATTTGCGTAGATATTCCAAATTTTGTGATTTCCCTTCATTTTGTGTCAGTCTTGTGACGTCACAAGTTGTCTAATTTGCATAAACCTAAATCTTGAATAACTAGGCAACCAAGAATGCTATCCCAATAAAATAAATGCCAATTTTCATCATTTTGAAAGCTCTTCCTAATAAGCTAATAAAAGATTTTGTGTCATATACACTAGTAACAAGAATTTTCAGGCTGTGTATAAATCTACGAGCATTTTTCTCACAAATGTAGGATTTCACTGGCTATGCTACTCACTTTATCTGTTCTGTTCTGCATTATGAGCAGTGAAGAGGTGTTTGACACTTGGAGTTACACTCAAAAAATAACCATGTAACGAAGTCAAACTTTTCATTTTAATGGAAAAGTATTGGATTATTTGCTCTTGGTTCCTATGGGATGTGTGTGAAGGTTGATGGGGGTGCGTTATGCAGTGGAAATCTTGATGTAATAACCAAACGGTTGATTACAATTTTCTGCCATTCCTTGGAATCCTCAAGTTATGGCTCCATTGCTCAAGACACTGGTAACGTGTCAGGGTATCATAGGCATTCTAAAATCTGGATATTTTTTCTCTTTTAGCCACAAAGAAAATGTAGCTAAGCCAAAAAGGAAGGCCATATCACCTCAAAGGCTTTTTAGGAGGTCGAAGCATAAATACGTGTAAGTTTATAAACTGTGTTTTCATTAGTATGATTGAAAGTTGTTTGTGTTGCATTATAAAGTTAGGTATTACGTTTTGTCAAGTTTCTTTGGGTCCAAATGCTTGAAAGCCAGTTCTCTCTTAACATTAGTAAAATTTAATAATAACAATCTTTATTCTCGTGTCAAAGTAAAAAAAAACCCTTAAGCTGAGGGAAGAATTCCTCTACTAATTAACTGAGATAAAAATCAATTTAAAATTAATGTTATAAATTTATAAACATGATCTGTTTCTCCGTAAGAAAAGTATTTCCAAGTGAAAATTCCGTACAAGATTCAATGCTATTGCTTAAGTTGAATCTGTAAATGCATAAGCTATAGGCTAAGTTTATATTTTAGAAAAAGGAATTGCTAGGGTTTTTTTGGTTATATAATAAGACAAAAAAAATGACACGTCTGTTCGTTGGTTGTCAGAAAATATCTCTGTTGGCGTGATAATTTTTCCCACTGAAATTGAATTTTGCTCGTGTGGTTAGCTGAAATTACATCCCAGACTTGAAAACAGACTGATGCAAAACCGCCAAACTGTTTTCTGTGAATGTGTTGAATTATTCATTGTCTATCACAATCAGTATTAAAATGGCCGCGTTTTCTTGTGCTTAAATGGTGTTGTCTTTGTGAAACGTTGTGTTGTCGGATAAGCGCTAATCGAACTGCAAACAAGTCGGGTAAACTATTTAGTAGACTTTCTCAAAGTCAGTTTTCGTGGAAGTCCTGTCAAGCTGAAAACTTCGTCGCGAGCCTCGCGACCTCGTCGCTTGTCGGTCATTCTTTTGGCGCATGAGAAGACGTCTTGTGGCAAGTCTACTTACACAGTTTTGTTCACAGTTAATCCAAGGTTTCTAACAACTCGGCCCTGTCATAGTCTGCGTTCAGTTGTTGTTACTTGGCGAGGCAGCTGTCAAATAACGAAACTTTGCTTCTTTTGTTTTTAGGGGTCCAACACATGACCAGCTTATCGCAGAAAGCGAGAAGATTAGTCGCCCCCAGCCAGAAATTAAAAGGTATGTATTCGTTTGTGAAGTCTACCCACATCTCAAATAGAATTCTGCATTGGTGACCAGGAGCGCATTCCACTTAGTCAAAACTTTTGGTTGGAAATTCCGCAAATTTTCCGTGTTAAATGAAAAGGCTTGTTCCAAACTTGTAATCTTATTGATAGATAAAAAAAATTTACGTTATGGCGCAAGAAAATCACAAATAGATTTTTTGCAAATGGAACGGTAATTTCTCGTCCAACCGGTTGAACCCGAAAAAGTGGAGTACTTCCGACGGTCGTTCGTTTGTTCGGGAAATTTTCCGTTCGATTCGTGTATCACTTTGTATTTGAACCGAAAATTTTGGCTAACTGGAAAGCGCCACTGTTTTCACGTTGTGTTTTGTTCGTAACTCTTTATTATATGATTTGGCGGCGTTTGAATTTGACAAGATGTCGCGATTTTTGATGGAGACTTATTTAGTCTAAGAAGAAGTTATAAGTGCTAAAATTCAAATTTATCAAATCATATGGTCAAACTTCGATATGAAGAACTCCGAACTTAATGAACCAACCTCTCGGGTGAAGAATATGATGTTGACGAAATTTCTTGTCGATATATATATAGCGAATGTCGGAAATAATGAAAGAAACCCCAATTTAGTGACCAAACCTTGTGAAACTAGCCAGCAAGAAGTTGCCTTCATGAAATTACGGATACAACTCGTTAAAAGATCGAAAAGAGCCCGCAGGTAAATTGAAAAATCAAATTTTGTGAACCATTGTCGCTCGTATAATGGACTGGTTAGATGTGACGACTGATAAAACGCTAAAACCTAACGGAACTGGTCAATATAACTGTTAAACACAAACATTCATTTCTCCAATGAATTACTGATAGAACCTTTTTTTCACACTTATTGAGAAAAATCTTCGTTGAACGTAGGTATCTGCATTTGGCTTGACATTTTTGAGCTTTTTTTTTTTAGGCATGATAAGAAAGTTTTTCTTTTCCTTGAGTTACTCTATTTGGTATTTCATAATATTTCGATTCTGATTCGAGCGAACTTTTTGCAGAGATTAATTGTACAATTTGTTAATTAATTTATCAGTTTACACCTGCTTCCACTTTATCCTACTTTCCTCCTTCTTCATTTTAGCAACAAAAACAAGAATTTTCAGTTGTGCAGAAAAAATACACTCTTATGTCGTTATTCAGTATTCTAGCTTGAGGAAGGAAAATAGCAAGTTTTCAATTCGAGTGTTGTGATTTTGTGATAGAGATAATTGGTGTCGTATTTTCTTCTCTGTTAGAGATTTTTATGTGTTTATTTTTTGGCGTCTTGTTTCTTTCGTAATTAGGATTGCTTCTATTAGTTCGCAGAACGTAATTCAAAGTTCTTTTGCCTTGGGGTGTAAAAGTTCGAAGCAAAATTGAGGCCTGGCTAAACTAGGAAACATTGTTGCGGAAACATTGTTTCTTGTTATGTTTCCAGGGTGGCTAAATTAGCGGGAAGCAAACAAAATGTTTTGCTGCTCCGGTGGCTAAACGAGGAAACATTGTTTCGGAAAACATCGGGTCACGCATGCGCATAATAATAAACTGACTTTGTTGCTAGGAAACATTTTTAATGAGCAGCACTGGAAACTACTCAACATTGCTTTGATGGTGGCTAAACTGGGAAACATATGTTTCGTATGTTTTGTATGGTTGCAAAAATGTTTTTGACCTGAGGCAAAAACATTTTCTTGTTTCCGAGCAGCAAAATTTGTTTCCGCAACATATGTTTCCCGCGCGGCTAAACTGGGAAACATTTGCCTCCGCAACAGTGTTTCCGCAACAATGTTTCCTAGTTTAGCCAGGCCTTAAGTACAGAAATTGGCGTCCAGTTCAATTCTATTTAGAAAACTCATTTTCACTCATTATTTCATCGGCATTATAACTAGTTTGTGCACGAATCAGGTTTTCTAGGAAGCAATTTCTGCAATTTGCTAGCTGTGAATGATTTTCTAGGGCAGGGTATCTATTCCACACAAGCTGAGCCATTGTTTTTATACGAATTTCGATTGACCTGGGACAGTTACTATGGGTTGTTTGGGTTTTTCGACTGATGAGCTTTCTGGCTCGTCTAAAAAAGCGTGCAGCGTGCTCTAACCATTCAAAGGAACAACGTTTTTTCTCGGCCAATCAAGAGTTAAGTCAAAACAAATTGTGAAGTTTGAAACATGCGTTTTCCCGCGCTTGGTACCGGGTGCATCTTTCTGCATCCGCTCATTGGTCCAAAAAAGCGTGCAGCGTGCTCTAATTAATCAAAGGAACAACGTTTTTTCTCGACCAATCAAGAGCCAAGTCAAAACAAATTGTGAGTTTTCAAACGCTCGTTTTCTCGTGCTTGGCACCGGGTGCATCTTTCTGCTTTTAGCTCTTACTGGTTTATTGTGTTGTTGGTGTTTAGTTGTAGCCTGGTTTGTTTTCCTATTTTTCTGTTTTCGCGCGCTTTCGTTCGTTCGTTATCCTCTCATTCTGTGGCCATGGAGAAGGCCACCGTAGCAACGTTAAAATCAGTGAATTTTCGATTTCTTCCTTTATGGCTGTCATTAAAGCAAAAGTAAGGTAGTCCCATTCGAGCAATGACCGCTAACGTAATTAAATGTCGCATTAGAATGTGTTTATTTATTGTCAGTACTTACCCTTGTTCGCTTGGTTAAGCTTTTTGCGCTCTTTTGGTTTAAAATCCAATCAGAAATCAACCCAAGCCTATCGTGATTTGGCCTGGTTGCTGGCCGCCGTGTGCTTGTGTTTTCCTCAGTTATTGATTGGTGCTGTTAATGTTCGTTGTGATTGGTCAGAGGTTTTGTTAAACACTAAACCGCTCTCTAGCCAATCAGAATACGAAACCGACAAAGCATGCAACCGGTGCAGAAACGCGGGAAAATGCACCGAAGTCAATTCTGCCGTTGGTTAGCAAAACGTTATTAATTTTGACCGTCAAAAGCTTCTCTATCCCTTGAGTTCTAACTTATTATGTTTGGTTTGTTCTTTAGGACTCCAAGTGTGAGGATTTCCCGGCGGATTAATGTTCCCTTGCCGAGCATGTCGGAGAGTACCGGAGTTTTGAATTTGCCCACCCCCAACGGGCAAGCCAGCGGTAATATCTCGCCTAATACGGAAGCCGCCGAGTTAAAGAAGTTTGAAACGCCCACGTTCCCACCCAGTCCTCCCCCAGACGACACTATTATGTCATTTTCCTCTGACACGGTTGACGCTGCCTCGCCTTCAATCGTGAATCACGTGGGTCATGATTCTGGCCCAGCGAAGGAGGTGAGAATGTTGTTTTCGTTGATGATTGGTGGATCTTTTCGCGCGGGTAAAATCCGCAATTTTCAGTAAGCCCTTTCAGGTGAATTGGCTGCCATTTTTAATCGTGCAAAAGAACTGTGTTTATACGGGAATCCGAGGATACAGTAAAAACCCGCATATAAGAACCTAGAATTTTCGAAGTCAGGCTGAACAGGTTTTTATATTTTAGGGTAGTTTTTCACAATTCAGGCTGATTAGGTTCTTAATAGGTTCTTATTTTTCAGAGGTTGTCATAGTGTAAACATTGGCAGAAATATTGTACTACTAATACAAAATGGTTTAGCACTAGTGAAATCTAGTGAAAATCCAAACAAATGTAAATCAAAGGAAACATATACACAATAACTTTTTGTCAGAAGTTTCTCACACAATTAAAATCTAGAATTTTGACCATCAAAATTGGAGTGATTGTTTTTGTATAAGAACCTATTTTTCTTTGCCAGGCTGAACAGGTTCTTATATGTTGGGGAATGCCAAACTTCAGCCTGTAGGTTTTTATATCACTAGGTTCTTATATGCGGGTTTTTACTGTAAGTAATTTCTCTACAAACTGTTATTTCGGAGAATTGACCGCCACAACTCAAGGAACGTGGCGAAAGATTTGCTCGATGAAACCTGCGAAGTGAACATGTTTTGGAAGGTGGGAGATTTCACCTGTAGCGGTTTGAATGCGGGAGGGAAAAGTGTGAAGTCACGCTTTCCTAATGGCGTGACACTCTTTTTGCAGGTTGTCACGAAGCGGCCTCCAAGTCACGCAGAAGTGGAAAACTATGGCTTTAAGATGTTTATTTTCATCATGTTCATTCTAGCTTTGATAATGATCCCCATTGCCATCGTGTGGGAAACCAGGAAGAGCTACATTAAGTCTACAGACGCCTACAAGGGCCTCGCTAAATTTGTGTTCAAATCATTTGGCTACAAAATCTGATGGGTCGCTCCTCACTTGGGAATTTTTAACGAATTGTACAAGTACAGTTAGCGATTCATCATCAGATATTAATCATTCGTAGTAGTTAGGGTCCGTTTACCTTTCGTTATTTTTGGTTTTCTTTTGTTTTGCCTTTTCTAGTAAGCCTATTTTTCTCGCGTCCACACTAAACTCCAAAGTTGTTCGTGTCAAGGAAAGGTCAAGCAGAAAAATAGTTTGTACCTCTAAAAAAAATTGAATATACAAGGCCATTCCACTGTACCGAAAAAGATGGCGACTGGTACATTTGCCCATAACTTTTAGCGGACGAAAACCCTAGAAACGCTTATAAAAACGCAAAGAAAAATTCCAAAAACTTCACATCTTACACAATGTTTTTAGTACAGGGACGAATTTCGCAAAAACAATATGGTTTTCTGGGTGCCTATTGGCTGTTTTAGGTTCGCAAGTTATTGTGGTAAAATGTACAGCCGCTATCTTTTTTCCGTACGGCGGATTGATTCATTTGTCTCGATATTATAAGGGAGAAATCAGAGCAAAACATCTTTTGCACAGTTTTAAAAACCGTTTGTTCATTCCCACATTCGCGAGAAGCTTTTTCCATCTTTCATGTGACAAACTGATCACGTGGTCTGGTACATTATAGTCAGCACGCACTGCAGTGAATTTTGCACCAATCAAAGCGCGAGTTTTATCACTAAAACCGCACAAGTCACCGCTCTTTTTGTTTCACGCATGCGTCGCTTCCTTGGTAGCTATAAGCACTTTTGAACTTAGCCTTGTTCCCAGTCCTCAACGCGGTTTTCAAGCGAACTTTGGCTTGTGTTCGAGAAAAGCGGCTCGCCGGATGGCGTTACAACCGATTGTGCGCCAAGGTGAAATGTGTGAAATGAAGAGTTTTCGAGTCGTTTTCCTCGCAGTCAGAAAACAGCTTTAAAAAAGATCAAACGTTGTCAGAGACTGATGTCCGTCTTTTTGCATAAACAAGGTAGCATCATTGTTGATGCCAAATTGTTAAAACGCACAAGTGACGGTAGATTTTGTTTTAATTAAATAATTAATTAATTAATTAATATTTCAGGTGCATTGTCTAGTTGTAATCTATTTGCATGGAATGTTAGTTTATTTTGGGCTTAGATGTGTGGGCGTTGAAATTTTCAAGTAAAAGCTATTTAAGGCGCACCGTTAATTGTAAAATAGGTAAAACGTAGATATTTAGATATTTGTATCTCCAATATTTGTGTTTCAGCGTTGACAGATTATAGTCGGCTAGATTTGCAGCCGTCGAGTGAAAAAGCATCCCTTTTCGCAAAACTCCGAAGATTTCCGAAACATTCCTCGGGGTCTCCGTAGCATTGCAATAGCTTTGACTTCTTCATTCCCAGAGCTCTCTCTATTCAAAGAAGAGGGAGGGCTCTGGGGACAAACATGGCTCACTGTTCCTTCCCAATATACGTCACGTTACCTAGCAACCTGTGTGAAAGACGTCCCAGAGCTCAGCTAGAAGGGCAAAGAGCCCTGGTCTCGTATTCACGAAAATAGGAATAAATCATTTTTGGACAAATACGTCTCAAAATATCTTGAATCGTGGCGCTTGAAAGTATCCTTAGCCAGGCATTTAATGAGCAATGAAATGTCGTCTTGCGCCCTGCAACAAGTAATGTATTGACCTACAGTCTGGGAGAAAGAAACGATTTGCAAGACTGAAATACATCCTTGGAGTTTCATTTTTCTCAAAATTTCCAGAACAGCTGAAAGCGTGTTTTGATGGGAAATAGTATGCATCCGAAAGGGCATTGTCAGGTAAATGTAGAATTCGAAACCAAAATCCCGGTTTTAGTCTGTAAAGGCACGTGGTTGACAATAAAATACCAATTATGGATGAGACTGTGGTGGTCGCTTTGTACATTGTTTTACCCATCTGGCCCCAGTTGTTCAAAGAGTGGATAATTTTAGCCACCGAATAAGTCGCTATCCAGCGGAGAAATGTATTAGTTGCAGTACATTTTATCCACTGGATATAGTTATCTGCTCTTCGAACAACCGGGGCTTGATCCAACGTATTGGGTTCGAAACACTGATTTGTACTAATCAAGATGAAGTCCTTCTATCAGACCACTTGTCTCCCTGGCAGCCGCTGTCGTGTCGTTATGCAACGCTCTTCCCCAGGGAGTAGCGTTGCGTGACGACACGAAAACGGCTGCTAGGGAGATTATCAGACCACCCAATGCTCGCAAAAGTCATGTTCACATTAGAGATGGTTCAAACATATTGTGGTGGAGCCCACGTTAAGCTATTTTATATTCACCCTTAAAAAAGTTGTTTAACATGGTATAATTGTTTTATGAGTTTGTAAAGTTATGTCTGAAAGTTCGACCATCGTTCTCTTCTGGTCTGTTGGCTAGTCTCCTTTCAAGAGTGCTGTTTCACTGTGGCAACCTTTTTATGATGTTTCTGATACCCCAATTACCTGGGAAAAGTTGCTACCTGTTTCAACTGTTTAATAAAACCATTATTGTTATACATGGCAGTATAAAACGTCTGGATGCCCAGTGAAATGTGTAAAAAGCTACGTAAGTTGGGCGCGAACGCAGCGGACGTTGAGGCAAAACATTTCTTAACTAGAAACAAGAAATCCGTATCGGATTTGAAAGCGGACGTCGTACCCCCCACCCCCCTCCCAAAAAAAAAGGAGAAAAAAAAGGAAAGAAAAGAAAAACTGCCTGATAGGGGTGTCAAATAAAGCAAGTGACACACTCGGACACCAACCCACGGCCTGGCCAGTACCTTACGCATGCGCACAGCCATATCACCCGGGCAGTGGCAGCCATGAACAGCTGTTTCGGCCTTGTTGCGTAAGGTACTGGCCAGGCCATGGGTTGGTGTCCGAGTGTGTCACTTGCTTTATTTGATTGTCTGATAGGGGTGGAAGGTAAACAGTAATTTTCCCAGTTGCCTACATTCGGAATTTGGCAGTTTGTTGAATACGAACAACATTGTATGGGCTATTTTACCTGCCATTCAGTAGAATCATTTGCTTTACTCAGCCGCGTATGTGTTAAATGCGTGAATTTTTGTATGGGCTTATATTTGAAATTTAGCAACACGTTGAATAATCTCCACGATGTTGGTATGGGTAGAAACATTATCCCCACATAATTTCGCTAATAATAGTGCCATCTTACTATAAAACAATTATTATTATTATTATTATTATTATTATTATTATTATTATTATTATTTATAGTTATTTTAGCATCTAGCGTCCATTTCTTAAGTACAGATTGTTAAATTGCAAGCCATTTTAAAGTTCTCTTAAAGTTTTCATTACCATTAAGCACATTTATGTTACTTATTTGTTTATGAATATTGCATTCTTTTGTGGTGGTGTTTGTCTCAATTTGATTATTTTATAAGTTGTTTGCACTTTTGTGTTACTAAAATTTGCTTAAATATATCCGCAAGTTCAAACAGCCATATATACAAACATTATACGTTTTGCACGACTTTAAAGTTATCGTAAAAATTCAAAGCTCTTGAATAGCTGGGAAATAGACCCAGACAAACAAAATAAAACTAATAACGAATGAAACTTGACCAAGATTCAGCCTTCTTATCTAACACCAGTTTCGGTTCTTGAGCCTAAAACTTGCCCGAATATCGAAAATAATTCTTACTCTAACCGCTTGCAATTTAAAAGAAAAATGTGTAGGGGCATTTTTAAGATATCTCGATTTATGCAAAGTAGGAACTTTCTCACTGATCTGCGCTTTATTTTAACTCTTTTTAATCATAAATGTCTTAAAATCAGAGCCACCCATGAAGCTCAATATACATCTAGAATGTTTTGCTTTGAGGAAAGACCTTTTAGCAGAAAAGAGAAAGTGTCAAGTTTTATTTTGGCAGAAATATTGGTGAAAAATACGGCAATCAACAAAATCACCCCGTAAAAATTGAATCATTATTCACTTGAAAACGCTCTTACAGGTTTTTTTCTAACTTCGCCTGCAAGTTGTCTAGATTGAGTAGTTTAAAACCCACCCTGATAGCAGAGCCTTTCTTTTACTTGCTCGATTTTGGCGGCAAAAGACCTAAGGAGGCTCTGCTCGCAGGGTGTTTAAAACCCTAAAGTTTCGTCATAAAGTGTGTGACTAGATTTCGAGATAATCGACAATGTTTAAAATGAGAGGCTATGCGCTACCGTTGCTGTGGTAACAGTTGTTGCTTGGAAACCAACGAAAAAATGAACTTTGATCATATGTTGAAACGATGATTAGTATGAAGGAGATCGAAGTTTATCTTCTAAGCGAGATTGTAATTTCAAAACGTCCAACCTAAGTCCAGAAAAACTGCTTCGAGCCTAGCTACGAAACACATCAACGATTTTTATGAGGGACTGGGTACTAGTGCAAAACATTGTTTAGTTTCATCACCAACGAACATTCATGCTTTCCAAGCGTAGAACTTTTATTTTTGCCTTTGTTACCTGTCTGATACCAGTAAAGGTAACTTACTATTAGTATAAACTGTTCCCATTTTTGGTGGAAAAGTTTTTCAACATTTTCTGGCCGTACCAAGTCACGTGACTTAATTTTCATACGTCACACATACCAAAATGACAAGATTTGCAGACCTATAATTCTGCTAAGATCTTACGATATCAGGACGAAAACCTTAGAAGATAGACCTTTGGGACGAAAGAACTGCCGGACCCGTGCGTTTTAAAGGCATGTGAAGTAAATTAATATTAATTTACTTGAGAGGAGAGATATTTATCATCACTGCGTTGGTTTCAAGACGGAACAAAGGAGCCTTGGCCCGGGCCTGAGTCTTGGTGACTCAGAACTGACCCGGTGAAATACAAAAACTAGTGGAAAAGCAACAACTGAAAGCCAGTAAGTTCTTTAAATAACCATAAGCAATAAACACGAGCTCGATCTATCATCATTAACCCTGCTTCAGAAGGCGAGAAACTTGTATTAAGCGGCGCCGTATTAGCGGTCACCCTCTAGTAAGCGCTCATTTGTCAAAGTCCCGAAAATTACTCTCCTTAATTACTGTAATTCTGACGGTCACCTCTTTTAAGAGACCGCTGTCACCAATTACTAAGTCCCAACGAGCTGTTTCTATTGTCTTGAACTGTTTAAACGGTCACTTTGTTAAAGGAAACCACTCGAATGTGGTAACAAATATAGCGTGCCAAGCAACTGAATTTGTACTGTACGATCTTGGCGGTAATGTTTTATGAGTCCGTTTTTATACCATGGTATCCTTTGTCATACCATTTTATCGCTACAGTTTATTAACCAAGCCGCGAGCGATTTTGTGAGCGCTTTGATGCATAAATGTACACCGAGTTATTCGGCAAATGTCACTTTAATTGCGTTTGACGTGTATCCTGTACAACCTGTATTTAAATAAGCGGTCATTTTATAGCCATCAATATTCCCCGAGAGTGCCGACCGCTTAATACAGGCTCGACTGTAATTACGTATACCAAGTTGGGAAACGTTTGTTTACAAAACTGGTCCTTAAAATTTTCTCAGAAACAATATTTCTCGCTCTAAACTGAGACAAGCTGGGCAGGTTCCGACATTCCATTACCAGGCACTCGATCAGCCGCATTCATCATAAAATGAGTCAAAATAAAAAGTTTGTGTCACGGGAAGTCGGAATTCTTAGAAATTTAATAGTTGGAATTTGTTTTCAGAAGGGATGGGAATCGAAAGTTGATGACGATCTAAGTTAGACATCACTTACAATCAGGGTCCAGTTGTTCAAAGCCCGATTAAGCTAATCCTGGGTTAACGTGAACTTTGATTCGAGTGTATTTAATAATTGATATATAAGGATTCGTCCAAAAGATTTTTGTCCCTAAGTTTTACCTTAGACTTTTTTTTACTATTAGCTTAAAATGAGCTTTTAAAATCATTTTTAACGAGCGAAACGAAAACCCCGGTTAACTTTTAATCGTGGATTAGAGTTAATCGGCTTTCGAACAAGCGGGCCCAGGAGAATATTTATCGCTTTAAGCTAAAATGAGACGCTGTCGGCATAATCTGTTATTCTAAACAAGCAGCTCGCCACGATACCTCGTAATTGGTCAGGCAAGACCCTCAGGGTATATGTGATCATTTATAGCACATTACTATTACTATTACTATTACTATTACTATTACTATTACTATTACTATTACTATTACTATTACTATTACTATTACTATTACTATTACTATTACTATTACTATTACTATTACTATTACTATTACTATTACTATTACTATTACTATTACTATTACTATTACTATTACTATTACTATTACTATTACTATTACTATTACTCACTATTGCTATTGCCATTGTTATCATCATCATCATCATCATCATCATCATCATTATCGTTATCATTATTATTAGGCAGAAAAAGTGGTCGCCACACATTATGTCACCTCCAGACTTGTTTTTCAGTAGTCCCTCTGACGTTATTATACCCACCCTCGATGTCAAGTTCTCGCGTTCTGCTCGATTATGCTACCATTCGATAAGCACGGTTTGAGAACAGTGCACGGCGAACGCGGTGGTGGTGGTGCACCACCTAAAAATGTCCAAGGAAAATCTGAAAAAAAGTCACTGTTTTGGAAGCATTTCTTTAGTCTGCCTGGTCTCGTGATCCGGTTCATCCCTTCGCTTTAGCACAGAAAAGTTCTTGCTTCATCAGTGAACTGCTAGACTGCGAGTTCTCCCTTAGTTTTCTTGAGCGCGAAAATGTCTCCCGCAAGAAGTCGCGCGCGACGGATTTCGCGGGAGCGTGATTCGCTCGCGTTACTATCGCAGGACTACTCGCAGTCTAGTGAGTTGCTTGGCACGCTCGATACCAACTTGGAAGACATCCAAGTGCTTGCATGCAGCATGCAGACGGCCAAATATTCACAGGAAGTATACACAGGCAAGAGACAGTAAATATATTGATATCGGTTAACTAAGACACATACCTGACGTGGCACAAAAACATACAAATCCAAATAAATCTCACTAGAAAGGCCGAGTCGTAACCAATTCGGAAGAGCCGATCTATACAATAAGGCAAGTTCATTAGTGCATCCAGTTCGTCTTCGTCAAATTTTTCTAAGCACTTCGCGTGATAAGTTCACTTAGAAACGAACCATTAATGATATAAGGCTTCAGTTTTCTTCTGGTCTTATGCCAACGGACATCAATTGCGTTACGTCAAACTAGAAAGGAGAGATATTTGTTCCATACAACTGCGGTTGTTTTCAAGACAAGGGCGGCAAAGGAGTCTTGTGTTCACCAAAACCGAAAAACAGAAACTCGGTTAGTGGAACGGCAACGGAAACGGTTAAAAAACCCAGTAAGTTCTTTAAACAATAACAAGCAATAAACACGAGCTTTATTTAAAATAATTGACGAAACTTCCTGATGAGGTTAGAAACTAATTACAAAGTTCGGAAAGTTAATGACAATTTTAGATTAACATCACGTACAATATTTATCATTCTAAACTAAAATAAGTCGCGGTTCCGGCCTAATCTGTTATTCTAGACAACCTGTCCGCCATCATTCCCGGTACTTTGGTCCGGTAAGTTTAAGGCATTCTCTTTAGCCTCAGATATTTATCATCAGTGTATGTAGAAAAGTTTTTTTGTCTTGGGAGATCGGAACTCTAGGAAATTATTTGGAGTGAGCCTGGCTCATCTCAGTTTCCAAACTCTTCAGTCACTTTTCAGACATAATCAGAGTAAATTTCATTGTTCTTAACACGCGATCATGACCCAATTTGAGCTCTTGTGTAAATACATTTCGATGTGTGATGGTGCAAATGGTTTTCCCAGCGAAACGAAAATACACCTTGTTTGCCCTTGAGCAAGCTCCCGGGCTGGTGTTGGTCCGGCGTACCCTCAAATGGAGAACTTATTTAGTTCACAGGCTTAATTAGTTGTGTCTTCTTCATGTGTTGTATTTTACGAAATAGACAAGAACGCGACATTTTTAAAACCATAAAACCATTTTTAAAATTAAACAGGGTCATCTATTCAGAATTAATTGAGTGCGCAATACCTTGAACATAATCAGATTCCATAGGGTGTACTTAATGTGTCAGTTTTCTAACGGTAAGTTGCCCAAAGTTTTTACTTGTCTTTAAATTCCTCTCAACTCGTAATAAGCACAGCTACGGTACTCGTTTTGCTACTTGATCCACTTTGTATCTCCATAAAGCTCGCACTAATTATGATAAATATAATACAAAATTCCTAGGCCCTAAAATATGGAATGAAATAGACGGCTCAATAAGTCTCTAAGTGATCACTCGTTTTAGCACTGAAAATTAAAGCAGAATTCATTAGCCTTTACCAATAATATATTACTTTACATTCATAGACACTTCATGGTAATGGTATGTACTTGTCGCACTTTTTTTCATTTACTTATTTATTTATTATCTAGCCTCGTTCTTGAGTTTAAGTATCATAAGAATATTTCCCGTGAGCTAGGCTAGTGAGGTTAATTTGAATGCAGACATAAGAATATTAAAATGTCAGCCATTTTTACATTAGGTGTATGGTATGGAACAAATGCCTAAACATTGGTGAACAAGTCATGGTCATTTCTTTCTATCTAATAGGTTACCATAGCAACAAAATAACCTTTACGAAAATTTAAGGTGGCTTTGAACCCCTCCCTACAACTTTTTTAACGTTGCAAAAAGTTGATCTTGACATGCTGATTAGGATTCGATAGTAAAAAAAAAAATGGGGTCACAGAGCTCGTTTTTAGTTATAATCACTTAAAGCTAAAGTTACGGCTGTTTTCAACAGGTTATATTGTCGCTATGGTAACCTATAAAGTCGAGAAAACAACTATAACTTGTTCACCAACACTTAGGCATTTGTTCGATAGCATTATTGTTGTATCAACTAATAAAGAGTGGTAATATTGATCGGTCAAAGTTTAAGTACCCGCCGACTGGTGCCATCTTTCCACTAACATGTCTACACAACACGTTGCGGCGTTGTGAGACAAGTTGAGGCGTGCGCTTGAGAAACGATGCTGCAGGGTTGCCGCAGTCGCTACAGAAATAGTAGCAGTCGGTTCTTCTATACGGAACGATTGCGGCAACAATGGAATGTATGATGAGGATGGTGAGGGAGACGGTGATGATAATGATGATGATGATGATGATAAATGATGATGATGATAACGAGGTCTGCCGAAAACGTTTATAGCCTAAGGTTTTATATTGATTGATAATTCCAATTTAACAATACACGACAATCAATAGCTACTTATGACGGTGCCTCCTAATAAAAAGAGAATTTTGCGCTGTTTATGACTATGCGAGAAAAGCAGATCTTAGCAAAGGCCACTGAACACCAAAAGGAAAATTGGGGACAGCCACACATTTTTCATAGATAATTAACTAAAACCTTTAAAATAAATAATAATAATGACATTTTTCCAGACTGCAGCTTAATCTGAAAAATGCTTGGCTAGCCCTAACTTTCTTTTTGGATTCCAGCAACCCTTGCTAAAATCTGCTTTGCCAGAATAGTCACAAAACGCCCAAACTGCGTTTGCATCACAAGAATCACCGTCCTTAAAAAACTCAAATATCTCGGATCTTCCCGTATTGCCTAGAAAGTATCCCAGAACTGACAAAAGGTGGCATCGTTCTTAAGGGAAGTGTACTCTTAAATTGCAATTGATTATGTTGATTTTTGTAGCCATGAACCAAGAGCAACATCAGTATATGACTAAAGTATGAGTTAAGTCTAAGCAGCAACCGTGGACGATAATCCAGCTGGTATACGTTGGATCAATTGCTGATCTGATCGGCTTAACAAATACGAATTCAAGAAAAGAAGCAGAGACCGATACAACGTAGAATTACGTTTTAAAGGTTACTATATTTCGACTGGCCAACCAGCCTTCTTCAGGTACAATGAGAATTTGCATTGAGACATACGCTTATATAACAAATATTTGCGCAATAACGGAACTACGTAAAACTAAAGTGATTGGCAGTATAAAATATGAAGCAAATGAAATAATAATAACAAAAAATAAATAATAATAAAAGGAAAAAAGCTAGTAAATTTCTTCGTGAATATTGTGGCCATGTGGAAGAAGTGTTCTGCCTTTTGAGTTTAACAAGGCTTCCCTGGCCTTACGGATTGAGTCTCGGTTCGAGTAGACTTTTTCTATGGGGATTGATTGCATGTCGTTAGCGGTGTGGTTAGGAGCGGTGAGGAAGTGTTCTGCGGCTGTGGTGGGTTTAGATTGAGTGTAAGTGTATCTATGGTGCGGCGGTGTTCATTAAAGCGGTCTTTTATCTATCTTATGTAGTTTTGGGATGGAGGAGGGGTATGGTAGATGAGTTGGAGATACTAAGTAAGTTATAAAATAGTTTTTCGTTTTGGACTATAACTTGGACTGGCTTTATTACTCCCTGTAGATTCGTGATCACGGAGATATCGGCAACAAGACTTAAAAAGACGTGTCCAACTGAATTAAAGAAAGAAGCTGTTTGAAATCATTATACAATAAATGATGGTCAACATGAACAAATAAACATCAATGAAAGCCGATAATTGAGCGACAGTTGGGTATCAATTTATTGATTGCAATGTCAGAAACCCATACGAATTTCTATTAATATCAATCGATTCCTTGATATCAATCACTCTTAGAATATAATGAATTTTTGATTGATCTAAAGATCAGAACTTATTATTCGCCGAGTTGCCAATGCATTACACATCTTTGTTTGGTAACCAATGTACCCACACCCAAACGATTAAGATTTGCTGTTTGCTATTTCATAAAACCACGTTTTGTGTATTAAGGAATATTTGGCACTTTTCTTTTGCATTAGAAATCGTTTAATTTCGCGGAAAATTGCAATTTTAAAAAAATGATTATATTTTGTTATTAATTCAAAATTCCACACATGATCCTGGGGCTTCCTCTATTGACCTTTTCCAACAAAGTATGTACGGTATGTCACGATCTTCTTGAAACCAAAAACAACGCGAAAATGAAAAGCATTATCGGCAGTCATTCCACAAGGGCGCGTTGGATATGAGAAGTATAGATAGCCAACGAAGTGCGGAGGGCCGAGTTAGCTGTAATCATCTAATATCCAACAAGCGCGAGTGGAATAATTCTTTTATTAAAAACAACCAGAAATATTGCTGGATCTTTCTGATTTTCGCTTTGCTTGAACAACCGGAAGACAATTTAATGGTCACTATTTCTCGGGCGCCGCTAAGCCAATCAAATCCCTGGAAGGGCGCGATCCGAGAAGCCACATCGTTCAGCAACAAGACCGCGCGCTTCCGCTGCGAGTCCTGGGGCCGAAGTGTGCTTTTGGCAGGCTTCGCGAATGAAAAGTTTGCGAACATTGCGTTCAGGTTTTTACAAAGCAAAAACTCCGTTTTTAGAGAAACACGAAAGACGCCTTTTCACTCAAACTGTTCATTTATTGACTAATTCCATTGCATGGGGCGAAATTTCCTAAAACAACTTAATTTCGGTCAGGATTCGTCGTAGTGGTGGCATGGCAGGACTGATGGTGCGAAAGTGACTTTTTATTCCGGGTAAGCTTACTTAATTCTGAAGCTATCTTATGTGTTTTAGACGTTTAAAAGACGTTTTGTCGAGGGGTCATGTCTATTCGAAGTGTTGGCGAGGCGTCCTAAAGACTCCCGGGAGAGATTCCTAATCAATATATTCGATTATTTTTATATTTGCGATCGAAACCCGCCAATTAGTCAGAAATTGCTAGCAAGGAGTGCTCACCACTAATTAGGTGTTGTTTGAGGTCATTAAAAATCGCAAATCGTCTTGATACGCAAACAACGACTCTACTTTATCAGCAACTCGAGAAACGTCTCTTGTTGCGGGCAAATTGTTTGTACTCAAAGTTGTCATAGCACACTCGACTTCTCTGACTCGTAAACATGTTTGAAAGCTATCGATCGCGAATTAGAATTACCAGTGTTTTAGTTTTAAGTGCTCGTATTTGATGCCGTGAATAGATGTATATTTTAGTGGGGTGAAACGGTTTGAATTATTTAATGGTGGGTTGCCATTTTGCTGTTTCAATATCAGAAAATGATGATTTCATATGACCGGAACGAGGAAAGCCCACTCGCACGACTTAAAAGGTCTAATCGCACTAGAAGACAAAACTGTTTATTCAGGTGTCAACAGATTAAAATCTCTCATCGTGACAAAACGCCAGGTGCAATTGCATTTTTCATTGGAGACAAAAATTGTTGTCCATCAAACAAAATTCATGGGGCAAGCGAGTACCTCCAAAGCAGACCAAAATGAAGTTTTTAAAAATATTAATAAACAACTTGTAACCTGCTGTTGTGTTGATCAGTTCAAAACTTTAACAGCCCCCTCTGGGCTAGCCCCTGGGTACTTGGTCTTTTGAAGAATGGAGTGTTCAAATTCCGTCTCCTGGTACCAAAAAGCTGTTCAAATGCCCCACCCTTAAGTGCTCAAATACCTCTGCTCAAAGACGAATTTTCAGCTTAAATCAGTCACTGTTATACCTTGCAGAGATGTATGACGCCTTCAAAACACTGCTAGTGAGGTATTCGCACAAAGGTGACATGTTGTCCTTGAAAAACCTGTCAACTCCCAACTGGGAAAATCCCACATGCAATTTCTGCCCGACCAAAAGATAAATCCGGTTCAAATTTCCCACCTGAATCAAATTCTCCACTTCTGGTACAGCACATAGTCAAATGCCCATGGTATGTCTGGGGGATGCTGAAAGTTTGAAATGTTTGGCGCACAGGAATGTAGCTAAGAAAAACCTCAGGAGGCTCACTGATAAACCCAGCTGGCTGTTTTGGACTGTGCATCTTTAAATAAGCCTCAAGTATTCGTCTTCTGTTAGAATTTCAGCTGGTGATAAGATCTCTTCCACACACTGAACTTGGCTGTTAGCCGGCTTTAGGCAACATCGCTGGACGCATTACAACACAATAACATTACTAACTTGTAGTAGTCAACTATTTAAGCTAGTGACACACGGTTCAATGTTTGTTGATCAACAAATGTTGCAGCTCCTGTTCAACAAATGTCGAACAGTGAAATAGGCCATTCAACATGTTGAATGTGTTGTACCCAGTTGAATGAAATAGAGATGAGTTCTATTCTATTCAACAAGATGCCACTTGTTGAACAACATCTGCAAATGCTTTGACTTTCTAGTCTTCTAAATGGATAAGGACGATAAACCGTAGGTCCCATCTCGCAACACCTGTTCCTAATAATCTGTGGGACGCCAAAGAACCCACATGTACACTGTTTGAAAAGAGTAGGGGATGTAGTCCCCTGTGTGGTGGTCTATCTCTTTTTCTGATTTTATCTGTCTTCCTTTGAGTGGGTGTGTGAGATCAATATATGGACTGATGGCAGCTGCTAGTGGTGCCTTTACATGTACATGCGGACGTCTGACCCACAGAAGAATAATTCTTGTAAACTGCCATAAAACTCTGTGATTACCATAGTTTGAGTCAAACATTTCGTCTCTGGCTGGTTTCACATGAAATTTGTGTGGAACAAATCCCTGCATGTATTTGTCTACTAGTATTAGAGCCTGTCACTCTTATGGAATTTATATCTTATAGAATTTATTAATATCATTTTAAAACTTGAATGATTTCCTTTTTTATTTAAAGGTTAAAGGGCTAGAACAGTGTTAAAAGAAGTTTTTCAAACAACACTGACATTGGCAGTCAGTGTAAGTTTCTTTCTTGTATGTTATTAAGCACAGCTCAAGGTCTGAAATGTTAGGTGTTAAGTTGTGTTATAGCCTAATATTTAGACACCCAAAACAGTTTCTTGGAATCTTCACACACTTGTCTTTGTTGTTGTTAAACACTAAATAAATTTATCATTAATAGTAAATAATGTGAGTGTCTTACATTCACTGGTCTCACAAAACTGTGAAATTATGTGGGAATTCTAGTTGAACATTCAAAGTTTAACTTAATACATCCAAACAGCATTGGTTACATTGTACTGTAGGTGAAGTAACAATGTACATAAAAAAATATATTAAGTACATTTAAGTACATTAAATCACAATTTTTTTGTAACAATGTGACCCTGAATTAGGTATGATGCAGCAAGGCTGGATTTACATATTTACTTTATATGTGTGTTTGAGTATATGTTTCTGTAAATAGTCTGTAATCTTATTTTGTAGTTTGGTGTGGTAGTGAAATAATTATTGCAAGCATGTTAGTAATAGTTCGTCACATGAACTTAGTTTGATGGCCTTAGCTCTCTCAAGTCTCCTGTAGCTCAGTGGTAGACCATCCGAAATAGTAATCGGAAAGTCTTAGGTCCGAT
Source organism: Pavona decussata (assembly GCF_977016875.1). Classification (NCBI taxonomy): domain Eukaryota; kingdom Metazoa; phylum Cnidaria; class Anthozoa; order Scleractinia; family Agariciidae; genus Pavona; species Pavona decussata. The sequence continues at coordinate 1,241,909 of NW_028145663.1, read as the reverse complement.
TCCTGATAGGAGAATTTGGATTTCTTTTTTCCGAGTATATTATACCTGTGCCACTGACTAAATAATGCATCTTGTTAATTTTGTTTGTTTTGAGAGCTTTAATTAAAAAAAAATGTAGGTGAATTTTCTTTGAGTTCTGAGTGTTCCCTCATGCTGTTTTTATATAATTTTTTTTAATTTGTTGTCACTGCATGATATTGATATTATAAAGGAAATAAAGGGAGATGTAAAGAATCGACCATACCGTCGATTGCATCTACCTGTGAACGCACGCGCGCAAAACATGTTTTCACGTGACGTCAAACGTCTAAGTTTCAGGTGTCAAACTTTGAAGTTTTCCCGCCCAAATGTGAAGTTTTGCTTCTCGACACTGATCAGTGCTACTGCTCGAAGGGAAGATCGAGGAAGATGTTTTCAATCAACCAGCAAGGACGAAATTATCAGAAAGGCGTCCCACTTTCAAGCGATTTACGTAATCAAGTGAAAGAACTTGCGCAGGATTATTCTTTTTCAGAAGTTGGGCGGAGATTACGCATCAGCAAAGGTGCAGTTTCAAAAATCGTTAAGCAGTATATCGTGACTGGAAGCACGGCTCCCAAACAGTCGAATCACGTTCGAACAGTTCCTAGGTGTACTTTCCAAGACTCTATTCTGTTGGAGACCATGGTGCAAGCAAGTGGTTCGTCCTCTCTTAAAGAACTGCGCGATGATTTGGCCATTCACGGTGACTGCGGAGAACTGTCAACATCAACAATTTCCAGAAATATCAGGTTCAAACTTCCAAGTGGCCGCAACTATTCCCGAAAACGATTGGGGAAATGTGCGTCAGAGCGTTTTACTCCCGAAAATATAGTGTACACTCAGTTGTACATTGACTATTTAAAAGATAAAGATCCTTCCTCTGTTAAGTTTTTCGATGAGTCAGGTTTTCAACTGCCTGATGCTGGTCACAGAAACTTTGGTTTCTCACCTGTCGGTGAAGATTGCGTAGAAGCGCGAAGATACTTGTCTACCGCAAACCTCACCCTGAACTTTCTGGTTGGTTATGATGGAGTAAAATATGGAAACATCATAGAAGGAGCGTCGAACTCTGTACAGTTTTTACGATTCTTTGATGAGGCTTCGCAAACAGTTGATCCAATAACGCAAAGACCAATTCTCGAAGTTGGCGACATTGTCGTGGTGGACAATCTAGCCGCGCATCATGGCGAAGCGGAAAGAGCACTGCGAAGCTTCCTAAATGATTTGGGAATGGAGCTCGTTTTCCTCCCAGTGTATTCACCAGATCTCAATCCTGTTGAGGAGGTGTTTTCGAAGCTGAAATATTTGCTAAAGTACAGATACCAGGAACTAGTGTGGGATAACCTGGAATACGCAGTTTTGAGAGCGGTCGGAGATGTAACAGCGGCCGACATGTACGGCTACTACAAGCATGTAGGATATTTGTTTTGAGAGACAGAACTGTAATACAAATACAGTAATATTGTTATTGCTAAAGAAGAGTGAGAAATAGAGTAAAATATTGTAGTCATCTGACCCAGAAATTTTGTTGCCAAAGATTTTACTTTAAAATTTGTTTGAAACTCGGGTATAATTTTGTTTACTAGTAAGCTTAAGCTCATAATGTTGCGGCGGTTTTATTTTCCGCCAAATTTTGCTGTGCTATTATCACAATATGTAATGCGAAAAGCCAAAAGTAGAAAGGACTGTTACTAACACAATTCCGAATGTATTTGTAAAGAGTTTTTTCGTCACTCAGAAGATGCTCGCTCTCTGCATTCCCTTGCGTGAAATAGTATGGTGTGAACTATAGCCAGCCAAACTACAAGCACAAAATCAATACCCCATCAAATATTAAACTACAATAAAAAGTCAATTGTTCGTTTCGATTTATTGAATTTACTACGAAACGGCAAGTTAAATTGATCAGTTGCTACACATGCGAAAAACGACAATCGATTTGCAATTTCGAAAACAAATGAATTTTCTGTGTCAAAACATCCTAACATTTTACTGCTTAAACGAGGAAAAACGGATGTCAACAAGTCTGAAACTAGCTGCGAATCGACAGGAAAATTATTTACGGTAAAATAGAGCACAACGGCAACGTAAAATACCGTGTACAAAGCTAAAAAAGTCAGTTCCATTCACTCCTTTGAAGTCTTTGAAGACTTGAATGACAGCAAAATATTGTCCGCTTCCTTAGTTTATTCTATGTGTTATTGAAATCAGCTTATCTGGAAAACAGCAAGAGCTAAGTTTCTGCTTAAACGTACACATGCGAAAACCGACAATTGATGTGCAATTTCGAAAACAAATGAATTTTCTGTTTCAAACATCCTAACATTTAACTGCTTAAACAAGGAAAAACGGATGTGGACATGTCAGAAACTAGCTATGATCTTACAATAACAGTAAAGTTATTAACGGTTAATCGAGCACACTGCAGGCTACGTAAAATGCCGTACACGACAAAGTCAAAGTTTCATTCATTCCTTTGAAGACTTGAAGGACAGCAAAATATTGGCCGCTTCCTTAGTTTGCTCAGTGTTATCGCCATTGTTAAAGGGTATGGAACCAAGAGACAACTGTCTAGCCATGCAAAGCTGTTCTTCCTCTTCCTCTGGTGTATTTGGCGACGGGCAGAAACTGGTTGAGCTAGTAAAGTTTCGCCGATCAGGGAAAGTTACACCATAGCTTTCCAGCCGGACTCTGGTTTGGGAACATTTTTCAGCAGTTGAGCTGTTCGCGGTGGCGTCACGTTCTGGAATAGTCTTAAGTCCAAGGCGTTTGTCGTTCTCAACGGACTTTTTTCTCTCAAGGAGAGATTTCACAATTTCTCTTCGAGGCGGTCCACTGCCCTTTAATGATTTCTTCACAAATGCAATGTCCTGTTGAATTTTCAGCCAATTTCTTGCATTATTTTGGACATATTCTTCAGGGTATTCTTTGAGTAGCATGTCTTCTAGTTGTTTGTTTACAGACCCCTGCACTCTATCAAAAGCTGCCTCCCGAGACTTCAGTTCTTGTTCAAGTTTAGTTGCTGATGTTTCTAATGCTTTTATTTTGTTCTTCTGCTCTTGGAGCTTCATCTTTTCGTCAGGATGTCGCGTTAATTCGCCACAGAAAAATACTGACTCGCACTTTTCCATCCGACAACTGCGAACAGTATGATTTCGGTAATGGCAATTACTGCATCGTTGGCCGGTAAGGTTATTTTCAGAAGCAGCCTCTTTGATTCTTCGGTACGAATCTTCCAGCACTTTTCGTTTTTCAGCAGCTTCGGCAAGTTTTTCCTCCACAGCGTTGCGTTTTTCTTCGATGAATCTTTCTCCAGGGGACAGTAATTTTCGTCTAATCGTTGGGCGCGAGACGCTGGCTTCACGTTGTGACCACTGTGCTTCTTGTCCAACACTTGTCTCGCCAACACTAAGGACAGTTTTTTTCCTCGCTGGAGATTTAGAAGCTGGACTTTTCTCTGAGGATGAGGGGAATTTAGTTTGCGGTCTTTCACGTACGGGCGTTCTCAGACGGCTAACCATATTTAAAATAAGTCTTTTATGTCCTTCAGGGATTCCCGCTAGATCGTTTTCCGTTAGATACTTTGCGCTCGCTGTCGACGTGAAACCATTGCTTCTTAACTCAGCAGCATATATAAGCAAGTCCTCGTCCACGTCTCTAAGAAAATCCTCTATACTTTTTCTGCTCTCCATATCAGTGAAGATCGAGATTTTCGCTGATTTCTTCGGACCACACTGACAGTGGAAGCTTCAAAGAGAACCGGAGTGGACCACGAGAGAGGGAACTTCACATTTGGGCGGGGAAACTTCAAAGTTTGACACCTGAAACTTAGACGTTTGACGTCACGTGAAAACATGTTTTGCGCGCGTGCGTTCACGGGTAGATGCAATCGACGGTAAGAGGACACAGAAAAAATCCGAGCCCCAGATGGGATTCGAACCCATGACCCTCCGTGTTCGGGATCGGATGCTCTAACCTCTGAGCTACTGAGGACTCGTTGGCGAGCAAGGGTCATTTTTGTGGGTTGGACTTACGAACTGCATCACGCAGTCACGCAGTCCATCACAAGCAACACATTGCGTGACTGCGTGATGCGGCTCGTAAGTCCAACCCACAAAAATGACCCTTGCTCGCCAACAAGTCCTCAGTAGCTCAGAGGTTAGAGCATCCGATCTAGAACACGGAGGGTCGTGGGTTTGAATCCCGTCTGGGGCTCAGATTTTTTCTGCACCTTCATATGGTCGATTCTTTACATCTCCCTTTATTTCCTTTATAATATTAATTTGTTGTCTTTAGCCAAAGGTGGCTACACTGTACTTTGGTTTTACATCCCTCAATTGACGGGCCCATTGCAAAATGAATGTACATGTAAGGGATGATTTTGGTCGAAAAAAGTGCTTCTCTCAATAATATTAAAAATCACTCTTGGTATACAATCCAGGCCCCAGTTCTTCTAAGAGCAGATAACCCTGTCTAGTGGATAAGTGATCTATCCAGCAGATAAAGTGTACTCCAACCAACAGATTTTATCCACAGGATAGTGCCTTATCGGCTGGATAAAGTTATCTTCTCTTTTAACAACTGGGGCCTGTAGTATGAGTTTGATCATTTGAAATTTATGCTTCTTTTCTGCCATTATGTAAATGAAAGATCTAATGTTTGATTATTTAGAATAAAACAATGATAAAGAGACAGCTGTGGATTAAGCACTTCAAAAATGATATTTACACCTGCAGGTGGAAGTGGCAGAAAATAATTTTCTGGGGAAACTGTGAATCTGGGTTATTTTTCATGAGTTTATTAAAATAAGAATTATTTTGGGTTTGATTGTGGTGTTTAGAGTTTAAATGCTCATGGCAGGCTGATTTGCTCGTAACTTTATATTTTGTTGACCTCAGTTTTTTTTTCAATCACTTGAAAAACTGTTAACCCTTTAACCCCTAATATTAAACAAAAAATTCTCCTACCTTGTCCCCGTACTTTTCTTATAAAAGTACTGTGGAGAAGTTATTAAAATATTGAGAAAATTTAACTTGGGTGATCATATCCTTAATTCTCATGACCTCAAGGGTTGAATACAGTATAAGCATTGATATTAATTACACGGAGAAATTTGATGCTGATCAAAGTTAGGGCTTAATTAAAGGGTTAAACAAATATCCAAGTCATTTTTCAGGGACAGCTAATTTCATTTTCAAGTTAGAGATGGGTTTGGAGATAAGCTTAGGTTCTAGTTAAGCATTTATAGCCTCAAAAGAGTGCCAGCGAGCATCAACATCTCCCACTCATTAAGTGAACCCCAAAACATCCCTTTGAGCAAACAACTGCCTTTGACTAGTGTATAAATTATCTATCAGGAAGGATGTCTGGGGTTAACAGAGAAATAGACGCTATGAATCAATTGACAATACATATTTATAGCTGCAGCTACGTGATGTCTTTAGAGCCAGATGTTTTTATTGAGACTAGCCTGAGGTGATCCAACAGGAAGCCATTGTCTTACCAACCTGGCTTGTCAAATCATTGTGTGTCATGTGGTTCATATCCCCATGTTTTTCTGGAAAAGGTTATTTGTTTGCACTGAAACAGTTTGAATTTTGTGGTATGCAATTAATTTCCTAAAAAAATTACAAAAGTTTACCAGCAGTTGTATTTTGCACTATTTCGTAATTATTTATTCCACAAGCATGCGTTGGATGTGGGATGATATAGATAGCGAACAAGGCGCATTGTGCCGAGTCGGCTATAACCATGTCATATCCAATAAGCGTGAGTTGAATAATAATTGTTGTTTTATTAAAAACAGTCAAGAAATATTGCTAGATCTTGCTGATTTCCTTTGCAAGAACAACCAGAAGACAATAATTATTATTAATTTATAGGTCACTGTTTCTCGGGCATTGTATAATGGCTCATTTACCATGGCTGCCAAGCCAATCAAATCCCTGGAATTGCAAATTATAAAATGATCCAGTTTTTAATATCATATCAATTATAGTGGCAGACATGTCAGGATACAAGGAAGACAATCCCCAGTTAATGCATGTAGGTTCAAAAGGCCATTGTCACAGCTTTTGATTCATGGATAAATTTAGTTCCACTGTACATCTGTCTTAACCCTTCAGCCCCAATATCAGAAAATGTATATTCTCGTTATTGTTTTCCAGATATTTCTTCTGGTACAGTTGGGAGAATTTGTGTTAACACCAAAACAAACGAAGGAAATGGCCACCAAAGATGAATGCCTTGCTTTTTAAAGAAATTCATCCAATTAGTGTCATTAAAAATATAGGAGAATCTTTTGCTAATGTCAGTGTGCGCAGATTACTTCATCAGCACGACACCATGAACAAAAGAGCATAGTTACATGTCAGTCACACGTGGTACATGTAGTGAGGGTGAATATCATTGTGATATGTTGAAATTATACTCTTGGAGAAATTAGCTTTCAAAAGCTGTGAAATGTACAAAGTACAGGGTACATGCATGTATGGCTGGGTGTAAGATTTGTTGCCCAGCCATAGGTTATCTCTAAAATTTTCAATGAGTATTGAATTTTCCAAGCTGTTTCAATTTATAGGGTGCATTTATTTGAAGCTTAAGTTTTGTCGTTTAATATGTTAATGCACGCTAATGAGGTTGAACATGTTATGCATGTGGAGAGCAGTCAAGAGAAGATGTTTGCTCTTATATTGGGGTTACGGAGTTTATTGTGGCAAGTTTCGGATCTCAGAGTGAACCTTATTAAAGCTGCACATAATAATTACGCTTACTTTGGGAAAAATTTTTTCAAATCATATTGTTTAAGGTATGCTGATGAAGTCAAAGAGAATTGAAAAGCAGGTGAAAGGGAAATGGTCAAAAACATCTGTCAAACTTTCATGGGGTAAATAAACTTTCTGTCAGACAATGGATAAGACTTTGAAGAAAGCCGCATTGTAACTGTGCAGACTTAAAAGAGCATTTTAAGATTAAAAAAGCAGAACTCATATTGAGAAGACCAATCCAGCACTGTGTTGCTCTATTCAGGAAGGCAGGATCGAGGTTTCTCAACTGGTAATTTATTTTGCTTTTTAAACAACTTTTATGTGTTAATTCTTACAAACTGAGGAGGCACATTGTATAACACATTTTTGTAAGGAATGTTTAATTTTGACAACGTAAAGGTGATTTAGTTATCTCTTTTAAATCGTCCTGATTTTTTTAGATATTAAGACATTCGTTTGCATTATGTAATTATTATAGTATTTAGTAAATCTGGGATTTTCAAACTCTGCGACACTTCCAACTAAAATTTGGCAAATATGCTTTAAATTTAATGTAGTTATAATGTGATTTTTAGAAGGATGATATGTACACAACATACCTGGTTTGAGTAAAAAATAATACTTAATTGAATGCCGCAAGAGAAGCACTTTGAAATTTTCATGTAGCTTTGAATGACTGAATCTCCTTCATTTTGAAAGAAAAGTCTTAGATGGAAGTAGATGGTAAAAATATCCCACAAGGCAACCACTATCAACATGTTTTGTGAGTTTAGTAGACAATTTTGTTGGGAAATTCAAACTAATTATTAATAATGAATTCAAACTGCTTTAGCTGAAGACTATTTTCATACAACTGTAGTTCAATATAAAGCAATCATGTTGATTACAGTAACTTGATTTGAAACTCAAACCATATTAACATTATCTTAATATGATATACCACCTGCATCTAGTATTAGAATTATTATTCACTAAGTGTAAAATACTGGATGTAATATTTTATAACTTACATATAATTTACATAATTATTGGCTTCAGGCCGTGGTTGTTCAAAGAGCGGATAACTTTATCCAGTGGATAAATATTGATATCCAGCAGATAAATTGTACTCCAACTAATTAACGTTTATTGGACGAGGTTGAGCAAAATATCATATCGTGATTTGTCAGTGGCGAGCAGATCATTCGGATTGATCTGCAAGACACTGACAAATCACAATATTTTGCGATAACTGAGTTCAATACTTGTTTTATCATTCGATCACCGAGTTTGCTTTTCATAATTGTTTTCGGTCAAATCACTCTCTGACAGCTCAGGGAAACGATCTGCCATTTTCACACTGTCAAGAGCGTGGTTCCAGTTACGCATAAGCAGAATATCATTTGCAGCAAAACACAGCTGGACAGTATTGTGCATGAGCAGACCATTATTTGTAGGCAGTTATTTGCAGGTCGCGTGGTTTGCTTTTGGCCAATGAAAAGGAAGAAAAAATGCATCAAATGATAATACATTTTATCAGCTGGATAGCAAGTTATCTACTGGATGAAGTAATCAACTTGCCGGCCTGATATGCTATTTTGCTTTCGTTTCTACCCAGTTTCTAACTCCTTTATTTACACCTTGAAGTCTCAATACCATCTATTACAGTTGATTAGGGCCGAGAGTATTACCAACTCAAATGACTTTTAGATCACTTGCTGTTTTTTTAGCTCAGATTTGCCAGAATTTTTGCATGTGGCCTTGAATTCCTTTAGGAAACGTTGTTCCAATATTTTATCTGCTTCTTTGAGCTTCGTCTGCAATAAAAACCTATGATTATGGGCAAAATTTCCATTTTTATCACAAAATGAAGTGCTAAGCAGCGAAAAAACATTGGAGAAACATTTCCTGGAGGAATTAAGGCCACATGCCAAATCCGGTGAAACTGAAATAAAACAACAAAAAAGCAATCTGAAAAGTCATATTTTGTGTCGGTTATGCTCTCAGCTCTTCATTTGTTGGTGAATTGAAGGCTGTTGAGTAGTATTGTCATATAATGCTATCAGAATATTATCCCTGGGATTTGAAATAAATTAAGTAAATATTAGTTATGACAGTCTTTGAGGAAGTCAATGAGTTGTATTTTAACTAGATCAATTATTGTAAATATCATCAAAAGTAGTTGACACGTAGTTACTAAAACAAGGAATGACCTAAAATGATCTAAAATGACCTAAAATGACCTAAAATGATCTAAAATGACCTAAAATGATCTAAAATGACCTAAAATGACCTAAAATGATCTAAAATAAATCCGAAATATTCTAAAATGATCCAAATGAAGTGAAACCAAGATAAAATTACAGAAATACAGAGCTGAGTGCTTACCAAAAAGGCTGATACCAGGAATTAAGCTACTGTGAACTGCCGGAAAGACCGAAGAAGACTCGAAAAGTGCCGAAACAAACCGCACTAGAGCGAATCTCTTTTTTGGTCGGTCCGAAAGACCCAAAAAATATCGAAACTGACCAACTTTTTTCGGATTCGTTTTCCGGTCGCACATTACAGTCAACCCAGGTCACACGTGAACGATATTTTTGAAATTTGAACGGAGATTTGAAATTTACATGTCAGTTTTGAAAATCGCCAACGAGATTTCAGAGTTCCCGTATAAATTTCCCTAGCTTATTGACGGTATAAAGCTATGAATTTTTCTTTACATTGCAAAATTGAATATTTCAAGAATAGCAATTGTTTCCCAAGTATTTTGAATCTTTTTTTTTTTTTCAGTTAATGCGTCTTTTTCGGAACGATTTCCAGAGAAATGCCCAACATTCCATTCACACGTCGGACATTACAAAGAGAAATTCGAATGTTCATTTCATTCTTGGAAATACTATTCACGCATGACCTGGGTTGACTGTAAAAGCCGCACGACAAGGCTAAATTCTTGTGTAAACACTGATAAAACGCTTTTGTAAACAATGTAATTAAAGGCATATACATCTGTGCATCAATTTCCTTAAATAAACACGCAGTCAACAAGTCAAGGGTAGCGCATGAATAAAAGATAACTCTGTGTCAGTTCCATATGAAATAGCTGCATCAATCAAAACCGCGTTGCTGGGCGAATCTTAGAACTTCGCTTCGTACCAATCAAAACCGCGTTGCTGGGGAAAAACTAGGCACTTCGTACCAATCAAAACCACGTTGCTGAGCGAAACTTGGAACTTCGCACCAATCAAAACCACGTTGCTGGGGAAAAACTAGACACTTTGCATCAGTCAAAGCCGCGAATGTGATAAATTTTCGTAGTTACTAAAACAAGGAATGACCTAAAATGATCTAAAATGGTTTCACTTCATTTGGATCATTTTAGAATATTTCGGATTTATTTTAGATCATTTTAGGTCATTTTAGATCATTTTAGGTCATTTTAGATCATTTTAGGTCATTTTAGGTCATTTTAGATCATTTTAGGTCATTCCTTGTTTTAGTAACTACGGTAGTCGACAAGGGATTGCCAAGGTCCAGTCTGTTTGAGGAAAGGAGCGAGAGTTTAGATTTCTCTGAGGATCAGATGATATTTTTCAGACTTCTTTATCATCTGATGTGAGCAGTAAAATAACAGTGAAACTGAAAATAAATGTTAATTTGTGGTGTCATAACCTATTACAGTAGAGTGTGCAAAATATTCTCTTGTAACGTAAGAAGGAATTCAAACAAGGGAACTGGTTCAGTATGATTCAGAATGACATAGTTGCCTCATTTGTATATCAAAGTTTCTGGCAACTTTGCATTGCAGTAACAGCTAATTGATACCTTACATTTGGTATCTGAGCATTCTTTAGCTGTTGGTATGGGCATTGTCATTCAAAAGAGGATAAACCTTTTGAGTTTTAGGCTTTTTTTCTGTTGTGGTTGTGTGACTTGCCAAGACTTCAAGCTTGTGGCTCAAAAATCGTTTAGCACTCGTCACTGTCCAGAGCAAACTTTGACTAACATCTTACACGTATCTCTGGAAGTTTGAGTTTCCAAGATACGATAGCTAGAAACCTTTCCTATCAACAGTGTTATAGTTAAGATTGTAGCTTGCTAAGTTGATAAAAATAAATGCAACCAAGGCACAGAGTGATTGTCTTTTATCCTTGTAAGAAGGATTCAGCTATCTCATGTCTACTTCTGCTTTCGTTTAAAGATTAGACCCAACACATGTAAGCCACAGACAGAAGGCACTCATCACCATTTATCATCATGGTTGTTGTACTCATAACAGGAGTCTGCGGAAGTGGAAAGTAAGTACCTGGTAATTAAACTACTCTGTGTTGTCCAAAAATTCAATCTGAATAAAACTAGAATAGTTTGGACTTATGGTTCCGGTTACAGTGGCAATATTATCATTGAAGAATGAAATATTATTGTCATAAATTCCAGACTCCCAACCATAATATTTTTCCAAAAATTTCCAAATGTGGTCTCTTTCTGCTATAATTTAAAAGTTTTCCAAGCAAGATTTGAAGATGTTTTGACCACATGCAAAATGCATTTTGAAGCTCTGCAGTCCAACAGCTCTGACTGTTTGTTGTACCAAGTACATGTATGCAACACCATGACAAATACATGTAGTAGAAAATTAAATGTGAATACCACTCGTGAGAAACTACAGAACGTAAAGCCGCCGTTACACGTTGAAACTTTTAGCTGAAACTTGTGTGCAATGGTGCTGCAAAACAAGTTTCACAAAGTGGTGTTACACGGTGAAACTCTTGTTTTTTCACCACTGCGACCATTGCGAGCTGTTGCAGAAGTAGAAAGTGGTTCTACTTTTCATGAAACTTGTCTCGCACGGGAAGTTCGAAAAAGATTCATGAAACCGACCATGTTATACGGTGCAGCACCTGCTGAAACTTGTTTTGCAGCGCTGTTGCATGCAAGTTTCAGCTAAAAGTTTCAACGTGTATAAATGGCGGCTTAAGAGCTTCCCTGCTTTCTGTTTTGCTGTACTCTTCAAGGTGCATGATAAAAAGATAGCCTGACTGTTGCATGAGCCAAGGGATCTTGCTATTGTCCTGTAGCCTTTCCTGGAAAAGACATTGTATATGATGTATTTTTCCAGTAGCATTAATTTCAGACTGTTGAATAAACACAAGCATTAGAGCTGTAATTTCCTGTAATTAAGTTATACATGTACATCAGAGCTTTCATTAAGACTTAGAAGTGGAAGGCTCAGGCAAAAGATTAGCGAACCCAGGCGAGAAAGTTAACTTGGATAATTATGTTACTTTGTGGAAAAAGTCAGTTGAGATTGTTAGAAGCAGCTGGGTTAAGTCATATTCACAGACGGTCAGTTTTCCCAGTGACTTGCCCTTAATGAAACCCCTGATACATGTAAAGTAAGTGCTGATTGCCACTACTGGGGCTAGACAAATATTTTTATTTTCATTGTTATTTCTTTTCTGTAGAACAACAGTGGCCCGTGCCTTGGCAAAAAAGGTGAGTTTCTAGTTACTGAAGTACATGTATAAGATATTCTAAGTTAAGGCGAGCACATGCACTTTTGTAATGCTTAATTAGTAGTGCTCTGATAATTACAATTTACCTATAATGAATTATTATTATTTATGCAATTTCTTAAGTGACATACAAGTGTACACTACAGAGGTACATGTATGTAGAAAACATCTGTATGTGAAACAAAAACCCAGAACCAGGGAAAAATTTAAAAGACGTTGTGTAGAAAATATTATAATTTAACAAAAAAAAAACAAAACACGCAGGTAAAATAATCACAGGAATTTTTCATTAGTGAAAATCCATACATCCAATTTTCATCCATCCACTGTTTCCAGATCAAATTGAGATTCAGAACTGTTGTTTTTTTTATGGATGTAGAAAACAGGTCCTGGCCCCAGTTGTTCAAAGAGCATATAACTTTATCCAGTGGATAAGTCATATCCTGCAGATAAAATGTATTGGTTGGAGTATATTGTATCCTCTGGATAGCAATTTATCCACTGGATAGAGTTGTCCATTCTTTGAACAACTGGGGCCAGGTGTATTGTGAAAAATACCCTGCAGCAAGAATGAGAATCAGTGTCAGTGTCAGTGAAATAATTTTTATTATCCAGTGCATTCTGCAGACCTTAATTCTGGACTTGCTCCTCTCTATTCAGTTTGTTTTCAGTTAGGGAAGTGGTCAAAACTACTAATACTTGAATAGGACCCACCAAACCCCAAAATAGATGGTGGCCTGCTGCCTGCACCCCCCTTCCACAGCCTCAAAAGATGATGTCTTTATTGTATAGGCACCCCTCTATCCAGCAGTAAAAAATGACAGTAAGATTCAAACCTCGCTTTTCTTATTTATCTAGCAATGTTGACTCTTGCTAGCTTTCGGTGTCAACTCAAATTTTAAAGCCAATAAAATTTTGTCGGTAATGTTCACGAGATAGGTGTTGTCTTCAATAACCCCCCTACCCCAGACACCTCTTCGAACAAACTTACTATGACCAGTTCCCTTACATTTTGTTTCTCATTGCCGCTTTCTTTTTGATCATCAGCTATCATGCCCTTATGTGGATGCAGATCATTTTCATTCAGAGGGGAATATTATGAAGATGAGGCAGGGGACCCCCCTGACAGATGAGGTAATAGACCAGTGCAATACTATAGTGGAGGGGAGGGGAGGGCCCCCTTTTTTGTCAGACAATGCTATTAAACAAGATGTTCTTCTATAAATGGGCAAGCCCCTACTTCCTTTCACATCTTAGATGTCGTAGCAAGTTGGTGACTCTGAAAAATATGCCTCAAAATTTCATAATAAGCCACAGTAAGGTGAGACCTCAATTTCTAATTCAGCTAACAAGGTATATTCCGCAAACTAACCAAATTTTTTTGAGTAATGTTCGTAGAAAAAGATGCATGTTGTTTGTCAGTTGTTTACGCTCTGATTGTTGATTGACAACTGAAGGTGTGAATGGCCAGACCAGGCCCCTTTTATACTGGAATTTCCAGAATTTCCAGAATTTTTTTTAAGACAAAAAACATTTTATCTAATTTTATAGGAAAGACAACCGTGGCTTCTTGCCTTGAACAAAGTCATTGAAAGGTATGAATGAGCGAATTATCCAGTAAGTTATCAAATACCAGTATATACGTAGTAACAATATTATTATAATTTTTCATGTAGTCCAAGGCTGTTGCCTAAGAAAAATTTCAAGGATCCCACAAGGCCAAAAGCCTTGAAGTTAGGAGCCTAACATGTGAAGTGTTAGGTGATGGTCCTGCTAGGCAGCAGCCTTGAAGTCAGCTCAGTGGTGTTTGCAGTGACTGATCAAGGCAACCCCTAACTGTTTTTATTAATAACAATGTTGGCCAATTTCCCATTGAATCAGCCTTCTGTGTCAAAGGACCGGTGATACAGCTACCATTATGTGGTTTATCATTTACCACAACAACCTACCCCCTTGATTGGTGATTATCAGTTGGCACTAGGGGTGGTAACAGCCAGTGCTCTTTATGCACTAAGTAGTTCTTTTATGTCCCCCAGACAGTGGAGACAGGACCGTCATTTCTACCTGGTCGTCTGAGTCATGTGATGGTCTGACCATTTGCAGATGTTATTAAAGCAAACACATCACCTTCTGCTCAGTTACTTTTAAGACCCTTAGTATTGGTCTGGCTGGTGTTTGAACTCGCAGCCTTCTGCTCAGCAGTCCGATGCGTTACCAACTGAGCTAGATTTGTGGCGCATTATTCTCGCAAGACAATGCTTTTCTGTAGCTTGAGCTTTGTTTCCAAGTAATTATTTGCCATTTATTTTATACTTAGGTGGAGCAAGCGGTCTGAATCTGGCGTTCTTGCTTGTTCAGCTCTCAAGGAACAGTATAGACAAACTATTATTCTTGGAGCACAAGCGAGCTCTGAAAACACAAATTACTGTTCTGTTGGAGAAAAGAGACAGAAACTCTCAAAGCCATTACCTTTTTACTGCCTTGTTGTCCTCCTACAAGGCTCCAAGGACTTGATAAAGGAAAGAATGGAAAAACGGGAAGCACATTTTATGCCTTCAAACTTGCTAGAGTCGCAATTTGAAATTCTTGAGGAACCAAGCAACTGTGATTTATACTCTGCTGTCAAGGTTTCAGTTGATCAAACTGTCGAGGAAATCACAAATGAGATTCTACGAGCCTTGAAAGCAAAATTTGGTGTGAGGGTATCAATACACAGTACTGTTTAAAACCTTTTCTTTGATTGGAAAGGCTCAATGAAGTTCCATTGTGTTGTGAAGCCAGCAAACTGAACAGAGCTTATCAGGATACACCTGTACATCTTCCCACTTGTAATTTTTTATGGAGTCAACATATTTGCTGATCTGCAGCCTAAGGACTTGGATTCTTCTTCAAATATACACTTTGCATCAGCAAGAACCCTTAAGCCGGCGGAGGGTTTGGGTGTCCCTCAGTGACACAGGCTCAGAGATGAGCAGAGTTTGACTGCAAAAAATTTTCCAACCATTCTAGCTTTCAAATTGAACTTTTTGAAGTAAAAATATAAACTGAAAACATGGCATAACAAATCTGAGTCCTTGTGCACAGTCTCGTTTACCACAAGGTAGTATTTAACCAGACATGTGAACAAGATGTATTTGCTTCAGTAATATCAAATTCCATGCTAAAAACAGTTGGAATAAGTTACGTTTGGGTGGTCTAGAACAGTTTGTTTGGCCATGATTAATTCAGTAAAGTCCAGTTTACTTGCAGTTTTATCAGTAGACCTGCATCCTTCAAAAATCTCTTTCCATTGTACCCTCATAACCTGCAGCTGGATTGTTTTTAGGGTTGGGATCATTGTTCTGTTGTTCGTTCTTTTGTCCTCTTGACCAGCCATGTAAGACATTGCAAACGGTGCAGGTCGTTTTATTGGGTAACAACAGCCATGCTTAATTTCTGTGAAATGGATAATAGGCTGACCCCTCAGCAGAGGAGGTGGGGTGTGGGAGGGTGGGTGGGGTGTTTTGAGGGGGGAGAGGGTGACTTTATATGTGGACATAATTTTCTGGTGTCAAGTGTTCTGTATCCTTTGAGTCAGATAAGTGTCCTACAGATGGCCAGCTCAGCTTTGTCATAAAATGGCATATACAGCTATTGCAATTAACGCTGTCTGATCAAAGCCATTTTTTTATGAATAAATTCATCAATTCAGCTATGCCTCGCCCGTTCAGTGAAGATGTACGATGGCAAGCAATTTGGATGAAAGAAATGTTAGGATATCAAGTGGATGAGGTGGCAGCTGCTTTAAGGATGCCACCAAGAACTGTTGAACGTTATGCCTCAAAAGTTTTAAATTTCAGAGAAGTGAAAGCAAACACCATTGGAATACCGATAAACAGTGGTGCCATGCACTCGCACATGGTATTTTTATTATGGAAGCAGTGCTTAATAAGCACCCCGAAAAGATACTAAAGCACTTAAGCAATGATGACAATGCCGCAAAACAATAGGTTTAACGAGGAAAAAAAATTGCCCTGCACATGCGTTTTAAATTTTGGTACGTTTCTACTAAGGCTGTCCTGTGCAAAACAACAACATAAAATGACCAAATTCTAGGTTCTGTGGTGAACGTGAACACGTGACGGTGATTTTTCATTCTCTTTCCTAACTTGAATGCCATGCCTATCAATTTGGTTCCTGGGTAGTGCACAGTTTTTGCGCAAGTTGTAGGGGTTGAGAGTAATCACAAAGTAACACAAATGAAATGAAGTAACACGCAAACAAACATTTACAGTGTTTTCTTTTATCCTACTTGCATTAATTGTCACGCCTCCAGAAAGAACTACCCATTTACCTTTTGGTCTTCTCTTTAAGCTTGAAGCTTTCATATGACAATGTTAATTGAAATAGCTGTATACTAGCTAGGTGTTATGGAACTAATGTGAAGTCCACAGTGATAACTGAACAAAATGTATATCCATTTATTTTCCTAAATACATGAATATGTGTGAAGGAAGTGGATGTTATGTTTTCTGCTTGGTGAATAAATGATGCAATATGTACTCAGAAAACGAAAATCTAAGTTCTCCTATCAGGAGTCAAACCTATGACCTTCTGATTACTAGTTTGGATGCTCTACCACTGAGCTGAACCACATGAGCCTAAGCTGAACCTAGTTTAATGGCCTTAGCTTCCATGAGTCTCCTGTAGCTTGGTGGTAGCTAGAGCATCTGAACTATAGTAATACATGTAGGATGGTCATAGACCAGTTCAACTCCTGTTCGGTGAAATTGGATTTCCTTTTTCCAAGTATGCTTGTCACTGGCCAGAAAAAACCCCTCAGTCTATCAATTGTATTCACCAGGTTTTAAACATAACATCTCATTTCTTTCATAAATGAAGGGGTGTATGCAAGTACGTGTAGTTTTGAGTTGATTTCTTGATTGTGGTTTGAGTGTTATTTTTAATGCATTTCTTATCATTATATTTAATAATAATTACAATCAAGCTGACAGTTAGTAAGTGTTCCTTGGACAAATTTATACAACAACCTTTCCTGGAACTGAATGTGAGGAATTTTATGCCATTTACTTAAAAAATTTCCCTGAAGTCACTCAGGGCTTCCTTGCACACACCCACATATTTATTGATTAAACTTAATCCAGGGACATATACTTCTTAACTGATCATTCAGTATAATTCTATGTTTTGTTAATTCATGAGGGGCATTAAAACAATTTATTTGATCTCTTCAAAAACAAAATGTTTTTTTTTTAATTTTCCAGGCGTTTCAACGGTACATCCGTCATCGTCAGTGTGACGGTCATGAAAACAAGTGTTGAATTTTATAGCGTGCAAGTCACAATGCATACATTACATTATGTTACATGGATTCAAAGTTACGACTGAGCTAGAATGCACATGCACCTGGCCAAAATGACCGTAAAATAAAATTCAACACTTGTTTTCATAGCCGTCACACTGACGATGACGGATGTATTGTTGAAACGTCTTGAAGATTAAAAAAAGCCGTTTTGTTTTTGACTATTTAAACATTGTTGCTGTTGTCTTGACAATTTATTTGATCTTTTGAGGTGAAGATAAGTGACATCATGTTGTGATGACTCCATGTTGCCATTATGAAATATGTAGGTTTTGAGCATAAGATATAAACAAGTGTTGAACTGTAAACATGTTGGTAATACATTAAGAACACATTAAAATTACATCAAGAAACAAATGAAGGTTTGAATGTGCAAATGTTACACTGGAGAATGTTCACTGTTATACCAAACGTTTGATACAGATGGAGTCATCTTGAGTGTTCATTTTTGAAAATGCTTTCGTTTACAATAATTTATTAAGAGATGGAAATTAAATATATTATCGACATGTTCACACTTCAAAACTTGTGAATGTAACCCTGGATATTTACTTTAAATTTTGATAATGATGACAAGTTGTTACAATGTCACATCACTTTTTTTATCGCTAATCTTCATCTTAATATGACAAAACTTTTTAGAAAACACATTACACCTTGTCAGAATCTAAAGGTCCAGAAGTTACTAGTTAGGGTAAATAATTTTTATTTTTCATCAATAATTTTGGATATTTCAATATTATAGAAATGCTGATATAATTTGTAACAGGAATTTTTCATATCAGTAATTTTTATGAGCAGCCTAACAGAACTCCCAACATAAAACCTATGGATATTTTTGTCTTCTCAATTAAACACCATAAATTGAGGACATGCAAGAATCTTATCTGCTGTGACATTTAAAGTAAAGAACAATTTATTATTAATAAATATTATTTTGTTCAATTAAAACTTTCAAAGTACCCAAATTTTGCTAATTCATTAGTGGCTTGTGCTAATTACATGTTAAATGAAATGTATGTTATGGTTATACAGGCAATGAAGACCTGCTTTGCATAGATTGATTACTGCATTTGATAAAATAAAAAGAAGAGCAAAATTCAGCAAAACCTTGTAGTAAAAAAGCTGGGTATGGCCTTTTTGAAGGTTCTATTTGGAGGATTAAGACACCCATTTTGTGGTTTTTTTCGCATGTTAAACTGTGCAAGGGGGAAGGCAGGGGGTTGGGGGGGGGGGGGAGGTGGTGAGGAGATGCACTAGTCAAGAACAAGTTTTAAACTTATTTTAGCACAAATCACATTCTTTTCCAAGCACAACCTTTCCATTCAAAATTGCTAAGGAAGTCTAAAAATTTGACAGACAACCACAGAGATTATCAGAACCAATGTGTATGGGTGGGGCTGGCAGATGTTTCTATAATTGCTTCAAGAAAACAAAACTTCAACCAAGAATGTCAACAGTGTGTTTAATAGACCTTTGTCACTTGGCAGCCATGCATGTTGAGTCTCAGGAGAATAAAAACCTTTGTTTTTGCACAGTAAGCCTTGCACTGAATTTGCATCTGGGCGAGGCTTGCCGTGAAAAAAAACAAAACAAAAACAAAACAAAGCTTTTTATTCTTCTGAGACTCAACATGGCTGCCAGGTGACAAAGGCCTATTGGGTAAAGCAATGCATTCTTTGTGCTGTCTATCTTCTCCTCTCTTTCAAGTCAATGCAAGATACTCAGCAATCAAGGAAGCCATACATACAGGTACAAAATGATCAGGAGACTTCAGTTATGTTGTTGAAAACAACAGAGTGAAACAATAGGCTCTGAGTAGCTTTAATTCATACCGTTCTGGTGCAAATGCAGTTGATATATACAAAGTCACTGACTGTTCTAGGACGAAAATTAAACAACTAGAACAGGGATCCAAAAACTTTGACTGTTAGGGGAACTGCGGAGCTTAAGTATATTTTCAGTGAGGCCTTGTTTCCCCCCCCCCCCCCCCCCCCCCCGCTTAAAGTCCATGAACTTCCCTTGAGAGGACCATTATACATGTAGTCGCTGAATTTTTTTCTTGCAGGAGGGGGGTATATTCAGATCTTTATGTCATAACACCAAAGAGATATTTAGAATTACGTTTACGCCAAACAGCAATAATGAACATGTGACCATGTTTACCTTGTATTTGTCGCTCGCTGTTTTCTGTTTCCCAGTAAAATTGAGTAGTTTTGCGTTAGCATTAAAGGCCAGAATTATTTTGCACCACTCTTATCTGTGTACTTATTTTTTCAAGGAAACACAAAATAATGCAAATCTCGTGTTTGCCATAAATGCAATACTAAATCTCTCTAATATTGCAGCTTTATCTTGCAATGGGCCCTTTGCAGCTAACGGTCACATGGTACAAAATACATCATGCTTGAGAGCAAGCTACATACTGGGACAATCCTAAACAAAGAAAATTCAAGTTTGACTGGTTGAAGTCGCTTTATTTTGGATGTCCCAAAATCAACCTTGCTCTTTAGCAAGGTTGATTTTGTACCATGTGACCAGTAGCTGCTAACGGCCCATTTCTCCCTCATTCAGCATCTCGCCAATTCCATTTCATCTCAATATTTCTCACTCTGACTTCCCACGCAACAGTGAATTAGTGTTTCAGTATAACCCTCCACTGAATTAGCCTCCAAGAAATATAGGGTTACAATAAATAGTAGTACAACAAGAAACAATTGAAAATTCTTGTTATTTTTTAACACTGATCATTTATTTTGTTTAATATAAATTACAATATTATAAAAACACCATTAATACTAAGATTATACATGATTATAGCTTAATGCCCAATATTCAATTCAAATATAATTATAATGACAACAGAGTGTTGACTTGGTACTTTTACCAGTAAGTATTTCTTGTTTTGCCATGAGTAAAAAAAATTATAATAAATAAAATGAAAAAAGACAGAAAAAAATACAATCAGAAAAGCAAAATGATAAAGCTAAAATATTAGTACTAAAAGTACACGTTTGTGAGGCCAGTTACTTAGAAACTGGGCAGCTTATGTGATGTGGTGACCCCCTTGAAAAGGACAAAAGAAGCATTATTACTGTTCTTTGTTCTTTCAAAGAAGGGGAACATTGTAAGGGAAAAACTAACCATAGTCAGCAAATAATTATTAATACTGTCTTGAATTGAGAATTCTTTACTTTTTGCTTCATGTTGGGTACTCTTTTCCAGTCATCCAAAGGTCAAGCTTAGTTTTCAGTGATCTGGACTTAATAGAGACCACTTCAGTTTAGAATTAAACTAGATCCTGTATTTCTACTGATAGTTTCCTGGCAAACTACACTCTTTTTTATAACAATGTTGAGGCTGAGATTAAATGTTTTTAAAAGAACTTACTAAGAACATTACCCAGGCTAAGGGTCAGTTAAGAACATTTTTATTCCAACCAAACAGTTTAAATATGGACAAAATAATGTTACATAAAAATTCTGTCCAATTAACCCAAATAATAGGTGTCTTGGTCACGTCCACATAGATTTATTGAAAACTTATTAAGAAGTAGATCTTAAAGAAGTTTTCAGCCTCAAATTGCCAAAAAAATTAAGAAAATACTGTTCAGCTTCAACCCCAAAACTATATGTGCTTATAAAAAAAGAGTGTAGTGCACTGATCAAATGCTAAAAAAATGACCTTAATGTTAACGATTTTTTATTTTCAATCAACCATTCACAAGTATCTTTTTCACTGTATGAAATAACTACCATTAGATGATAATAATATTGCAGTTTCCTAAATGCTTTAGCTCTCCTTCACAGAGGTTCAACAGGAGGTAATCTGTTTAACAAATGTGTACGAATGCAAGTACATTGGACACGTTGACTGAGCACTAGACAAAATAAGCCACTTTCCGAGAGCAGTGCGATTATGGCTAAATCGGAGAATAGTATGTCCGATTTAGGCGTACTATTCTACGATTTACCACTAAGGTTTTTACCTATTTTACGATTGAAGTCTCCGATTCTTCCTATTCTACGATTTTAGCTTAAGAGACTTTAGAAATGATTATCCGATTCTACGATTCTTCCGATTCTACCATAAGAGCCTTTAGAAATGATTATCCGATTCTACGATTCTTCCGATTCTACGATTTTACCATAAGACACTTTAGAAATGATTATCCGATTCTGCGATTCTTCCGATTCTACGATTTTACCTTAAGAGACTTTAGAAGTGATTGTCCGATTCCACGATTCTTCCGACTGTACGATTTTGCCTTAAGAACGAGATATATTCATGTGCAGTGCGCTTGTTTCGGCTAATTTAAAGAACGAGATATATTCATGTGTAGTGCGCGCGCTTGTTTCAGCTAATGGATTAAAGAACGAGATATATTCATGTGTAGTGCGCTTGTTTCGAGAAGAATCGTATAATCGGAAGAATCGGAATAATCGGAGAATCGTGCCAAGTAGAAAAATCGGAGAATCGGAAGAATCGTATCTCAAAACTCATTTTTTGCTATTCTCCGATTTAACCATAATCGCACCCTTCTGCACTTTCCACCACCATACTGAACATTTTCCTGCCACCTTTAAAAACGCATAATAATTCATAAGTCTATTGACCTATCAAATGGTCGATAAAACATCACGTGCAGTGGTTTTAAAACTTGTTATGAACTCTCTTGACACACACTTTTCCAGGAATGTTTTTGAAACCATTCAAAAAACTTGCAGCATGTGTTTTATCAGGCTTAAAACCACTTGGCTGCGCCTTGTAGTTTTAAATCCCGATAAAACACTGCTGCTCCTGTTTTAAACATTACTTCAACATGTTAGAGTAAAGATCTATTACGCCATGTGTATTAAAATATATATATAACTGCTCTATATGAACCTATTTATAGCAATCACAAAATATTATACAACACCAACATTACTGGTGCTGACTGCACACCACCACATGAATCAAATCATGCATACAGAAGACATGGACAGTTTGCTGGTCTCTTCGCACCGCACAAACTTCATCAACAGTCTAAAAGACGTTTCCACAAGGTAAGTACCAGTTAGGCAGTCATCAACTCCATCAAGATACATGTAGTCTTCCATAGTTAATGTCACAATTTTTCAAGCTTAGTTTTAATACCAGTCATGTTGCCAGCCAGTTGGCTGTCATGGTTGCCTCCATAACCAGCTTCTTATGACAGTAATGGAGGTCACCTTTAAATATTGAAGTGTACAGTCCAGGGAAAAATGAATTTTGTTCCCTGCAGTATCCAGTATACTAGGTGAATAGGCTATTAAGTAATAAGAATTGCTAGTTATTAATAATGAAATCTATCAATAATAAATCTACAATGCCCTTCACTATATACCGGTGCCAAATCTTCAGAATCTACCTGTACACACTTGAATATCAATCACCAATAAGTGTTTACTCATTAAATAATGTTTTGGCAGTTCTGAAATCTTTGAAATTAAACACCTCAACAAAGTGCTTAGCTATTCATGGTACATAATTTTTCAGGACAACAACCATCAATGACAGTTTTCAGTCCTTAAAGAAAGCTGCAGCAATTCCAAACTCCTTGAAATTGAACACTTCCACAGTGTGCTTGGTTCGTTCCTCATGGGATCCTTTAAGCACATATTTGACAGTGATTGTCAGTGCAAGCGGGTGCTGAGAATAAAATGAGAAAACTTATTAGGTTGTGGACGTTATTCCTTTAAACAGTGTGGAGGTGGGTGCGGAGGTTAGCATGCCAGACTCCTGATTTGAAGAAAGAACTTAGCTACTGTGAGAATAATGTATTTTTCAGTCACTGACACGGGCACACTCGGTAAAAAGAAATCTGAGTTGGGGTGGCTATGGATTTTTTCTGGAACTGCACAATATTAATTTTAATCCCAGTGCTACTGTCAAGAGTAACTTCTTTTATTATTTATTTATTTGCATTTTAATCACTGATAGTAATCTTTGTAACCACACTCCATTGTCAGCCTGTTTCAATCTATAGTGGGAAGCAACTATCATGAAACAAGTGCCCCCCCCCCCCCCCCATCACAGGGTTAGCCCCAGTAGTACTTTGTTGTACCAATTTAAACAACTGGATGATTAGAGATGTAAATTACGTGGAGCATTATTGTTCCTTGTCAAAAGAAACAATACAGCAAATGACTGTTCAATTGAATGTGAGTCCGAAGAACTAACCACTTAGCTAATACATCAGTGCACCTCCATCTGGGGTGTTGTAAGGATGAAATAAACATTAATATTAAGGGAGTTCCCTTGCCAGCTTTCTGTTTGTTTACCTTGAGTCTTTGTATGTTGTAGATGTCACTAATCCTCTCCACAGGGCTTTTGGAAGGCCTGGCGTGCTCCATGGGTGAGCACCGAGCAACAATTCCATTCTGAGCCTCAGGAGACTTCTGGTGAGGGTAAATAATAGTAAAACTATTTTCATCTGTTTAAAGCATTTGTTTAAAATGCTACATACTCTAACAGAAAATTACTTTATAATGGTATACTTGTCTATTGTTCTTAAAGAATAGCTTTAGTGCAGATGGAATCAGACGGAATGCCAAAGCTTTAAGGTAACATGTTTTGCAAGACAATTCTCTGCCAGTGTTCAAGAAGTGCAGATCCCAGTTTGGCTGCCTCGTGGTTTTAAAATGCTAAAAAAAGGTGCGTAAAGGTATTTCTTTGTTCTAAAACAGTAGCTTGAGCACCGCAGATGGAATCATGGAAGATAAGTAAATGAATGTAAGTGGGAAGCCACAGTTTAGGGGATAACATACTTGTTGCAAAACAATTCTCTGTGGTGAAGAAGTGCAGATCCAAACTGGGCTTCCTCATTCATGGGGTACTCTGCATTCATGAACTCAAAGAGACTCTTTAAACCGTGCAAAGATATAGTACATAGAACAGTAGTTACATGTTTAAAATCCCTTGAGTTTGCATCAGGCTAATATGTGACTTTTTAAAACCAGAATCCTACCTGCACAACTTGTCTCAGTATGTTGGTTGTAGATGGATGGAAGTGAATGTTCTGCACATCCTAAAATATCAATTCAATTCAATTCATTTATTTTGCCATTAACCAAAAAATACAACATAAATACATTAAAGATGATACACAATATTCAGAAATTTAATCATTTTAAAACACATCATGGATAGAGTATTTTCAAAGCTTCTGCCAACATCCATTAATAAACAACAGCCTTTAGTTGTAAGAGACAAATAGTGTAGGACAAAATGTCCTGGCTAAGGTCATACCCCTCACAGAAACATGCCATTTCCAGACACCTTGTTTTGATACATGCTAATTTCACAGTCGATAAAGAAAAAGTTTTGCCGTGAGCAAACAGCTAAAATTCAGCTTTGTACATACATGTAACTGAGTGTCGACACCCATCCAGACATGATTTCAAGCAGAAAACTATATATTTCAGTTAACAAATGTTTTACTTACACTCTACCAAAAGCCTCAACTGAAACAAAAAGCAGTTTAATTTATAAATTAAACTTACAAAGGGCAAGTTTTGTAGCATCAAGCTGGCATCACAGAACGTTGCTTCACCCAGGTCTATCACTCTCAAACACAGCACAATTGCATTGGACAGCCAGTTCAGGTGTTCAAAGCTGGCCTCTATCTTGATGCCTGATTCAATCTTGATGTCTCGCTTCTGTGGGAGCTCTGCAAGAAGTAAAAAAAAGAGATTGTTATGCTTACAGAAATACAGAGGGAAAAAACCCCGAACAATTTGGAAGTAGTGTCCAATCAAGGGTTTTCATCAATTCCTTTGGTCCCTCCACAGGTTATTAATTAAAAGAGGAATAGAGTTTCATGCCAAGCAAGCTTTACCATATCTTATTACACACAGAATTATTACAGGTTTCTAGTTCACTGGAAAATTGTTAATAATAATTATTTTTGTAATTTAACCCATAGACTCAAAACAGTACCAAATGATACTAAACTAGTCAAATTTTAAGGTTTCAACCAGACAGTCATGATTGTTATGTTAAGAAACATCAAACATGTATCTTTACAATCAACAAATTATGTTTGATAAATTTAGAAGACATTCCTCTCTTTGGAGAATCAATGTGACAGTTAGTACTGACGTCCATCCTCTCACTCTCTCAAAGAGCTCTTCCTCTGTTTTGGGGAGCAAGTTGTAATAATTACAACCCAGGGCGTTTTCCATCTGTCAGAGCTGGTCGGCCAGACCAGTCAGTTTGTGAACAGAATGTACTTATTTTAAGGAGAATTTTTATCCTAGTCCTTTGAATTTCAATCTTCAAAATAAGTTATTTTTCAACATTTTGTAGTACCATTCTTTCAAAATAGTGCATTTGATTTACAGACTATAGCAGGCCAGATTGGCCAGTTCTGGCAAATGGAAAGTACTCCCAGTTTCACTATTAAAAATTATCCTTGGCTAGCACACTGTAACATTAGTCACTACCTCTATTCTCAATAACATCTGACATCCAGATTTTCTTTAAAGTTCTAAGGAAATCTGAATCAGAAGGCTAAGCTAAGCTTAGGGTGAGTTGTTTTGGGACTATTCCGGAATAGGAATACTCGGAATAGATGATATTTGTGTTCTTTTGGGTGCTATTCCGTTTTTGGAATAAACAGAATATCATTCTGTTCATCCAAGCATCTGATTATCTAGACAAGGATATCATTCTGTTCATTCTGCTCCCGATAACAGAATGAACAGAATAGAAGGAATGCAGTTATCGGAATACACACAATATGCATTCTTTTGGGAAATTTTTGGCAGGAAATCCTATGTTGCGGCTCGCGTGCGCAGACATAGTAGTTCTCAGATCACCTCCGCCATGGGTATTCCATTTCCAGATTTTAGGAGCGTTCTTTTCGAAATTGAAATTCTGTGTATTCTGTTATTCCTAAACCTGAATAAGAATAGCTGGAATAGCCCCAAAAGAATGTACCCTTAATGAAGCTGAGTTATTCCCTTACGAGATGGAGCCCCATATTTCTAAACTGCTACTTTCATTTGAATGGCTAGAATCACCTTGTAAAGTATTGATCATTTTTATACAGTCATCAATAACTACAAATTATTTGCATTCCATCCAGTGACAGGCTTAAAACCCCCACCCCTGTGCAACAGTATACCTACATGTAATGGATCTGAATCCAGATTTTTGATCCAAGATCATTGGGATCATGGTGCATCAAAGGAACCAACGAATCCTTACCCAGAGTGGATTTGTTGGTTCCTTTGATACACCATGACCCAAGTGATCTTGGATAAAAAATCCGGATTCGGATTTTCCCAAAGAAATGCACCCAATGACTCAATTGAAGGTGACATGTTCACTTACTGTGAATGTCATGCCACAGTCTTTGCCGTGCATCTGAATACTGGTCTGGTACAATGGGATCACACAAGCTGTAATTGCCGGTGGTGGTGGTGTGGTACTGTGGACGTTGCCTCTCTACCCACTGATTGGTCTTCACCTCAGCTTCAACATCTAACAAACAGTTGGAAATCAAGGAAAGTTAATTGTTATTAATTATATTAATTTTGTCAGCAATAAACCAGAAAAGATAGATTTTGCAGAACTGACATACTGCAGCTTGGTAAGTAGTGTACTGGAGACCTAATAATTATTGTCCAGAATGAGTATTTGCTAAGTACCATACTTGAAGGGATAAGAACATAACCGACCCAAATGACTTTCAGATGGCTTTTTGTTAACTCAGATGCAATTCACCAGAGTTTTTGACCATGGGTTGACAATGTCTCATTACTCATATCACCAAAACACCCAGTTTATTTGTACAAATAATATTATGAAATTTTTATTAGTACAAGATACCTCCCTGAATCTTACTCGCCCCACCCCCCACCAACAAAAAAAAATCTGGCAAAGATTTCACTCCCCCACCCCCTTCCCCCCCTCCCCCAGGACAAAGCAGGAGTTCCATAATCATTGTATTTTAACAGCCTATCACCTGCTGCAACTTGATGTAAGACATCCTCAACCTTGACGTCATTCATGACATGTTTCAACAGGTGTTTCATGTACATTCCATTTGGATCTTGTCTTCTTTCATAAGCTTCTGAATGAGGAACCCTGTCAGACAAATTAACAGAGTCAACATAATTATTTAATTTATCATAATATATCAAGCATTATGATGAATTCTTCATCAAATTTCCAAACACAGATAAGTAGGTTGAAAAAATGAGGCGTGGCTCAGTTTTTCACCCAACTTCTTTGAGGTGTTTGGAAATTGGATGTAGCACTCTTTTCAATTGAGTGTTTGATATACAGCATAGGTTCTCAAACCATTAATAAAATTCTAGGAGCAATTCAAAGCAAAAGACCAATGGACCAACTTCAATAATTATATTAAAAAAATTTTATCTCTGAGCCTCAATGTAATTTCTGTTGTTTACTCTTCTAAGTCTCGCAGCTTTTAATATGTTGAAATTGGTCTCAACTAATAAGATCACATTTCCAACTGCCTTTGTAGTTTTCATCTTCATGAATTATTAAATGAGTTTAAGAACTTATATCAACAAGAGGAACTTAGAAATGACAAACTAAAAAACCTATTATTATTTTTAACTAGATTGAGCAGACAAAATTAAGTTGTCATCAATGACAATGAAAATGAGAAATGGCTGCATTGCAATTCTTGCCACACACACCTTTAACACATGAAATCATGTGTGTAAAACAACTGACTGGTGCAGTGAAAAAATTTAAATTTTATGTAGTTAACTTACGTGGCAAATCCCAAGACAGCTTGTGCATCGTATGGGAACTCGTAGCTCTTGAAAGCAAAACTTGTTTCTGCATTTGTTCTGAAGAAAAAATTGACTTTCATTTACTATTGAATTGATATATAATATTGTATAACTACATACTAAAAATACATCTAAGTTGGGTTAGTCTAACAGTGGGGTTCCTAATGAAATAGCTTATAATAATAATTAATAGCTTATAACAACAATAACAAGATGCCTGCTATACTGGCATTACGTGTGATGCTGGGGCTGATTCATTTTTTCCAACTGTATGCTTCCCCGATTTATAAAACTGTCCTTGCTAATGGAATAGTTTGAGTCACGACGATCACGTTACGTTGTTTCCTTTGTGTTACGCGACTCAGACTATCACCGGAAATTTGTAAAATTCCATTACGATAACGTAAGCTTCTCAATGACCTCTTTTCAGTCTTGCGTTGTGGTCCAAGACTGTCAAACAAAGCACGATTCCTTCGCCAGGAACTCTCCAATTTCCACCGTTTTAAATGTCGGGTGCTTCTTAGAAGTTATTCTTTCGATTTACCGCTTCAAAATGGTGAAATTTCTGTTTGAAAACGGCACACTTGAGTCCACAACATGTTAACAATATGGCGCGACAATTTAATCCGTTTTTAATAAATATATCAAATGATGCGTTGACGTCACACAGGTAGGGGTGAGTGGGTCTTCTCCCTCGCGGTGTAAGCGACAAGAATGGATTTTGATTGGCCTGCTTCTGTTGAAGACAATCAGAACAATACATCCGGAGTAGGAGAAGGGAGGGTTTAATGAATAAATTAATGTACGGATTTGTGGCTACGAGGAAGAAAAAAAAAAAAAAAAAAGAAATCGACTTGTTTTTAGACACGGTATGCCCCTTCAGGGCATCCCGCGTAATTATTACAAGCTATTTCATTATTGAAGGGCTGAAAGTATAACCATCCCCAAATGACTTTTCAGATCGCTTTTCGATGTACTAGCCCAGCACCAGAATTTTTGCGGATTGCGAGGGGGGGGGGGGGGAGGGATTGGGTTGAAACCAAAAATCTTCCGGGGGGGGGGGGTGGTGGGGAATGGACATTTCCATTTCCTGGAGTAACACAATGTCACAGATAATTTTACAAATATGGACAAAGATGTAATTATGTTCATGTACCTCTTACGACAAATGTCCAAAAGAAAGACAATCAACTCTGTCTGGTATCTGTTCATCTCGTCCAACATTTTCTGAGCACACACAGCATCCTGCGGCAACCATTCCCCTACAGTATCAACAGGAACCAAGTAATTCTGCCCTCCCTCCTCAAATCCATGCCCTGCGAAGTACACCAAGCCATACACTCCCTCACCAAGGAGGCTGTAAAAGATGTGAAGTGCCGCATACATCTCCTCCCTTGTCAGGTTCATAAGGGAGATCACTTTGAAACCCATTTCTGGCTTCCGTAAAATTGATGCAAGCATCTTTGCATCACTGCAGGTGTGAACCAGGGGACTTTCATCGATTGGCAAGCGCACATAGTCACGGTTACCAATGACAAGAGCAATCTTGTCTGTGGCTGAGGAAAACCATTGAAAAGAAAGTCAAATGAGTTATAGTGAATAAAAGGTAAAATTTGTTATTTTTTTTAACCACTTATTATCTTATTCACAGCATTACTTAAAGTTACACAGCCCTACACTAGAATAGGAAGCTGAGTTCTATTAGCTCTGTGAACATATCTTGCATTCTGAAAAACTGAGATTACACATCAAATCCTTACCTTTTTGGGTGAGCTGGGGTGATCTGCCATGTACTGCTGAAGTCAAAGAAGACAGTACAATACAACTACATGTAAGTATTTTGAAAAATTTCATTTCAAAGCACTGGATAAAACATTCTTGTCAGGGGCAATATTTCCCGAAAGAGTTTAGGCCCACATGCAAATGTATGAGTAACTTTGCCTCAAGGTGTGAAGCACAAATATCCAAGAAATCCACATACTGTGTTTTAAGACTTCCATTTTAAGTTCTGATGGGTACAACATGTTATTATTAATATACAATACAAATTAATTTCATTATCAATCCTACCTGACTGATTGTACAGAGGACTGTATCCATCAGGACCTGAGGCTAACAAATAACAAAAAATGAAATCAAATCAGAATTAAATGCATACTGTCAAAGGAATGAAACAAATTTATTTCATTGTCTTTCCACACAAAACAACTCCTGTCACAATAGGCGTTATAATTATTATAACACCATTATATTACAAATTAAAAAAAAATTAATAAAAGTTCTTTCAAAAACCATGAAGGATTGGTCCTTGTCTATGAGTACTTCTGGTAGTTTTATCTTAATAATTAAGATCCTCATGGGTTTCATGAGGATCTTACAAGGATATTGCAAAATTAACATGCTTTCACAAAAATCACAATCTTGTAGTGCTAGTTGTGGTCTATGCAAAATTTTGGGATCTTGCAGGAGCTACCAAGAAACTGCACAAGCCTTCAAGATTTTACATCTTAAAGGATCTGCCTTAACTTGATTGGCCTGCAAGATCTTCATGCAAGCCTTTGCAGACAAGCAATAATTTCTCAAAGATCTTCTCCAGCACAATTGAATTAGAGGGATTGGTGTTTCCCCAATTTCCAATGTTTTTATATCCCTTTTGGGTCCAAATTCCAAACTGACAAAATGACACAGGCTCCTTTCAAGGATTTCATTAACAAAAGGAAAATTTAAAAGGAGCAATGTTGGTGCAGCATGCACTCACCACCCGCCAACTTGACCTTGATTTTTATCTTGAAGTTGGCGAGACAGTGACATATGCCCGGCTGTTGTGTTTGTTGGTTCTTGTCCTTGTTTGGAGGGTTTTTCTCTGGTTTTCCTCCATCCACGGAAACCAACATTTCTAAACTCAGCCTGTTTGATCTGAGGTCTAAGATCCACAGGTTTGTTAATTAGTTGTACATGTATATAACCTTGATGATGTCAAACACACCACCTCACACTAACAACCTTAGATTTCTCCTTCTTCTTAGCTGAGCAACTAGAGACGTAATTATATTATTTTAATTTCTCGTCCCTGTATGACCCAGGTGAATTAAATGGCTGGTTTCACAAGTGGTCTAGATTTTTTCATCTGTACCACTTGCTTTTCATCCAGACTGTATGTGTTGGCTAACATTTTCAAATGGAAATTGCTTAATAGAAAAAAACGTTGTTCAATAAGGCAAGCTCACAAAGTTCAGTAATTAACACTTTGTCTCTTTTCTCTGTTCACATGTGTACGAACTTTACATACATACGAACAAAGAAAAGAAGTCTGTCTCTGCCATCCAGACCTCGTGTCTGGTTGATGAACACATCAATAATAATTTATTTTAAGAGAATCCCGGCAAGCATAACTTTCAAAAAATCCCTGCGTACCTACATATACAGCTACACTTTTTTTTCAAAAGTGGTTCTGTTTACACTGCCGTCAGTAAGTAAACAGAACTTTAGTTCACCGGTTCATATTGCTTTCACGTTGTCTGGATTAATAACGATTTTGAGCCACTGAGTAATTTCTCTTTATTTTTCTATGGGCATAAAACAGTTTGTTTCAGTGTAAATCTCTTTAGAAGGCTTTCATCACCTCAAGAATTTAAATTTACAGCTGCAACTGCAATAAAAAAGTATTCTTTTGGCACAAATATGTCACCTTCCACTTTATTTGTAACATGGAAAAAATTGTTATTTATTCCTTTTGTTTTGAGATGAACAAAAAAGTCACTAACAGTGTGCAATATCAGGGCAGTTAGAATTTTTGAGAATACTTTCACTGTCAATCATAATTAATGATTGACAGTGATAAAATAATTCAGTTATTACAAATTAAAAAATTTATTGGTTTGGAGCATCCAAGCTTTTGCATGTTATTAAAAAGTACAGCAAATCACCTACCATTTGTACCCTCTAATGTTGCGACGTTACTAAGTGCGTCGCCAGCACTGTTTTCCACTCTGCAGCTATAGTTGCCTTCATTTCTGTAATTAAATGGCTGAAAATTCAAGGCGGGTCTGGTCTCTCCCACAAGCAAAAACCCATCTTTATACCACTGGTATGCCACTGGTGATTCCAGAACTTCACATTGGAGGCTGAATGGGTGACCGACGGGCACCACGCAGGACTGAGGGTGATGGATGATGACTGGAGGGTTTTTAGCTGACAACAGCAAGGTGAGAAAAACATTTAACTAAGTTAATTAAAACACCGTGCAGTGCTGTACTAAGGGATTTTAGGCAACTACAATCATATGGCAATGCCAACAAAAATGTCACTTGAAAGTTAGCAAAAGTTCACGTTACTTGGAATGAACTACTACAACACTGATTCCAATTTGTTCAATTTGTACAATATGGCAAAGCTATCTAGGAAGGGAATTGGTAGGTATGGCATTCGAGTTACATGTAGGCATCAGTCAATTTCAAATGGACCCCGAAAAATGCATTTTGCAAGATTTCCACACAGCTCTAAGCACGATTATAAATGGCATTTTGTCTGATCTGTATTTCACAGAACTTCAAAAGGTGACATTTTTCAGCACATTTTCCCTGCTGCAGGTACCAATTTAGCCAATGGATAAATTGTTATCGCTTTAGACAACCAGGCACAAAATGGTAATAATAATTATTTTGATTGCTGAATTCCACAACCCCCACCACAGAAAGTTGTTATTTTCTGTTGCGTATTTCTTACCTTGTGGTGGTTTCACTTGACGAGTCTTTCCACCATGAGACACTAAAGAGAAATTAAAAAAGGAGCAGCTTGAAGGTAAATACCAAGATTATAGCACTAATGTCTCATTCTTTACACGTCCAAATTACCAGTATGAACATTGGCTGTCTTGACAATCCCCCAGGGTATTTATTTCAATCTGTTTTTGCAATTAAAATGAGAGGGTTAGGGGAGGGATGGTACTGGTTAATCAAAGGCCTGCATGCTGGCAGGGAAATCCAAGGCTTGTCGAGATGCTGACCCGGGTTTTACTACCTGAGACTGAGACTGCATAAACTGTAGCTTGATATAGTCTGTAAATAGCCCTGCAGGCATGCAAGCTCAGAAAACGGGAGATTTCAACACCCAGTCTACAAAATCAAAGATTTCGAGACCTAACCTAAATTTTACAAGACTCTGGATTCCCCTAGGGACTATTTTGCACCTCTAATCATGTTAACAAATCACACAAAAATTTAGATAATTTAACTCTTTCGCTCCCACAATCTGAATGTTAATTCTCCTGACTCAAACTGCCATACATCACAGGATTTGGTGTTAAATCAAACAATATCACCCAGTTGAAGATTTTCTTTATATTTCTCATTACCTGTCCGGTTGACACTGTATTGATAATGTAAGGAGAAATTACACATTGATCACTGCTGGGAGTGAAAGGGTTAATATGCGAATTTACTAATTTAATAAGATTGCATGTAGATTAATATGCACATTTACAAAACTGACAGTGAGGTCGTTATGGGAAAATCTCAAACTGAGGCCTTGCCATGTCATGAGGTCAATACGGCTAGGCCAAGGTTTGAGATTTTCCTGTAATGACCAAATGATTGAGGTTATTAAGTTGTTTATTATGTGACTTTCTTTATAAGGAAAAAAAGAAGCCTAACCCTAATTTGCATAATCTGTAATCAGCCTGTGAGCATTACGGGTGCATAATACCCTGCTCTGATCTTGCTCTTAGCCAATCAGAGCACGCGTTATATCAGCCACTAGCCTAAGCCATATAGTAAGGACCTTTAATTCTGAGCTGTTTTTTTATTTTTTTAAAAAAAAAGGGTTGCCAAACTGTCAACCAGCTAGCCATTCATCATGATCAACTCACCTGGTGAAGGTAATACTTGTAACTCCACAGCATTGCTTTTTTCTGCATTCAATCGATTAGACACGATGCAATGATATTTGCCACTGTCACTCGTGTCTGCACTGTCAAAAGTAAGCTCTTCGTCCACTCCATCTGGTAGGGCTGCGCCATCCTTAACCCACTGATACTCTGGAGTTGGATACCCTGTGGCCTTGCACCTCAAAGTTACGCTCATGCCAGCGCGAACTGAGTGTGACCTGGGCTGTTCGATGATTACTATTTCCTCTATATGGTGAACATTTAAAAAAAATTATACAAATTATTTAAAATTTTAATTGAATGGGTAGGTGCATGTGGATACAACCCGCACTGTTAAATGTTGCGTACGTTGATTTTAATTAGTTCTTTAAGTCCAGTAGAGATTAGCAGCTACACTGTAACTTCTCCTTGGCCGCTACTGTTTGGAACTTGCTATCAAACAATGTTAGGGCTTCAACTACATTGAATGCCTTTAAGGCTGCCATATAGAAAATTAGGTTTAATTTCTGATTTGAGATAGCATTTATTTACAATAGTTAAATATAAATATATTGTAATATGATTAATTTAATTTGTTAGCACTGTAAGTTGTCATAACTTAAACAAAAAGTTCCGCTATAAAAAGGGCAAGCTCCTCCTTCATTTTACACCTTTGCTCGTGTGAAATGCAAGTTTAGACATCATTCCTGAAGTCATGGCATGTTGTTGACTGAAGGGTCAGAACTCTGGAAAACAGTGCCTCAAATCTCATAACATCATACATTGGTAAATTCTAATTCGCTTTACAGGGTATGTTCCAAAAACTAACCAATTTTTTCAGAAATGGTCATTGAAAAAATGCAATTTGTTTTTACCAGTTGTTTACACTGATGGTTGATTGGCTAGCCAAGGCACCTTTTATTACAGAATTTCCTGTTTAACTTTTTTTTGTTTTTGCTTCAGCAAATTAGCTATTGTTATTAGCTATTATAATTATTAGGGCCTAACCAGCCAAAGTCTGTCCCAAGGTTAAGTCAGTCAGTCAGTCAGTCAGTCAGTCAGTCAGTCAGTCAGTCAGCCAGTCAGTGAGTCAGTCAGTCAGTCAGTCAGTCAGTCAGTCAGTCAGTCAGTCAGTCAGTCAGTCAGTCAGTCGGTCAGTCAAGCCAGTCAGTCAGTCAGTCAGTCAGTCAGCAGGCCGGCCAGCCAGGGCAGGCAGGCAGGCAGGCAGGCAGGCAGTCAGTCAGTCAGTCAGTCAGTCAGTCAGTCAGTCAGTCAGTCAGTCAGTCAGTCAGTCAGTCAGTCAGTCAGTCAGTCAGTCAGCCAGCCAGTCAGTCATTCACATACACAAGGTTTTCATTAATGGTTGTGGTAGGGGGGTTATTAATGGTAAATAGATGGATACCATTCATTGATTTGTCTTGTTTAGACTGGCATATAAATCTCTCCAAAGACAGGGAAAGTGTATCATGTTCAGAGTAAACGGGTGTCAGTAACCAGGTCCCGCTTCAGTACCAGTGCCTGGGTCTCAGGTTCGAATAAACCCCGTGTTACAAGTCATGGCAATAAAGAAAATGATCACCAAAGATCAGACAGTTAACACATGATAGGATTCTCTCAAATAGAATGAGTTAAAATGTCTTAACATTCAGGCAAATTCTCCCAAATAGTAAAAAAAAAAAAATGGATTTGGTTAGTTTCTAAAGAAACTACAGTACTGCATTGGTGTCCAGGGAGCAGAAACAAATGTTTGGTTTATCAACAGAGTTGATATCTATTTAAAATTAAATTAGCACCCTAAAGAGATTTGAGTGCTGACATTTCAAACATAAGCCCTTCGTCAAAGCGAACCTCTTCATCAGAGCAGATCCTTCCCGACAAAGGTCTAACGCTCGAAACGTCAGCACTCCAATCTCTTTACGGTGGCCAATTTACCTTTAGTTATCAGCTCTGTTGATAAACCAAACATCTGTCTCCCAAATAGTAGCCTCAGAAGTAATTGCCACGAACAACAAAAATGTGTGTGTAGTGACATTGGGGCTTAAAGGGCTACAACACTTTAATTACCTTGATATTCCAGTATGTCTAGGGCTTTGTCATTTTCTATTTTTTTCAGCCAGACAACCAACTGTTTCACAGTCTTGCATCTTTGCCCCAAGTCTGTTAGCAAAGCCATGGTCGGACTACCTCCCATCCTCATTGATTCCATCTCAAATAAATTCACCTGAAAATTGTAACATGTTCATTAGGAGGAGTTTGTACAACCAACATCACATCATCATCATCATTTGCACAATTGCAAATTGGATTGCCTTTCAAAGTTCATAAAAGGCGATAGTTTACACATATTGTTCAAATTTGCGTCATATGAAGAAATGAACCCCATCGCCAGAAAGATCACATAAAAATTAGTAAGTTTAGGAAGTTTGGTTATCTTTCATTGCGTAGTGACCAGGCTGTGACCTGTCGAAGGTTGCCCAAATTCCATACAAATGTGTCTAATTCTGAGATGGCATCTCACAAATACATACAAAGTCTCTGACTAATTTTTCAGATTCCTAAAAGCCGTATACGTGGTTGCAATCTATCAACAGAACCTCAAACTTAGTAAACTGACTAATATTAATGTGATCTTTTTTAAATGGACTCATTTGACAAATGTTCGATTAATGCCACTGTTCCTGAGGATCGAACATGAAGGAATGCGCAAAATACTCATTCAACAAACAAGATAATGATTCAAGATGGCTTTATTGAGGGGAATGTTCACTGCCTTGTGGTTGGTTAGTCAGTGCGACTCCCGATTTGCTTGACAAACCAACCTCACTTATCTCCCCAGCACTATGAGCTGAACGGTAGACAGCACATGCTGGATTGGTCAAGAGTATTGGTTAGCAGGTGATAACCAAAAACTTCCATGCGAACAAGCTTGGGGGAAGTTAAGCTTGGCAGACTTCACCGCACCACACAGGATTGACCCTTGGCTAGTTAATTAAAAAGCAAGGAATGTAGCCAACCCATCTCCAAATGGGCGGGCGGTAGGGAAAAAAAGTTTGCTAAATTGACAGCAAATACCGACTACACTGCACAACAGAACTGCAAAGTGGACCTTGAACGGTTTGCTTGGACTTTTATAGCTAGGCAATGTCTGCTGAGTTAGCCAGTAGTTTAAGCTGTACTATACAACAGTTTGGGGGCCTAATAATACTTTCAGCCAATGCAAAAAAATGCCACAATATGCAAAGGACAAAGCGACCAAAGCTGCAACAAAACTATTGATTTTGATGAGCTTGGAAGCATGACTACACAGTAGCTCCATTGATAAAAATAAGCCATGAATGGCTCACTGAGAATAAGTAGCTCATGACAGTCACGTTCTATTAACAATATTTTACTGATCTGGCAGCAAAATCTGATTTAGCAACCGCATCACTAAGTGGAAGTTGGGTGCCAGGAGCTTCCACTATTGGCAGCCAGCTCCTAGATTGAGACCGTTCCCATGGCTGGCAAATCCTGGCAAACCAGCCATGAGCCCCCAGGCCATTGAGGGAGGACAGGCACCTGTCACACTGATAAAACAGTGGAAAACAGAGAGGGAGAAAGGGAGGGCGAAAAACAGAAGCTTCCTTGTGCCAAAAAAAAAAACAATCTGTCATGCAAACGCTTCGCTTGGCCTACGCAGCAAGAACGTCGTATATTCTGTGAGCACCTGGAATCTGGACTTTGAGAAAGTCTTTTTATATTTACAATGTTGATACAAGAGCCTGGAACAGACTAGCTGAACTGTACTTGTCAAACCTTTCTTTTTTCTGACCGTTCTGTGAACAATAAATTGTGGTGTTACGTTGAAAGAGAGTCAATGTAAGGAAATTTCTTGTCAAAGGAGACAAAACAGTAGCACAAGGCCTTGATCTATG
This sequence comes from Pavona decussata, assembly GCF_977016875.1. Classification (NCBI taxonomy): domain Eukaryota; kingdom Metazoa; phylum Cnidaria; class Anthozoa; order Scleractinia; family Agariciidae; genus Pavona; species Pavona decussata. The sequence goes on along the minus strand of NW_028145663.1, from coordinate 1,203,694 downwards.
CACTAGCCATATATTGTGCAGTTCCAGAAAATATCCATACCCACCCCATGAAAGGTCATTGGAAATTCTGAGGGGGATGGGGGTATGAAAAGCCCAAAATTTTTAAAGAAAAGGATGGAGCTAAACTGGAATTTCCAGAGTGGTGGGGGTGGGGAGCTCAAACCAAAAACCTTCCATGGGGAATGTATTGGATATTTTCTAGAACAACATATTAGCAGTGGTAATCCTGTGATTGACAAGCAACCCAACCAGGGGGAAATACTCTCCTAGTTGTACATAGGTACTACAGATTTTTTGTCTTTAATCATTTATTCATTGTAACACATTACATTGCTAACCTTATAATACTTTTTGTTTTGCTATAGCTACGGGACTTACACCACCTACAGAGTATACCATTTACAGACACTCAAAAAATGTCGGTACATACTAGTTGCATGACACTAATAAGATAACTAATAATAAGTTTCCACCTTTTTTGGAGAGAGGAGTACTTCTCAATAAAACACACAATTAAGACAAATTTTCAAGGTTAATTTGTACACTGGTCAGCCATGAAATCAAACCAAAATTGGCTTAAGTGTGACAATCACTACAAGGTAGTTTAAAGAATGTGTAACTTTTAAGGTACCAGTATGTTTGCTTTGGCATCGGGATTGCAATAAATTATTGCAGCTTGAATTTCCTAGTGTGCAAAGGCTCTCTCATGTTTAAACTGATCTTTAACTTGAGGGATTTACCTAGATTTACACATGACTATATCTCCTTACCTCCTCAGGTGTGTATGCATTATCCGGCATAACACTGATGAGGGCTTTCCAGTTACGAGGGCCAACCATATCAAGCAGATCTGCTAATTTCTTCTGAATGCCATAAGACAGCCTTCTTATTTGCTTGTCCATGTAAGCCATGATCAATTAATCTGCGTGTGGAATGTAGAAATTTTGGATTACATTAGGCCAGTTATCATACTACTGTATTAGGTCCGTTCACGCAATCGTATCAAACACAGAGAAGTGAGTTGGAGCATGTATGACCTGTGGATGGACTGAAACAAGCCTACCTGCAGGCTAGACTTACATGTACTTTAGCCTTCCTCGCAGACGCTCTTTTGGCTCGTCACACAATCTTTCCTCCCCAACGAACACATCTCCTTGGGGAGGAAAGATTGCGTGACAAACCAAAAGAGCGTCTGCGAGGGAGGCTAGACTTACTTCCACTCTCTCTAGATCGCAAACTCAAAGACTAGGTCTTTTTTTATAAATGCCTTTATTGTAGTACTGATTTAGATGTTCTTCTTGTAGTACTGATTTAGATGATCTTTGGTTTCCCACGGTCGTACAAGACAAACTAACTCCTTCAATCTATGTACCCCTCTTTGTAAAACATCTACTTTTTTGGCCTTGTACTTTAACAGAACAGTTAAACTTTGGAACAGGGTTTGTAAGCTAGCAGCCACAACCAGTTTTTGCTCGCCTAAAGGCACGACCAAGTGGTCGCTTACGGGAAAGATCAACAAAATAGGCCTAATACTGAATTGATTAATTAATTACATAAAATATTACCTTTTGTAAGCAGCTAAACTTAGGCAAATAGAAGCTTATTTGTTTGATTTTTTCACATCTATTCATTCTTCTGATGAAACTTTGTACAACATTTTGGAAAAGATCACTGTAACAATTCCCGTTTACCTACAGATCTAATAAAAACCATCTTCTCTGTCTGTAACCGAACTGTTATAAAATTATCTTTCAGCAGTCCGGGGTAGCGTCATTAAAAATTGAACTTTTGTCACTTCTGAGTGATGATTTACTAACGATCGTACGTGATTATGTTGGGTGGTCGCAGTCCCTTAAGAAATTTGAGTGGCGGGAGAGCTCTTGAAACAGTATTTAACTGAGAAACAAAACAGTTGATTATGAAGTGGTCGCTTACGGGAGGTGGTCGCTTAGGAGAAGTGGTCGCTATGAGAGAGTTGACTGTATATATTGTAAGAGGAGCACCCAATAAAGCTGTTAAAAAAAAGCTGTCTGTCCCAGCACACATCATCTGTTCATTTTGTGTGTGTTCAATAATATAACTTTCATATCAGTTTTGAACAAATATCTAACTTTCCTGTCATCCACTTTCAAAAAAATATATTGACAACAGCTCTGGCATCAGCAGAAGACAAAATTGCAAAAAAATAGTGCTGATATGCTACAAGTTTTGTCAACTGCAATTCCATCAGGTTTAACAGGTGAGCTGAGCACCTTCATAGATGACCCCATAAACTTTGCAGCCTTAATTGATAATTACCATATCAAACCACATGTATTTACTCCTCCAGGTTGATAGCAGTTTGTTAGTTAGGTATAAGTGAGATATTGGGATTGCCTTGCGGAATTGATACTGTGACATCATTGTGACAAACTCACATTGATACGTATAGATCATCCTTTAACAATCCTGACCCCACCATGTCGCATTCTACAGTACAGTCTTAACCTCAGTGTCAACATTAATCCACTCACAAGTTGTGTCCTATTAGGGGTATAGTTCTGATGGTCCTTGAAAAAAGATGGATTTCGGAAAATTTTCGGCAAGTCTCAAAATCTCAGCGTCTCAAACTAGAATCTCGAAATCTCGTATTTTGAAATTTGAATCTCACAGTCTCACAAGCCAAGTTGTTTGGTCTGAATGAACTGCCATAAAACAACAACACGCAACAAAGAATAATAGACTATTAATAGTGAAAAATGGCTCAATGTCGCAATTGTGCAGGCTGTGAAACATGTAGGTTTGGATGAATTTACATTTGAAAAAAAGTTGATCAACTGAAGCCACCAAATATGGTTATTTACTGGTAGGAAAAAATCCTAATTTAGGTAACAGCTCAATGGGTGTTGAATTCTTGGAAAAATCAACTGATCCTTACATCACTGCTGGCCCTCAGTTTATGTCTCACTTTGATTCATGAATGTTGGTGTACTGTCTGTGTCATGTAGACAACTGTTATATGGCAACAACTGCAGGGCTCAACCCAATTAGAGGAATAGGTAAGTCTAGCTTACTTTTCAACACATCCAAAGCAGAATGCTTTACTTAATTAAAATAAACTCTTAGTATAGTGGGTTAAATTGTCAATTTCTTGGATCATTGGTCTTGAAATCTTGTCAGAATTCAAAATTATTTGACAACGGCTCTCTTTGATTGAGGTCCACCCAAACGCGACATCATTCAACTCTTTTGGAGACGGTAGATCAAGTGTTATTTATTGGCAATTGCAGTAAAAAACATCTTTATATTAATATAATGAAAGCTTAAGACTTCCTTAACACAATCTGCCATGTCTGTTTTAGAAACATTTTGTGAAAGATCGTGCCATTAGCAGACAATTGCAGAGCAGGGGACATTTTAACTTTCCAGGTAGGAAGGTTTCAACGATGAGATATCTTTGTAAGACAGCAAAAATCTGGTCCACTTTAACGCATGCGATTGCAGCTACGTACGCGCCTGACTGAAATGGACCCGACAAAACATGTACAAACCTCATCAAAGGTCGACGTTCTAGCTACTACATAATTCGTTCCAGTTAAAACTATAAAAGAGAGAATGCATTTCGAATACTCACGTTTAAACAGCTTTTCTCTTCCGTCGACTTCCAGCTATAAGCGCTTTCTCGGAGCTATGTCGAAAGCACGATGCTAAGAGCGGGAAATTCGGACACAGGAAGACCTAACAGAATTCAGATGTTGCTTCCAATTTTGGGTTTTTGACAAATGGATTGTAATCAGTCACCCGCTCAGAACGTACGAAAATCGTGAATGAAAACCTTCTACATGAGGAATATTGAAGATATAAGTTTCAGATCAAAACGAACATGAATTAGTCATTGATCAAAAAATGGATTTGTAAAACCCCTCAGTCGACTTTCCCTTTCGTGTTCCTGGAAACACCGGAAGTAGTTAGATCAAGGTTGATACACAGTCCCACCCCACCCCGGTAGGGTAAAGAAAACCACCTTCAACGTCTTCCCTGGTGCACAAATTTTTCTTAAGTTTTAAAATGTAGAGAAAAATTTATCAATTTCATTTCTATTCAAGACATTTCACACCATTTCAACGTAAAGTATCATTTTAAGTCGATTTTTACCCACCAGTAGCTGACCCACCCTACCCTAGATATATGTTTTGCTCGGCATATTGAGCATACTCTTCTGTAGACAAGGCGCTTTGTGATAGCAGGCTCAATAAACACGGAAACGAAAAATTCGCGCGGGGGACAAAACAGGACGTGAAATCTAAAATTCTACAATGCTGTTGTAATGCTTCTAAAATTATCATCCGCTTAATGGAAAGGATTAAGATACGGTATCGCCTACCAGGCAATCTGCCAATTAATCAGCTTCGCACTCTATTTGTTTAAAGGCGATGTCATTTCAAACTGAGTGGTTGACTTGTCGCATGGTGCTACATGTACACTAGGTAGTTCGATCTCAGCTGTAAAAATTCTACCGTTAACTTTGTGCTTAGTCAAGCGTACGAGAAAAATCCCCATTTGGTGAGTATTCTTTCTTGGAACAATGTAAAGCGTACTTTTGTAAAGTAATGTGTTCCATCGACAATCCTGACCAAGGCCGGTATTAAATTCTCCATGGTGAGCTTCAGCTTGAATGCATTTCCATAACTTGTAAGCTTAAATGCGGAATATACTTTAAGTTTAAATTATTTTTATCATACTCTTTGATTTTGATTTTTTCAAATCAAATTTTAAAGAACTAAAAATTTGTAGTGAAAGTGTATACTAAGCACTTTCTTAATTACAGTGAGTTTCTTGGTAACAAGTTTCAAGTTTCAAGTTTATTCAAAAATGTTTAACGTAAAATTCAAAGACAACACTAACCCGCAAGTAGCTAGTCAGAGCTAATCTAGGCGGGTAGTGAGAAGGCTAAGACTAAGTGAGAAGGTTAAACCTTGGGGAAACGTTGGAAATTTTGAAAGGCAGCCGTAAAAGGCATTGATGGTATAGGATATGCTATTTTAGGTGAAATTTTATGGTATCAACAATAATATTAGGTAAGATTTCTGCACAGCCCCATATACTAATTATACATGCACCACTGTCATACTAACCCTCTTCCAAAAAGGCAGGCGTGAATAGAAGTTGAAAATGCAAAGTGTATACATAATTAATGTATGGGAATTTTGCCGTATATTATATGAAGGGGTACGTGGAAAAAAGCCCTAAGTGACATCTGATAGACTACTTAATTCTCCTGGCACATTGCCTTGTTCTTCCTTCAATGAGCAAAGGAGAATTTGACTTGAGATCAGATGTCACTTAAAGCTTTTTTCCATGCACCACTTCATTTGAGATATTCTTAAGTTCAATATGTAATAATTATGTAGTTGATTAGAAGGCGAAGAGCCACCCAGCGGAAATACTTCTAATAAATCATTGTTATTATTATTATCAACATCATCATCATCGTCATCATTATTATTATTATTATTAGGTGAACAATCAAACTTATTGTACCAGGTGTGTGATGTACAGGAGGGTAGGGGAGAAAGGATCTAGGATCATGTAAGATATGAGCAATGAAGTGAGATCAGATGAACTTGCTTTACAGACTGTTATTTGATGCAGGTCTTCTTTGGTACTGGCTGTACAAAGTTTTTAATGAGATTAGTACTACAAACACTGTTTTTACAGTGTGGAGAGCCAAGCTACATTTTATATAGGTTACACTTGAGATCTTTGTTGTGGCTTTCCAAATCGCTTAGCATACTGGTGTGCCACCATCACTGTCTTTGACGTAAAGCAGGGTTAGACAGAGATAGTACCTGGTATAAGATTACCTCAAAAGTGTTGGCAAGAAAAACTACCTTGGGTTTTCAAAACTTTCTACCATTCAAATATCCAAAAATATCCAGGATTTCTCACCTGGTTAAGAGTCTCTGACAGGCTTAAGGAGCCTGGAGGACAAGGTTGGAATGGCAGTTGCCATTGATAACATTTCCCTGATATTGGCGCTTCAGCACCCGCGGGGCATAGAACTTCAACACTCTTGGTGAATCTTTGGTGTGGGACATGCAGGGAATGCACCCTTGATAAAGGGAGGGAAGGGGAGTGTGAACTCCCTATAGACCCCAAACAAAAATGGCTAACATTTTAATATTCTTTTGTCTGCATTCAAGCCAAACTAACCTTGTTCTCGAGTTTAAAGATCAAAAGTCTTATTTCACCTTGAACGAGGCTAGTCAGGCTAATTTGAATGCAGACAAAAGAATATTAAAATGTCAGCCATTTTTGTATCAGGTCTATTTGTCCTCCCTTTCATTGCATTTACATGTGTTTAAAGATGTTTTATTAAGCTGTTTGCTCAACCTTTTTTAAAGTGTTGCATAATTACATCCAATGGAAAATTCCCTGCCCCTAGTCAATTAGGGGGTTGTTAATGAGAGCTGCCATTAAGGGTCGCAACCTGTAACACTGTTACAGCTCAATATTATTGAAAGAACCTTGATGTTATGGGTGATATAAATTTGACATTTTGACAATTCATGTTGCCCACCAAGCAGCAAGATTGTCACGGGTGTGAAGCTCAAAGCAACATGTGGCTGAGCCAAGGTGAATGTACTTTCGAAGAATAATTTTATGCATCTTACAAAATTTTAGTCAACCTTTACTGGTGTAACAGCCTTGATATTTCATATGAAAATTGATTTCGTTTGCAGAAAAAATGCTAGCATCACTGTCCCACTATGTCCCTGTTCATGGAAATCTGTGTTTCTTTTTTCTAGGAGAAATTCTCACTGGTTGCTTTTCATTCAATGGGTGAAGTACAGTATACATACATCGGGGATTTACCTGAGGCAGTAAAGAAAACGATTGCTGCCGTCTTTGATGCCTGTGGCCCACCAAACTGGAGATCCCTTATGACAGATGTCATACCTTTATACAAGCGGGAAAATGCCAGTAGTTCTGTTTACAAATTTGCCATGGAAACATTGTTGCCAGGAGGAAGCCCAACCACTAAATTGCTTGATGACTTGGCACGTAAAAGGAGAACTGTTGTTGAGCTGATTAACTGGATCAGTTCTATGCCTGGAAGAACAGCTGGTGTAGAGACAGTCTTGAATGTTTTAAGTAAGTTTGCCATACTTTGTACTGCAGAAGCACCAGGGAGAGGTGACAGCACAGAAATTTTACCAACCAAAATTGCTTGGCATGCTTGATTTGGCAAAATTGACCAGGGGTGCTTTTTACTAAGCCAAAAGTTTTGGCTTTCAGATTCCAGACAGTTTCTGTGCTAATGGAACTTTCTTTCATCTGGGTGAAGAATTTTGTCTTCAATTCCAAGAATACTTGCATGTTGGTACATGTAGATAAAAGAAATGTCATGATGTCAGAAGAAGACAACAAAATGGTTACAGAAATTTTGTGCAAATGGAATGGAAATTTCCACTCGACAAAGATATTATTTTGCTCTCTTTGCAGGAAGGCTTTGTTCTCACCATGGCCTAAGGTGAGGCTGCCACCCCTCCCCTGAGATTTTGATGTGCTAAAATATATTTTGAAAAGGATTAATTTTATAAATACTGTAGCTAGCCTGTGAAATTTCCTTCTTCACATTGAAGTCAATGTCATGGGTTGTGGTGTCACAGGGAGAGTCTGTGATGTTATCCAAGGTGGCTCACAGCTGTGTGACTTCAGGTAAATTGGATATCCAGAGGATTAGGGGGATCCAGACCAAATATATATCTATATAGGGGAGCAGGGATAGTACTGTGGTGAGAGCAGTCGCCTCCCAGCAGTGTGGTCCAGGTTTGATTCCCGGACTCGGCATCACGTGGGTTGAGGTTGTGGTTGGTTCTCGTCCTTGCCCTAGTGGTTTTTCTCTGGGTACTCCAGTTTTGCCGTGTCCTAAAAACTAACATTTCTCAATCGCAATTCAACCTGGAAAGTATCCCGAATTAGCGCTCTGTGCCAAATACATTGACACTCAATAACATGTCTTATTTTATTTATTTATTTATTTATTTAAATTTATTTTGTTTATTTATTTATTGTTTTGTTCCGAAACATATCCATACCCCCCCCCCCCCCCATGGAGGGTTTTTTGTTTTGTACCCCCACCCCCTCTGGAAATTCCAGTTTAACTTCATAATTTACTTTTATTAACAATTGTAGCCTTTGAGGCCCTCCTTCCCCTCGGAATTTCCAGTGACCCTCCTCGGGGTGGGTATGGATATTTTCTGGAACCTCACATTTAATAATTTATTTATCTGTGGGAGGAGTGATGATGTTATTTTGGAACAATGCAGTGTAAAGAAAACTATTTGCCCAACATGGTTAAATTAGGCCACAGTTAACTGTCCTGGATGTACAGGCTAAAACTACAAAACTGTTGAATTACTGTTAAGCTAATTAATTACTCTGTGCTGTACCATAATTTTAGAAGGGGCACCAGTTGTAACAGGAGACATTCACGGAGAAGTATTCACCGCAACTCACGGACAGGATGTTAATATACGCTGCGAAGCAATATCGATAGGGTCAGTGCCAATGCATTTTCAGTGGTTTAAACGAGGAAATGAACTGCGGGGGAAAACTCAAAGCACGTTATTGCTTCAGAACGTGACTCAGGATGATGAAGGACTTTATGTTTGCCGAGTGGCAAATTGGCTTGGAGTGGCCTGGACTGGCTGGGCCAAAGTAACCATCATTCGAGGTCAAGAGACCTTTGAAAATCGACATTTTGGTAAGTGTACAATCATGTAATGTGTGATTTGCTTGTCAGAGTAATCAAGCTGGCTCAATGTTTTGTTTACTGTCAATAAACCAGTCAGACTCACTGATTAACAAACCACCAGGAACCTTCCCTTGTAACAGGACCGTTTACCGTATATGTCCCCGCGTCAATCTGTCTCCCACAATAACAACACCCAAAGGGCAGGTTAATGTCACAGGACATTATTCCTGTATCACAGTCAACATGGTTTACTGTAAAGTTTTAACATGCACCAAATGTCCATGGACAGTTATATCAGGGAGACTGGTAGTAGGTTGGCGGAGAGGTTCAGGGAGCACCATAGAGATATCGCGAATGGGTGAAATGACCTTCCTGTGCCTGCCCATTTCAACCAAGAGAATCATACACTCGAAGATCTGAAGGTTGCCGTTTTGAAGGCAAGCCTAGCCAACCAAGAATACCAGAAGAAGCAGGAAATGCGGTCGATTTTCAAATATGGAACTGTTAGTCCTAGTGGCCTTAACCAGGACTTTAGTTTTGCGTGAATTGCTAGTTTTTACTTGCTCTAGCGCTGGCATGTGCGGCCACGTGTGTTCCACCATGCGCACTATTATGAATTCGGTTATGCGAGCAAATTTAACAAACTTTTTAACGGTATAGTTTTGTACCCTGAAGAAGGCAGCATTATTGCCAAAACGTCGGTTTAAACTCTCTTAAAGCATCAATTTTATAATATTTTAGACTCACTGACCCACAGGGTTCAGTGCAGTGACTTCCCTCAAGCTTGTTGGGTTTATTTCCTTGGAATTTCTATCACCACTAACAGTTAACCCGTTCAACCCCAGTAATTCAACATGTATATTCTCCTCACTGTCCTCCATATATTTCTTATGCTACTAGTTGGGAGATTTTGTCTTAAAATCAAGGCATTTCATCTTTGGTGATTATTTACTTTATTCTCCTGACTTAAATGTTTAATCAAGCAGTAACATTGTAGGGAGAATTTAGAAGTTGGTCCCCGATGAGGCCTAAAGAGTTAACACTCTTGTGATGCCTTGTAAGCAGTGTATTCATCCTGTAGCAGTGAGAAAATAAGTGAGATTGTATTGTTGTCCAATCAGAAATTACATACTTTGACAGACCTGTTATAGTATACAGTACCAGAACTTTCTATTTCATTCAAAAACTCACTAATAATTCATAAGCCCATTGACCTATCAAATGTTTGATACAACATCATGTGTGCCAGTGGTTTTATATCCGATAAAACCTCCTCCTTATTAGTATGTGGTGTTAAATGTTTTTTTTTCCCGTATGCTAATTTCCAACGTTCACAAAAGCATCAATGTTATGAACTCTCTTGACACACGCTTTTCCAGGAATGTTTTTGAGCCTGTTTAAAAAACTCGCAGCATGTATTTTATCGGGTCTAAAACCACTCTTCCACCTCGTGGAATTTTGTGTTTTGGATTGGAAGGAGCGGTTGCCAACTGGTTCTCCAAATCCTGACCCTGTTTCAGACCAAATATATCATGTTCCACACATATTTCCCGACCTGGTTTTCTTAATTTATCCATCTGTAATTGAGACAAAACAAGCATGTTTTCTTCCTTCCTTCCTTCCAACCTGTTTTGCAGACTTCCCGATCATCACTTGTCAATCGGAGTCACCGGTTTGTGTAGTGCAGGGCTCAGTGCTGAGGCTGTACTGTGATGGTGTTGGAAGGCCAGCTCCTCACTTCCAGTGGTATAAAAACAATGTTCCTTTAGAAAGAGGAACGTGTAGGGAGTTGGTGAAAGAACATGCCAGGAACGAAGATCGGGGTGAATACTTTTGCAAGGTGTACAACAGTGCTGGTGAAGTGTCATCAGAGCTCATTCGAGTGAACATAGCAGCAGGTATGAAATGGCATTGAGAGATTGAAGAAATATTCAGTAGATTTGCAGCCAAACCAGATCATAATTATTGTTTTCATTTTTTACTTGTTTTGAAATGACATGGAAAAAATTTTAAACTGCATGTGCGAACTAAATTGACTAACAACACTCTAAATCTGTTACAAACTATCCCAAAGCATCCGTCATTTCTAATCATGTGTGGACTAACAATCACACAATTGACTTTGTGTGATTGATAACTTAGGTGACCGCTGAGCGCAAAAAACTCTTAAGTCATGGCATACTGCCATGACTTATGAAGCACTAGATAACAATAAATTCCAATATGCCATTACCTACAGTAGGCAATACTCAATTCTATATAGCTGCTTGTAATTAGTTTATTATTCCACTATTTTTTCCCTCTTACCCATGTTTATATACTCAAATGCATGCGTTTGCACTCTTTTTGTCATTCGTCAAGGGCTGCAGTCTGGTAGCTGAAAGCTCGTTTCTTTAAGAATTTTTTAATTTTTAATTTTGTAATGTTTTTTAGCTTAATTAACAAGCATTCTGTTGACAAGCATTGACTTGTGACTTGACTTGTTGACTTGTGATGAATAGTAAGAGAGAGCTTATATCAATGCTCCCAAGGCAAAATGATGTAGTATGGAGTGCTGGTATCTTGGTGGTATATCTGTTACATTATTTTTTCCTCCACTGACCCAGTCAGTGTGACAAGTGTTCATGTCTGGGTACTCATGGAGTGCAATGTTGCTGGGCTCTTGGCTAGCTTGCGGCAATTTGCTAAATGTAGATTGTAGCTTATCTGGGAGCTGACTGATGATAGTGAAGGCCACATTTGCTGTTTGTGTTATATGCAGAGTAGTTGATTAATAGGTATTTGGTGACATTTTTAGGGGAACAAGTTACCCCTCGAGGACCTGAGAGAGAAAGAGGTACTGTTATTTTTATAAGTAACTACTTTTTGATAATTAAAACAGTTTTAGGGGAACATCTTTTAAGTAGGCATATGTTAAAGACAGAGCTTCCTTTTTGTTATTGTGCATATATACATTCTGCACATCTCGGAATGGTCCAAGAAATAAAATTTAATTGATGTCTTTCTTAAGGGTGGTGCCAAGTAATACAAACTAAGGTATTTTTCAGGGATTTGTGACCATATGGGAAAAGAAGATTTAAGGAAGTGTTATTGGAACCCAAAAAGAAAATTATAGATAACCACGCATTTTTCAGAAAATAATTATATAATAATCATTATTAAGCCATTATTATGCTTCAGTTTGGAAACAATGCCATGTATTGTTTTGTATTTTAAAGCTTTTTTGAATTATTGTAAGTTGCTTAATCATCTTTGAAAAATATGTGATTACCCCAATTTTCTTTTTGGATTCCAGTGGCCCTTGCTAAGATCTGTAAATCTTAATGGAACGAAACCACCTCTGCATAAGGAAGCACCATCCTTATTTAAACAGCAATTCAGTACTTTAAAGTTTTGAGTCAAAATCTTCATATTGAGCTATGTAGTAGGTAATACACACAGCTGTGACACACTTGTAACTTCCTTTAAGCATAAAATTAATCTACAGCGGAACTTAAAATCACCCATAGCATCAAGAGCATCCTACCATTAAAAAGAAATACAAGTATGAAGGGGTGGTTTAAATAATGTTCTTTCTAAAGATATGCTTATTTCAAAGTTTTGGTTGTACTTCATGAGTCTAATGCAAGCTGGCTTGGATATTTAATTTTTTTCATCAAAGAAAGCTGCCAAAAATAAAACATGACTACCAGCAGCAGCTAAATTTTAGTATAGTACCAGAGAAATAAAAATAAAATACGTAAGCCATTCTCTTAAGGATATGGAATTTCCAATACATGGGGAAGGCCAAATGAACGATCATGGAAAATTCAGGAGATGGGGGAGTATTTACCAATTGAAAACCATTTTGAATCCTTTCTTGTTTTTTCTTAGTTCCAAATAAGGTGGCTTTGTTGATTGGAAATGAGGATTACCAATGTGACCAGAACCTTGGGAAACTCTACCATCCCGTCAATGATGTCTGTGCCTTGACAGGCAGTCTTCTTAACATGGAAGGGTTTAAGGTGTGAGTTATTTTGCCTCTCCTAAGGGGGTTTAGAATTTCACCAGCGCGAATTGTGCCGCCTCATGGAGCAGAATCCTTTTTAATTAAAACTAAAATTCCCTGCCCCCCTAAAAGGTGCTGCTGGCTTATTGAGGCTGACAAGGTAGATCACAAATTTAAAATTATATGAAATACTACTTCTCCCAGCAGACTGCAACTCTAACTTAAGCCTAGTTTTCATATGTCGGGAAAATCTCAGATGATCGGGGATTTCACTGTTTACAGACTGTCCCAGACTTTCCCAACTAATGAAAACTGGAAATCGTAGACATCAACGATCATCTGGGGTGGTCGCAGACAAATCGGGAAAATCAGGAGTGTTTCAATTTTCATGACACGTCCCAGATTTCTGCGATGGCTGGTGATCACTCCCAAGATATAAAAACTCAAATTTGTACTGTCAGGGAGGTTGGCAACAGTTTTAGCTCGTTACCAATCCTCTAAATTGCTTTGACAAATGAAAATGGCGTCTGTCACCTATCAATACCTCAAATTTCCCAATTATTTCTTAACAAAATCTGGGACGGTCAGGAAACAGTGAAATCACCGATCGTACATGGGACTTTCTGACATACATGTATGAAAACTAGGCTTTACAGTAATATTGTCTTCACCATCTTCAGTTTAATGGTTGAGATCTTTCTTCAAATGCAACATGTGATGGCCTTTTCTGGATAATTTGTGCAGTGATATATTTTGTAATACCATGTGATGTTCTGTTTTCGTACAAGGTTACAATTCACAGATCACTGTAGTGCTTTAAATGCTACCAGGGAACTGTCAGAACATTTGACTGTACTGTATGTCAACTTAAAGGATGTTTTGACCAGGATACTGTAAAAATGTGGAGGGATTGGTTTTTTGTTGTTGTTGTTGTTGTTGTTTTGTTTTGTTTTGTTTTTTTTAGTGATGTCTTTGGTTATCACTTCACATGATGAAGTTCCATTGAGTAAATAAACAACAACACTTTATTAAAAATACACAGTTACAAGGTGTTTATATACCTACCCGCAAATAGCTGAAGCTAGTCGAGGCGGGTAGGTATGTTTATACTTAACTAATTACAAATACATTTGGTGTTTACAACTGAATTGACTAAAATAAAAGTTAAATAAGTAGTAAACAAACAAGTGACCCAAGAAAAAGGGATTCGCTAGCTGATAGAAATTAAAGGATTGTTACGTATTCACAAGCTTTTCATTATTTCAAGAATTGAAGAAGGTTGGAAAGTTACCAGTCACACAATGTTGTGAGTGTCACAGCCTAAGTACACTGTACTGGGAAGAGTAACTGTGTAGTATGCACCCCATTTATGGGATTGCTGTTTTTGCAGGTAGTTTCACTAGTCAACCTGACCCTACAAGAAATGAAGGAAGCCCTTCGACAGTTCTGTAGACTTCTGGTTGAAGACACGTATGCTGTGTTCTACTTTGCTGGACACGGGTTTGAGTGTAGTGGTCATAGCTACCTGATGCCTGTAGATGCGACGGACGAGTACCATCCCCATGAAAATATGGCTTCCTCTGATGTGCTAAAAGCCATGCAAGAGACTAAAGCAAAGCTTAGTGTTGTGTTGCTGGATTGCTGCAGATCAGAGTAAGTGGGCCAAGGGGGGAGGGGGGTGGAGGGGGTGCTCAATAAGAGTTAATATGTGCAACCTCCCCCCCAAGGGGTTCAATCTCATCCCCTTTATTTGAAATCACATACATAAAATTAAAAACTGTATGCCTCCTTATACCTTCATTCAAAATGGTGGTACGCAGAAGACCCGGGAACTTGCTGCAAAAATACTCCATGAGAGAACTTGAATGCTTGTCTCTACTGGGGCTTAAAGGATTAATAGTTATCTGTACTCTGTTCTTGTTTTAGAGCTAATCGTGATCCCAGCCAGAATGTGCTGTTATTGCAGGGTGGTGATGTACATGACATAAAAAAGCCCAACGTTGTGCTAGCGTTTGCATGGTAAGCTTGCAAACTTTCTTGTACTCTTGAAAGGGGAACAATGGAATTCTCTCATCATCTCTAAATATATAATAACTCAAATTCAGCTTTTGTTCAGCGTCATATGAATGGAGAGTCACTTGTTGGCTACTGGGATAGTAGGAAGAACCCGGGGAGGGGGAGGGGAGGCTCTGCCCCAAGGTCCAAATCCTTTCCCTTTTATATCCCATTTTTGTCAGGAAAGGTGACCCTTTCACATACATGTACTGTACCTTCCATAGGACATGGTACCGCTTTCATATACCTAAAGTAGAAATACTCTGTTTTCGTTTGGTCCTTTCAAATACCTAAATGGCAGTTTTCCTACCCTTTTCAATGCTTCAGCTTGTGAAATCCTTACCCCTTTTATATACCTCCATCCAGAAAAAGGTATCCCTTTCTGTCGCAGCCTGCCCGTATATTCCATTATAGGGAGTAACCCAACCCCAACCAGAGGAAGAGAGACCGTGGGTGAAATTAGCAGGAAGAGATGTCACTAAGAGCCTGGGCCCAGTTGTTCAAAGCTCGGTTAAACTAATCCTGGATTGACGTGAACTTTGTTTCTAGTTTAATGACTAATGATCAGTATAGGTTCAGCCGAATATTTTTGTCCCTCAGTTTTGACTTAGACTTTTCTTTAGCATGAGCTTGAAATAAGCTTTCAAAAACCACTTTTAATGAGCGAGGTGAAAACCTTGGTTAACTTTTCATCGTGGACTAGCGTTTATCGACTTTCGAACAACCCGGCCCTGGATACTATCGAATTCACCATCTGAAGCAGATCTTATCACCAGCTCAAATTTCAACGGAACACAAATACTTGAGGCTAATTCTAAAGGTGCACAGCCTCAAAGAACCGGGAGTAATTTCATACATGTCAAAAGTCTTTCTATACTTCCAAATTGCAGCTGTCCACAGTCGTGTGTCTTTGAATGTCAAAACGAGAATAATGGCTTCTTTGCCAAGCACCTTCTGGAGAATCTGTCGGATGAACACAGAAACAAATGCATTGAAGAAGTTCTACTTAATGTTAGCAGTGGTAAGTCCATTTTTTGTACAATATACTACACTGTATAATTATTTTATAGTATACACTGTTTTTCAACCCCTTGGTTATGTGGGTGGGTACCAGTGATGTATTTAGGAGGAGCCAAGCCCCCTCTCTCAGCTCTTTGTCACATAAAATGGTGCCTAAAAGATCCAAATTCTACAAATTGTGAATCATTTTCTATCCATCCCCCTCTCTTTCTCTCTTTCATTTTTTGCTTTGAACCCTACCTTAATCCGGGCTTAATGAACCTTATGTAAGGTTTTAGCTTTGCCGTTCGAATGGGATTGGTTGGAATATGCCTAAAGAAACACCTGGAATAATGAAATCTCCTGAAAGCGACCAAACGTTGTGGGATCAGTCATAATCTGTGAGAGGAGAAGTGAGTCTAGTGTGGGATTTATGCCCCTGGGCCAGGAGTCTTATTTTTTGTCAGGCCTTGGAGGGATGTCGTGGGGGAGGGGTGTGAGAGAGGGAGGGCTAATTTTACCATAGAAACATAGAACCAATGTGCTGCGCATTACATGCAATGCCATTTTTCCGTCGCTTTTTTAGATGAGTGGGAGAAGGGTTAACAGAGAAGGGACTTGTACGGTAACTGTGTTTTCATTTCATTTATGCAAGGAGTCTCGTTATTGGAACTTATCGTTCTGTGAGTTCTCTCCTGTCAGAGGTTTCTTCTTGTTTTTTTTTTCTCCTCTGCTGAAGTTTATAAATAAATAAATAAAAATCTGAATTTGCGATTTGCCTTGGGACAAAGTAAAGCCTCAGAAATGTTTTGCATTGTATTTCTAAAAAAAATAATATTAATAGCTCCCTTCAAGATGCCCAAAGAAAGCCGAAGAATCTCAGAACGCGCAAAGTGAAAATGGTCAAATAAGTAAAATAATATAAAAAAAAATTTCGCAGATATCTACAAGCGGCAAAATAATTTCAGTTGGTCATTGCTTTTATGTATTTGGTGGCTCCTAAAAGAGCCGTTTTGTTTAATGGAAGAGTTGATCACTTCACTTCTTGGGTTTCTTGGCGGCCGGCTTCTTGGCGGGCTTTTTGGCCGCGGGTTTCTTCGCTGCTGGCTTCTTGGCCGCTTTCTTGGCTGCCGGCTTTTTAGCTGCTGGCTTCTTCGCTGCTGGCTTTTTGGCCGCCGGTTTCTTTGCTGCTGGTTTTTTGGCAGCGGGTTTCTTTGCTGCAGGCTTCTTCTTCTTAGCTGCTTTCTTGGCGGCAGGCTTCTTTGGTTTGGCCGCGGGCTTCTTCTTAGCCGCTGGCTTCTTCTTCGGTTTCTTCTCCTTCTTTTCCACCTTGGGAAGCTTGAAGGAGCCTGAAGCACCAACACCCTTGGTGTGCACAATTTTTCCACTGGCAGCAGCTCTTTTCAGGGCCAACTTCAGGTGCGAACCGACCTCACCAACCTTGTAGTTGGCTTTGATGTACTTCTCGATGGCTTGGCGGGAAGAACCATTTCGCTCCTTCAGTGCCGAAATGGCAGCTTTGATCATGTCAAAGTACGGTGGATGATCGGCTGGCTTTTTAGGCTTGGCAGGTGCCTTCTTTTTAGCCGGAGATTTCGCTGCTGGCGCTGGGTCAGTCATAGTTCAAGCTTTGATGTACCTTCAAGAGAATTGAAGACTCGAATGCCCGCGCTAAATGTTGCGCACAAAGTAAATGCTTGTGATGCGGACCGCCGAGGAAACAACCATACAAAAAATGGCGCACGCTAATATCGTTCGTAACTGTGCTAGTTCACTCGGCATTTTCCCCGAGAAAATGCCAAAATAAACACAGTGTTTCGCTTTCATCCTCAGAATTTGAAAGTTTACCTATTTGGCAAATAGCGAATGAAAATATAATGGAGAAAAGACCAGTGACGATTGGATTTTTAAGCTTTTTGTTTCATGAAGTTGTGAGATTCATAAAACCTTCTTGTCTTTCCAGTGAAATAACTTCTCTCCCGAGCGTGTTACTTCGCAATATCGATAGTAGAAAGTAAGGTTAACTCTTATACCTTTAGTCTTTGTGCGAAAATTTAGATGTCCACCAAATTTCTCTTGTCCTTGCTTGTCTGTAGTTGACACAAGAAAGACAAATCCACGAGGACGCCATTTGTAAAAGCAAAGAGCGAAATCTCCACTGCTTTAAAACAAATTCATTTCTGACCAAGAAGGTTTTCACTTTTCTTGTGTAAGAAATAAAGAAAAAAAAAAACAGAAAAATTTTGGAGATCTGATGGCTTCTTGGGGATCATAGTAACGGTTTAGGCATTATGATTTGCTGATCAATTTTTTTCTTTATCGACCAGTGTAAATTGTGACAACGCGCTTGGATTTCTACAATACTAACACAGCCAAATCATATTGATCCCAACAGAATTATCAGTGATCAACCGAATTTTTTTTTGGTCCTTAAGCTACTTTTCCTACAAACTTTCTTTCACACTCGGCTAGGAAGCTTATTTTATAGTATATGATGATCTTTGTATCTATGATCAAAATTTTGGGACGAGCGACCATGACCCAATTTACATAATTTTTGCGCCAAAATTTAGTGCTTCATTTCTTCACCGCAAATCCACTTCCAAATTGCATTCAATGGGAGAAAAACGACACATTTTATTATATCTGATCTTACCAGTGTTGTGAAACCAACCAACAAAGAAAAAGAAGATTTACAAGCGTTCAAGAAGGTTCAAACTATGGCTCTTCGCGTGCCCGCCAAAAAGCGCGTGTGCTGGATTCGCTCGGCTACTCGGTTATTGGCTTTGAATCTGTTCATGTTTTTTTTTAACTGCACACTAACACTCTGCTCTCATTACACTGTGGACAATTTAATGCTCTCACTACACTCACAACTTTGCTTTCATTACGCTTATTATCACCCTTCGATCTTCGAGCGAGGGGTTGTTCTATGAACTCAAAAGCAATCTTGCTCTCATTTCAGCTCTCATGTGCTGTCTTCAAATCTCCTGCGCTATCATTGACTTTGAATCTAACAGTTTCCCTCTCGTTTCAAAATCAACACTCGCGCGCTATCAAAAAGGAAAATAAAACGCCAGATCGATCTTTGGTTACAAATTATCTTTAAGATCGAAGAGATTAGATTCTGGTGCGCCAACTGTCAACAAAACTCTTCGAGTTTGAATCTCCTTAGTATGGCAATTACTTCACAATTTGAGAACTCGGACTCGGAGTATCATTTATTCACCGTACCCGGCTTCAAATTTAAGTTCACATTTCTTTGACGACACTCGTACGCTTTCTTCGGATTTCATGTTTATATTCCGTCTGCGGCGCAGGCTAGCGCTTACGTGTACACTGAATTTGAAAATTCATCCGAACCCATTAACCGAAGTTTGGGGTTGCAACGAGAAAATAGCGCGCGAGGGAAAATTGTGAGCGCCAAAACGAATGATGGGCGGCTTTCATCTAAGCTCATATGCGTTTTCAAATTTTCGTGAAAAGCTTGGACACTCTTGGGACAAGGAATTGAGGTTTATAATATTGGAGCGTGCTCATCGCAGAGCTTAAACTATTGATTTGCCTATTTATTATGAGGTCAAAATGATTCAAAGACATCGTGTTTGTAGTAGTCTAGAGTCGAGGTCAATTAGAATTAGAAATGTTTACGTTGGATATTGGTGTAATAATGTTGGTCATTGCTTTTATTGATTTGGTGGCTCCTAAAGGAGCCGTTGGTTTTGTGAAGATGCGATCCACTTATGCTCGTTCTCCGCGGATTCGGCGGGCCAACTGAATGTCCTTGGGCATGATGGTGACACGCTTGGCGTGGATGGCGCACAAGTTGGTGTCCTCAAACAGACCAACGAGGTAAGCCTCGCTAGCCTCCTGAAGAGCCATCACAGCGGAGCTCTGGAAACGCAGATCGGTCTTGAAATCCTGAGCGATTTCTCGCACAAGACGCTGGAAGGGCAGCTTGCGGATCAACAGCTCGGTAGATTTCTGGTAACGACGGATCTCACGAAGAGCGACTGTTCCAGGCCTGTAACGATGAGGTTTCTTGACTCCACCGGTGGCAGGCGCGCTCTTACGAGCGGCCTTTGTGGCGAGCTGTTTTCGTGGAGCTTTTCCACCAGTTGATTTACGAGCAGTTTGCTTTGTACGTGCCATCTTTACTAAAAACTTGAAAGACAACGGATAATTCAGGGCAATAATCATGCAATCATTTTATACCTAGCGGGCTTCTTTCTGATTGGTTATAAATCGAGGGATTTGATTGGTTGGTTGAAAACTGTGAAGATTATTTCACGGTTCTTTGACCGTATTTCGATCCGAGGATGAAGTGAAGCTCTGTTCAGTGTATAAGAGATGATTATTTTGAGATCAGAACCCTGAAAGAATTAAGAAGGTTAAAAACAGTTCAAATTGAGTGCTAATATCGAACGTTCTTTTTTTTTAAGGTCATTTTTTCGTTCACACAACACACCGATCACTCGTGTGTTTTGAATGACACAGACATATGCTAATAATTAACTTGACCCTTGACTCTGTTGTCTTTACCAGCCAATAAAAATTAACCTGGTTTTGTTTTCCGAGAGGTCATTCTTGGCCATATAAAAGCAAAGAAACTGCACCGATTTGATTATAACTCAATTTTACGAGTAGCAATCAACATGTCTGGTCGCGGTAAAGGAGGCAAAGGTCTAGGGAAAGGAGGCGCCAAGCGTCACCGAAAAATCCTTCGGGACAACATCCAAGGCATCACCAAGCCAGCCATCCGTCGTCTTGCTCGCCGTGGCGGTGTCAAGCGAATCTCTGGCCTGATCTACGAGGAGACTCGTGGTGTTCTCAAAGTTTTCCTTGAGAATGTGATCCGTGATGCTGTGACATACACCGAGCACGCCAAGAGGAAGACTGTGACAGCCATGGATGTGGTGTACGCTCTCAAACGCCAGGGACGTACTCTGTACGGATTTGGCGGTTAGATTGCGCTGCCGACAAAAAACAACGGCTCCTTTAGGAGCCACCAAATCTGACAAAAGTCATGACCAATAAAATGTAGACATTACTTTCATGTTTTCAAAATTATTGTATTAGAAAATGAGTATGTTAGTGCTAATATTTTGCAAAAGTTTGTCCATGCGAACATACTGTGAGGTCGATGAATTTCCGAATCAAAATAAAAAGCGAAAGCACCCAGCGCGAACCGGCGAGCGGGCGATGGTTTACACCCGTTGCATTCACAGGATGCGCGCAAAAGCCAGAAGGGACATGGAGCGATATGTATTCGCACAAGGGCCACATTCGTATTTTTTAATCTTTCTTTCTTCAGTGCCTTCCAATCTGGCGAACATATCATACGACTTGCGCGCATGGTTCAAAGATTTGAACTGAGTACAATCGCGCTCTGCAGACTCGGCGCTTGCTACGCAGCCTGAAGTGAAATTTGCTTTTTAGTGAGCGCGCATAGACTTCTAGCAGTGTCTTTATTGAAAATCGAAGGGTCTAGCTAAGTAGACGGAAATTAATACGGACTGACTTTGACTCTGCCTGGTGAGACAACTGGCACGTTAACCGGAGATCGACTAGCTTGCTTCCTAGACCATCAAAAAACGGAATCCTGGTAGTTTAGAAAAATTTAGAAGAATGTTTGATTTTGGCGCACTTTCTTTGCAATGTAACTGATCCGTTTCGAACCGTTAATTCGCGCGCAAATTCAAAAGTTTGAACCCGTTAACGATATGCAAACAATTGCGCGGCAAGCCTTTCTATCGCAATTCCGGCTCTAAACAAAAAACTCATGAAATGTCAGAATATTTGATTTGGCGCACTTTCTTTGCAATGTAAATGATTCGTGTAGAGCCGTTACATGTAATTCGCGCGCATAATATGCAAACATTCGCCTAGCAAGCCTTTCTTTTCCAAGTGCTCAATTTCGGCTCCGCCGCTCCTTTCAGAAGATATGTAAAAAAAACTTGTAAAATCTCGGGTAGTTACGTATAAAAAAATTCATATGCACAAAACTTATATATCCCCTGAGAACGAATACTGACCAGTCGAATTTACTCCGAAGTTCATGTATTGAATAGAATTTTGCGAAATATTGTAAAGGATATGCCTTTCTTATTTTATAGAAACAGTGACTGGACCGGTCGGTCTCTTTTAGAGTGATATTCTCGATTTTGTCTGTGATCCCACAGAAGCAAATGTTGGTCATGACTTTATTAACATTTGGTGGCTCCTAAAGGAACCGTTTTTTGTCTTGAGGTTTAAAGCTGTTTAAGCTTTTGGCTTCTTCTCCGTCTTCTTGGGCAGAAGTACAGCCTGGATATTGGGAAGAACACCTCCCTGTGCGATGGTGACACCAGCGAGCAGTTTGTTCAACTCCTCGTCATTGCGCACAGCCAGCTGAAGATGACGGGGGATGATTCTTGTTTTCTTGTTGTCACGAGCAGCGTTGCCCGCCAACTCGAGGATTTCAGCGCTCAAATACTCGAGCACAGCTGCCAAGTATACTGGAGCACCAGCGCCAACACGCTCGGCATAGTTGCCTTTGCGAAGAAGACGGTGGATTCGACCAACGGGGAACTGAAGCCCTGCTCGGGATGAGCGCGTCTTGGACTTAGTGCCCTTTGCCTTTCCTTTACCACGACCAGACATGTTTTCAAAAATAGATTTCAGCAAATAATGCGAATGAATGTAAGACTTCAGCGGGTATCACAATTTATACGCACCAAAGGATATGGCTCGGATCAAAATGCACCAATCAAATTTTAGAAATCCTAAGTGTTATTGATTGACGATGACATATGAGATAAGTAAAGTTGACCTTTGTTCAACCTACATAGCAATAACCAATAAAACATCGAAGATTTCGATCCGTATGTTAATTGATCCCCTGGCGATTTTGTTATAAATACAATATTCTTCACGCGACGCACATCATATCCATTCTGATCTACAGACATGGCACCCAAAGTTGCAGGAAAGAAAGGCGAGAAGAGAGCCGGAAAGGCAAAGGCCGGGGCTGAAGGAAAGAAGAAGAGAAGGGGAAAGAGAAAGGAAAGCTATGCTATCTACATCTACAAGGTGTTGAAGCAAGTTCACCCTGACACTGGTATCTCCAGCAAAGCCATGGGCATCATGAACTCGTTCGTGAACGACATCTTCGAGCGCATCGCCACCGAAGCTTCCCGCCTGGCTCACTACAACAAGAAATCAACCATCAGCTCACGCGAGATCCAGACCGCCATCAGGCTGCTTCTGCCCGGTGAACTGGCCAAACACGCCGTTAGTGAAGGAACCAAGGCTGTGACCAAGTACACCAGCAGCAAGTAAACTCTTTTGAGTTTACCGCCAAAACCAACGGCTCCTTTAGGAGCCACCAAATGTTACTAAAGTCATGACCAACACAATTGTATTAAGTTATTTCCCCTACTGTCGTGCCTTCACATCGTGTTACCCAGTGTATTTATGAAAGAAAAAATGAATCCAGCGAAATCGTTTTTCGTTTCCCCGCCGAAACTGAGACCAATAGCCGTAACGGCCACCGAATATTATCTCTTCTGTCTCTGATGCCATTTCGTTTCCGTTTCTTTTATACTTGGCTGGGAACTTTAGACTGCAAAACAGTGTATTCTTTTCTCTCTTGAAGTTGAAATTCACACAAGGAGACCCGCAACGCAGAAAGCGCGAATTCACGAGGCGCCAAATTGAAAGCGTGGGTTCTCGCGCGTTACACTCACACGCTCGTAGTGTCTCTCCCGACTTTTCAGAACGCAATGCTCTTGCAGGAAACTAATAACTTAGTGCTACTTGAAATCTTGCAGCTTTACCTGAGCCGATTAACCTAAGCAAATGCAACAGAGCTAGCGTATTAACAGTCTACGCTGTCAAACGGCTCTAAACAATACTGGGAGAATATTAAAGAAAACCTCCATTTAGTAAATTTGATTTTTCAAATCAAAAGGTCAACATCATTCAGCAGAGTGGTCTTATCACATTTTGATCAAAAGGGGAAAAATCTCAAAAACGTACTCTGGAGAGCTCTATTCTGAACTCTAAGGTACATTTAGCGACAGGCTGGAGTCGTGTTTGGCCTATCACTTTTTAAACACCTAAAAATGTAGTGTTGAAGACATATAGCTTCCTTGTCACCTTCAGCTGCCTCATTTCTATTCAGTCGCGCTTTCGCTTTCGCGGTTACCGTTTTGACGTTTGTATTTCGCCAATTTCCGCGCGGTCAAACAGCGAAACAGACACAAAACCCCACGGGTTACAATACCCAGGGTGTGGCTCGCGCGCTCGGCCAGTGGTCGTCTTAAAGAGTTGGCGTTATCCACCGGCCTAGGTCGGTCCGTATTGGGAAAAATTGTGTGCCTGTATTAAGTACGGCCCTCGGCCGCGCAGAATCGGAGTAGCGCGCAGCAATATAAGAAGATGGACGACACTAAAAAAGTCACACAAACAATTACAGGGTTTTATTCTAAGGCGCGGCTTTGCGGGATTTCTGCAATTCGAAAAAAAATGTCGCCTAAGATTTAAGTTGACGCGGCAAATGGGGCGCACAAAACTGTGCCCAAGGATAAGTCCTTATTTTCTGAAATAAAGTATTCGAAAACATCACTGACGATAAGATTGATATGACTGCCGCTCTATACTTCGAAATTAATAGCCTCTCACTGTCTCAATTGCGTTAGTTTCTCGTCTTCGTTTGTTTCTGTGTTTATATTCTGCACTTTCTTGAGTTGCTTCTCAATAGACTGTACAAGTAAGTTCAAATATGTTTTTTGGGGCCCTATTCTTGAAAAATGGCCCCCTAAAATTAAAGAAGGGGGCCCACTGGGCCCTCATTGGCCAATTTCTAGAATAAACCCTGAATTATAGTAGATCTCTCATTGTTTTGTGTTTAATGGTGCCTGAAGTGTTTGAATTAGGGGCCCTTCGGATCTGGTGCAGTGAAATAGAGCTTGAGGGCTTATTAGTGTGGATTGTCAGTAAATTGAATCCCCTATTAATTTTTTACTGTTGTGAACCGTATTCTCTATTTACTTTTTCTAGGTATAGACAGAGAGAATTTGGAAGACCCGCTTACAAATCAGAAACAAGTTGTGAACAGGATAACCACGCTAGTGAAACCCATGTGCCTGTGGTGTCCTGTGGACAGCAGTTTAATGAATCCAGCCACTGCAGCGGCAACTGAACAGTGGCAATCTGCTCACGGTAAGTTGTGGACTACTTCCTGCAGGATTTTCAATTCCCCAATTCAGAAACATTGAGAAGTCTGGTACGAGTAAATGATTGTGGGAACTACTGGGTAGACGGATGTACATCACGCCGACGAAAAATGCACTTCATTTTAGGCATTTTCTCGGGGTAGCGTCGCTCTTGTTAAATAGTTTTCATACAACTGACTGCCAAGAAATGCCGCGGCTTCCTTAGGCCATTTCCGAGTTGCTTTGAACCTCATTATGAAAGCGAGGCTAAATGCAACTTAGCCTCGCTTTCCGGCATAATGAGGTTCCCTGCAACTCGGAAATGGTCTATTCCCTATCCATCTGTCTGCCCAAACGATCCCATAAACCCTCACTCGTACCAGTCTCCCCATAGTTTCTGAAGTGGAGAATAGGCCATTTCCGAGTTGCTTTGAACCTCATTATGAAAGCGAGGCTTCGTGCATAGATTTCATTACGAGAAGTAGTTTTCATTCACATGTAAACAAAACTAATTTTCACATGAAAAGCTTTGCACTTAGCGTCACTTTCATAATGAGGTACAAAGCGACTAGGTAATGGCCTTTTGACAGTCCAACGTTATCGTAAGTTTCCTTTAATCCTCCGAAAAAATATACACAAAACTGTTTAAAACACGTACAGCGTGTTTTGGCAAATCGGAACAAGCCTGCCGTTTACTAAACCAATCACGGACAAAACCTATTTTCTGCACTTGAGGCTGTTCCATGTTTTCCCACACTTGGCAGCTGTTGTGTTTTCCCGCGCTTTGCATCTCAGTGTTATGCCTTTTCCCGCGATTTGCATCTGTTTTGCCTTTTCCCGCGCTTGGTACCGATTGCATATTTCCCCCGTTTGGCATCCGTTCCATGTTTTCCCGCTTTTCGCACTGGTTGCAGTCGTTGCATCAGTTTGACCACAACCATCAGAAAATTAAAACCGCTATGCTATATTTTCATCGTAATGTATTTGCTAAGAGACTTTCCATTTTCACAAACTAACCCTATTACTGGGCCGTGTTTAAAAAAAATTCCCTCGCATATACATGTAGACAACAGAATATTGTCAA
Organism: Pavona decussata; assembly: GCF_977016875.1. Classification (NCBI taxonomy): domain Eukaryota; kingdom Metazoa; phylum Cnidaria; class Anthozoa; order Scleractinia; family Agariciidae; genus Pavona; species Pavona decussata. The sequence goes on along the minus strand of NW_028145663.1, from coordinate 1,177,631 downwards.
AGTTAACCTGTTTGTTTTGCGTTTTATGTTTTTCGTGTAGAAATTCCCAACGAGCCAGTCACCGTCTTTCAAGACGATCACGACAGAATAAGGGTTGAGCTGAATTTTAACGCCGAAGTGTCAAACGTCCTTATTGTAAACGCTCGGGCACTAGGAGACGAGCAGTTGGGTTGTACAGTAACATTTGACATGAGTGGTGTAAGTAAGCTTATGGTTACAGCAGGTTTCAATACACCATATTTGTATTCTCGGTATTGAACTAAAATGATCTATCTTGCAATGGAGGCTCTTGCTGGGGAGCCTCGTGTACAAGCTATTTCCAGTTCACTATACCGGGAATACAAATGCGGTCTGTCGACCCCGGCTGAGTTAACGTTATTCCCTCAAAATAACTAAGGCCCTGGTCAAACGGCGCACGGTAGTCGATGATAGTTTCAGAACTCATGTTTCCCTCTAACTATCATCAACTGTCATGCGCGTGGTGAAACAGAGAAAAATATCATCGCCGGGCTATCGTGATGAATTTGGACAGGTTCAAAGCGAATGATGGTTCAAAATAGTCGATGATAGTGTATGATAAGTTTTTGGTCAAACGAGAGAGCGTGCCTTAACTATCATCGACTATCATCCACTGTCATGCGCGTTGACCAGGGTTGGCATACATTGTTCAAGTCATATTTCTTGGCAGAAATGCACAGTATTTATGACTAGCATTGACCTTAAGTTACAAGTAATGGAGATGCTCGCGTTTTTAGTGATAATTTATGTTTATGAAGAGGAATTGTTCTAAAAATCTTTCAAAATAAAGAGCCGGATGATAGCCGAGCGAAAATAACGATATAAAAGGTAGGCCACCGTGCTCGTTTAGCAGAAAATGACCGTTTATGGATAGACTGTGAGGGAACAATTACGCTTGAGCCTTTGTGTAATGGCTACCATGAATAGAGCCTGACTTTTTCTCTCTCTTTGTGAACTGAAAAAACAGCGAAACTACGCTTCGGGCAAATGAGAAAGAGGTCACCATTGTTTCCGGCGTACTTTACACTTTAGTCAAATATGATAAGTGAGTCGGGCCCGAATCCTCTTGGAGACGTTTGAGAAACGCGCTTTGCTCTGGTCTTTGACAACAAGTTATTGTCCTTTGGCAATAGCTATTTGCTCTCTGCGCGCTGAGTGAGTACTGATTGAAGGCGAGTTGCCCGTCTCTGGCTAATAACTCTTCAGTCCTGGAAATCCTTCTTAAAATTAAACTAGTTGAGAAAGGTAACCCGAATTTAGAGGCAAAAAGGCAATTTTATTCTATATCCAACTGTATTAGGGCAGTGGTCTAAACTACTCTACTCGAACAAGGCCCCTCAAACCACAAAATAAATGGTGGTCTCTGCCTTCAACCCCTTCCTCAACTTCAAAAGATAGTGTCTTTATTGCATGGCCAACGCTCTATCCAGCAGTAAAAAATGACAATGAGATTCAAACCTCACTTTTCTTGTTAATCTAGCAATGCTAACTCTTGCTAGCTGAAAATTTCTGTGTCAACTCAAATGTTAAAGCCAATAAAATTTTGTCAGTAATGTTCATGACATAAGTGGTGTCTTCGATAACCCTCCTATCCCAGACAAGGTGGGACCTCTTCGAACAAAAGTGTTATGACCAGTTCCCTGAATGGGTAACTGCGACGTGCAGTGTTAGTAATACTCCGCCGCTTCATGCGACAGAAACAATTTACGCGCTGGTTATTAGGCTTAGAAGACAACCCAGCTGTAACTAATATATTTTGTTTAATCACCAGGTTGTCAGTGGCTGTAGAATCGGCACCGACAAAACTAAATGCAGACCAAACGAAGCTACGCTGAAAGTGAAAGACCTTCAACGACTCACGGTAAGGATCATTTCAATCTCTTGAACGTTTTCTCTACCAACAGGGCCACCCAACAGGTCATTTCGGTGGATATCTGTTTGGATGGCCTTAATCGGCTCAAGAATTCGAATCTAGTTGTGAAGAAAAGCTAAAGTTTTCTGCGACAAAATTTTTCAGCTTAAAATTTCGTAGCACTGAAGAACTAATTCCTTTTGTTTTATTTGTGCTTCTTCGCGTATTCCAATTCACTTAACTTGTACATAAACGGCAAACTACCCAGGAAGCAAATTGGTAGGCGTGGCGTTCGAATTAAGGAAGAAAAAATGAAAAATCCAACGTCTTGTGCTCACGTTCTCCACAAAACCTTGAATTTGGTCATTCCACGTTGTTGCTTTAAGGCTGGTTTCCATATGATCGCAGACGATCGTAGATCGCAGATCGCAAACAATGGCAGACGATCGCAGAAAAGGCTGTTTCCATATAATCGCAACAATCGCAGAGCCGACTGCAGGCATACGTTTTGGTCAGCGAAAATGTCAAATATATACGCGCGTGTAGGCTGAAAAGCAAACAACATCGCGAACGTGGAAGAGCGTTTCGATCGCAGATCGCAAAACTTCCATATGATGAGTCTATGATCGCACAATCGCAAATGATCGCAGAGGATCGCAGACGATCGCAGGAGATAGAACATGGTTCTATCTTCTGCGATCGTCTGATCGCAGAAGTATGTTTCCATATGATCGCAGACGATCGTAGACCTTATTGCGATCTGCGACCTGCGATCCGCGATCATATGGAAACCAGTTTTTACAGAGGACGGCAATGAAATGTACCAAAATTTAAAACGCACGTGCAGAGCGATTGTTTTTCCTTATTAAACCTATTGTTTTGCTGCGTTGTCATTGTCGTCGCCGTCGCCGTCGTCGTTGCTTAAGTTCCCTAGTTCCCTGAGCGATGGCAAAGTGAGCTGGTACTGCTTCTGACCTGCGAAGCGGATTCCAATAGACCCTTCTCCAAAATGGCGGACGAAAATTCAAATAAGTAAAAATTGAAAACGTATACCAGCACTAGAAAGAGCACTTTTACTATAGTAACCCTGCAAAGTTTCAGCATATCAGGTGTAATATCAGCTGAGAAAATGTAAGTTGAAAAATGACAAATTTACAGACGTTTGTATGACTGGGGGTATGGCGTATACCCCCAGTCATACAAACGTCTGTAAGTTTGTCAAATTTCATCTGACATTTCCTAAGCTGATATAACACCTAATATGCTGAAACTTTGCAAGGTTACTAAAGTAAAGGTGCTCTTTCCAGTGCTGGTATCAGTTTTTCATTCAGTTCAATTTTAACTCATTCAAATCTGTTGCCGCCATTTTGGAGAAAGGTATATTCGTGTTGTGTTCAGACGTTCGTCTTTTTTTTTTAAAGGGACCTTTAGTGTTAAAATTGACAGTCATGTACATGGTGAATGGTGACAGGATATGGAAAGAAGTGAGCTACACAATGGCAGAGAAACCTCTTTATGCCAAGCTGGTGACACGCTGGTGAAAGAACAGAACAGCGATGGAAAGAGAAACAAACTATTCACTCCAACTCCATTCTGGGTTTCGAAATCTACGAACAAGATTTCACTCGAGCAATCACGGTTCGAGTTATAAGGGTGCCTTTTCACCCTCGTAGTGTGCGAAAGGGTTGCGAATTTTCGAATTTTAGTATTTAAAGGGTAACAAAAATAGAAGGGTAGCAAACTCTGAGCAGAAAATTCCTGACAAGTATGTCACTGGCTGAAACCTTCGAGTGGAGCCTTCTCGCGTATGAAACTTTGTCGAGTATCAACCGGAAATTTCTTTCTTGTACTTGAGAGTACATCACATTAGGCTAACAGGACGGGCCTTTCCAAACGGTAAAAGTCAGTCGTTGTGTTCTAATGTGTTCAAAACACAAACATTAAGACCACAAGCCGGGAACTAATGTGAAAACGAGTTTAAATTCAACGCGTGGACAAAATTGGTACTGAAACGAGACCCAGAGCTTCAGCCGGGTCTCGCCGATTATTAGGGAGTTTTTAAAAACTCGTCTAGAAATTTTGCTCATCGTTCTGGCTCATCCTAGATGGATGTTGTGAAATTACACGGACCGTTCACACTTAGCTTGCATTTTGAATTAATCGTTGGAAGATCGGATCCAAATGATAAGTGTGAACGGTCCCTTAGACTTGATTACGTCTCGTCAACTTTTGTCTACTCTGTTCTCGCTTAACTGCCGGCTTGAGTGTAATATCTATGTAATATTCAGGAATGAATTGCTATTTATCTGGCTGTAAGGGTTATATATTCGTTTGATTAAAATTTCATGGGAATTGATTGTAACTAGAATGTGATGGCAATTGATTGTAATCAAATCTTCTTTTATGAGATGTAAATACCGTCATTACATCTATTTGTGGGAAAAATATATACAGGTTCTTATATTCTTGTGTAAATAAAATTTGTACATTAACTGTCAAATGTTCCGGGCGTTCATTGGCTAATTTGTTTCGTCAACTGAGAGACAGACCGATAAAAAGTCGGAGAGCTGACGTCATCGGGAAAATTTTGCCAAACCTGTTAACCTCAAAACTTAAACGTGAAAATCGTCGAAAATTCTTTGGATAAAACAAAGGAAGGTAACTTAAATGCTACCCTGGAGAGGAATAATAAGTAAGGATTTTTGTTGAGATTTGACCTGGAAATCAATGGCGAGCGAGATTTGTAGGCTGTTTACATGGAGGGAGGAAGATCCTAGAAGGCGTATCATCCTAGCGCCATATGTTTTCTGTTTTCAGTTTACACGCGAAAGGTTGTACTTCGCTAGGATCTTCCAAGCTGAGAGATAGGAAGATCCTAGCACCATGTAAACAACCTTCGCTCGAAAGGTCCTACCACTAGGGACAAGAAAAACAAACATGGCGGCGGCCGGACGTTCAGCTGGTAAAGGCCGACAAGTTCGTTTTGCTCTCCTTCTCCACATAATAACCAACCCGAAATGTCTGCGTTTAAACCAAACGAAAAGTTGTTCCGCCTTCTAGGATCGTCCTCTCTCCGTGTAAACAACCCCAACATCCGCCAACACAGACTGTCTATTTTGGTTCGTCATCTAGAGGAGTGCGTGGCGAGCCGAAAGAAGGTCTGTCTGGGGTCTAAACTGAACGCTATTCCAGTAAATTCAGTTAGGCAACAAGCAGTGCCTTATCTTTCTTAGGGATAGCAAAGCGAGCGTAACACGCGCGTGCGCGAAATCGCTCGCTTTACTATCTAAGAAGAAAATTGTAAGGGTTTGCTCGTGGTCTTCAGTAGATTGTTTTCAGAAAATTATTGACTGGAAGAAAGGTTAGTTTCGAAATTGCAATTCTCCAATGTATTGCTGTGTTTTTCTACTTTGAATTTAGTTTATGAACTTGTGATTACCACAATTACGACGATGAACTGAAAATTAGGTTCTGCGACTATCCGGCCAATCCCGCGGGAATCCCTTACTCGTATTTCACTTTTCTTACTATCGTTTTGAACTCTAAATTTTCAACTTTTTGTTATTGTAAAAAGGCAATAAACGTCAGTTTTTGAAGCGTCTGTCCTCCCTGTATCGATGATAACTGATTTCGTGATAACATTGCCAAAGTTAGCCAGTACTTTGGCAATTATGACGTTAAACAGGGAACAGGCACGTAAAAAACCAACAAGTGGTGTCAAGATAAAACCTCTTGACTCTGTGTTCGGTGTTTTCACGAAAAAACAAAAGCATAAAAATGGTTAAGGCTCTTGGACTCATTTTGGACCCATTTTTTACCGGTTAAACCGGTTGTTTCGGAATGAAAGCTCAATGAAGAGGATCATCACAAAGGAATTTCCAGGTGTTACCTTTCTCTTGCTTTTACCGAATGACTTGAATGTCAGTCAGTGCTGTTTGTTCGAATTATTGGAATACCAGGCTCATTCGCGAAGAAAACATAATATTCGGAAGGAGATCGGAAAAAGATCGGAAATAGAAAGGAAAGAGATGGTAAAGAGTTCGTAAATAAATCAACTAAAGAGATTGTAAAAAAAAAAGTCGTAAAAAGATCGTAAAACGATAACAAAAATACCGCAGAGATTGCAAAGAGATCATAACGTGACCGCCAGAGCCGGAGATCTTTCAGAGATTGCAAAGAGATCTTTGAGTGTCCTCCCTTCTTGAGTGAGCTCTAGGGCAAGACAAGATAAGACAAGATGACAAGATGATTTATTTAACTCAGCTTAGTTTTACATGGCATAGGTTGAATTTACATAGGCAACTAAAACAGAGTTCAACTAAGGAAAGTAAAATTATAACAACAAAATAGAGAGCGAGTTGGGATCATCCAAATAGCAGGGCTAATCTAGTGGATGACCCCAGAAACAAAATACAACAAGATGCCTGGTACACTGGCATTACGCGTGATGCTGGGGCTGATTCATTTATTCCAACTGTATGCTTCGCCGATTGATAAATCTATCCTTGCTAATGGAATAGTTTGAGTCACGACGATCGCGTTACGTTGTTTCCCTTGTATAACGCGACCCAGACTTTCACTGGAAATTTTTGAAATTCCATTACGATAACATAAGCTTCTCAATGACCTCTTTTCAGTCTTGCGTCGTGGTCTAAGACTATCAAACAAAGCACGATTCCTTCGCCAGGAACTCACCAATTTCCACCGTTTTAAATGTCGAGTGCTTCTTAGAAGTTATTCTTTCGATTCACCGCTTCAAAATGGTGAAATTTCCGTTTGAAAACGGCACACTTGAGTCCAGAACATGTTAACAATATGGCGTCAAATTTAATCTGTTTTTTATAAATAGATCAAATGATGCGTTGACGTCACACAGGTAGGGGTGAGTGGGTCCCCTCCCTCGCGATGAAAGCGACAAGAATGGATTTTGATTGGGCTGCTTCTGTTGAAGACAATCAGAACAATACACCCCGAGTAGGAGAGGGGTGAGTTTAATGAATAAATTAATGTACCGATTTGTAGCTACGAGGAAGAAAAAAAAACAAGATGCCAGCTTTACTGGCATTACGCGTGATGCTGGGGCTGATTCATTTTTTCCAACTGTATGCTTCGCCGATTGATAAAACTATCCTTGCTAATGGAATAGTTTGAGTCACGACGATCGCGTTAGGTTGTTTTCCTTGTGTTACGCGACTCAGACTTTCACCGGAAATGTGTGGAATTCCATTACGATAACGTAAGCTTCTCAATGACCTCTTTTTAGTCTCGCGTCGTGGTCAAGGACTGTCAAACAAAGCACGATTCCTTCGCCATGAACTCACCAATTTCTACCGTTTTAAATGTCGAGTGCTTCTTAGAAGTTATTCTTTCGATTTGCCGCTTGAAAATGGTGAAATTTCCGTTTGAAAACGGCACACTTGAGTCCAGAACATGTTATAAACAATATCGCCCCAAATTTAATCCGTTTTTAATAAATAGATCAAATGATGCGTTGACGTCACACAAGTAGGGGTGAGTGGGTCCCCTCCCTCGCGATGTAAGCGACAAGAATGGATTTTGATTGGCCTGCTTTTGTTGAAGACAATCAGAACAATACACCCCGAGTAGGAGAGGGGTGAGTTTAATGAATATGCTATACTGGCATTACACGTGATGCCCGGACTGATTCATTTATTCCAACTGTATGCTTCGCCGATTGATAAAACTATCCTTGCTAATGGAATAGTTTGAGTCACGACGATCGCGTTACGTTGTTCCCCTTGTGTTACGTTACTCAGGTTTTCAAGGGAAATTGCGGGAATTCCATTGCGATAACGTAAGCTTCTCAATGACCTCTTCTCTGTCTGCAGTCGTGGACTAAGACTGTCAAAGAAAGCACGATTCCTTCGCCAGGAACTCTCCAATTTCCACCGTTTTAGATGTCGAGTGCTTCTTAGAAGTTATTCTTTCGATTTACTGCTTCAAAATGGTGAAATTTCCGTTTGAAAACGGCACACTTGAGTCCAGAACATGTTAACAATATGGCTCCACAATTTAATGCAGTTTTAATGAAGAAATCAAATGATGCGTTGACGTCACACAGGTAAGGGTGAGTGGGTCCCCTCCCTAGCGATAAGAATGGATTTTGATTGGCCTGCCTTTGTTAAAGACAATCAGAACAATACATCCCGAGTAGGAGAGGGGTGAGTTTAATGAATAAATTAATGTACCGATTTGTAGCTACGAGGAAGAAAAAAAAAAAAAAAACAAGATGCCTGCTATACTGGCATTACGCGAGATGCTGGGGCTGATTCATTTATTCCAACTGTATGCTTCGCCGATTGATAAAACTATCCTTGCTAATGGAATAGTTTGAGTCACGACGATCGCGTTACGTTGTTTACCTTGTGTTACGCGACTCAGGGTTTCAAGGGAAATTGCGGGAATTCCATTGCGATAACGTAAGCTTCTCAATGACCTCTTTTCAGTCTCGCGTCGTGGTCTAAGACTGTCAAACAAAGCACGATTCCTTTGCCAGGAATTTACCAATTTCCACCGTTTTAAATGTCGGGTGCTTCTTAGAAGTCATTCTTTCGATTTGCCGCCTCAAAATTGTGAAATTTCCGTTTGAAAACGGCAGACTTGAGTCCAGAACATGTTAACAATATGGCGCGAAATTTAATCTGTTTTTGATAAATAGATCAAATGATGCGTTGACGTCACACAGGTAGGGGTGAGTAGGTCCCCTCCCTCGCGATGTAAGCGACAAGAATGGATTTTGATTGGCCTGCTTCTGTTGAAGACAATCAGAACAATACACCCCGAGTAGGAGAGGGGTGAGTTTAATGAATAAATTAATGTACCGATTTGTAGCTACGAGGAAGAAAAAAAAAAAAAAAAAAAAGAAATCGACCCGTTTTTAGACACGGTATGCCCCTTCAGGGCATCCCGCGTAAAAAAAGAAATCGACCCGTTTTTAGACACGGTATGCCCCTTCAGGGCATCCCGCGTAAAAAGAAAAAAAAAAAAAAAAAGAAATCGACCCGTTTTTAGACACGGTATGCCCCTCCAGGGCATCCCGCGTAAAAAAAGAAATCGACCCGTTTTTAGACACGGTATGCCCCTTCAGGGCATCCCGCGTAATTACAGACAATTAATAATATATTTTTTATAAAAAGTATTTCTTCATGCGGCAAAGGAGGGAACTACTGTTTTGCTGCATTATCCTGGTGTATCGTGTGACGATAAATTAACGGGGTGAAAGAGTTGGCTCCTCGTTTCTCCAGGAGATACAAAACTTTAGTTCTTAATTTACCAACCTTCTTTTGTTACGACGAAATCGAACTAACTCCCGTTTCCCTTGGATTTGACCCTACTTTTCAGTCACTTTTACTCAGATAACTCGAACTCAGATAACACGAATTCCTCCGCGCTAACTCGAACTAAATTTCGTTTCCCTTGGTCGAAATTTACGCCGATTACTCGAATTCTGGTTCTTGCAACTCACCACTGATGTCATCCCATTAGCTCCTATTGTCATGTTATCGGTAAAAAACACTGGAATTGACACTTCTAAAGCAAAGTTTGTTATCAAGAAAATTACTTACTCTTATAGCTTCTTATCATACTAGTAATAGTTTTCACTAGAGCTGCCCCCGCTTTGGAAGATCTGTTTAACACCTGTATATTGTTTTTACTGGATATAAATACTGCGCAAACGAATGTTAAAAAAGAAACGTTTGAATATTTATTGAAATTAACATCCATGTATAAGCTGGTTAGCATATTTCTCTGTAAAGGCTGGTTTCCATATGATCGCGGGTCGCAGATCGCAGATTGCAATAAGTTCTGCGATCGTCTGCTATCCTCTGCGATCATATGGAAACATACTTCTGCGATCGTCTGCGATCCTGCGATCACGATCGCAGACCATCGCAGAAGATAGAACCATGTTCTATCTCCTGCGATCGTCTGCGATCATCTGCGATCAATTGCGATTGTACGATCATATGGAAACCAAAATTTTGCGACCCGCGATCGAAACGCATCCCATAATATTTCGAGTTCTCTTCCACGATTCAACGCTCGTCGTCGATTGTAGGAACGGTCTACGTCATGAATGTGTTTATTATCGCAGCCGCAGAGATTTTAACGGCATGTACAAGAACAAAAAGGCCAGCTATTGGGACAAAATCGGGCAGAAGATTCATTTATCGGCCGAGGAAGCGAAGGCCAAATTTCTCCAACTTAAGAACTGCATACGGTCGTTATCGAATCCAAAA